>NW_028277054.1:5907272-6218181 GCF_059951505.1 Python bivittatus
TTTTGGTGGGATCTCTAGGAATCTCATGCTTGTAGGCTAGACTGAGAAATTTGGAAAAACATCCTGGGAGAAGACAATTGCAAACTATTTCCATATGGTTGCCAAACAAAACTATGTAGCCTTGCTCATGGAGTCACTCAAAGTTAAGTTCAAATTGAGGGAGTCTTCAAGCTAAAGAACCCCAAACATTGTCACCCTTCTTTTTCAGATAGCAACTTTAGCCACAATTTTTTGCCAGCAGGTAGACATCCATTCATGTCTCTGCATCTTTCCAGACCCATCTACACTGATAGAACTAGAGTTCATTCAGAGCTGCCCATTTATTTCAGCGGGGCTTTGGGTGACCCTTAACCAAAATACACCCCAGTGTTTACCATAGCTCACCTGGAATGCCTTGTCAAATTGTCCCATCTTTTCACTAGCTATGGATCCTACATCATGGGGAATTCTAATGTATCCACCTAGAAAATGAAAGCATGTACTACTTACTGAGATAAATGGTCCATGTCATAGCAAAGCAATCAGACGCACTTCCGGTACAATCCACTGTCTTCTTTTCACAGGTATCTTTCCAGGTGTAACAGGCAGGGCACTGTTTCCCATTGGGGTCTTTCTCTAACAGTGGCACTGAAAGAAGGATTCTTAGTTAATTTATAGTAAAAATACCAGAGATTTTCCTTTTGGGATGGATGGACAAACAATTGGAAAAAGCTCGTGGATCTTTGTTTTTATATATAATAACTGCAGCTAGACTTTTGTATGCTCAAAGGTGGAAAGACTCAACGTTACCTACAATGGAAGAATGGATCATGAAGATGATGGAGTTAGCTGAGATGGCAAAACTGACAGCTTTGCTTAGAGAAAAAACTTTGGCTAACCCTATTGCCAGCTGGAAGCCCCTTTTGGACGTTTTGCCAGAGACAGAAAAAAATGAAATTATGATTTATGGATTTGTTGATTAGTTAAAACAATAGGTTATACAAAATATGTATGTTAAGATGTAGTTTTAGAGTAAGAAGTCACTATATGATTTATCTATATTTGCTGTACAAGAAGTTGGAATTCTTTTTGTAATTTTTCCTTTTTTTCCCTTTTCTTTAATTTTCATCACTTTTGTATTCCTTCTTTATCTCTAACTCTCTTGTTTTCTATTTTTCTCTTTGATTATTAGTCCTTGTTTGGTTTTATCTGTATGCTTTTTATAACTTAATAAAGTTCTTATAAAAAAATTATAGTAAAGATTGAGGTAGGCTTAATTCAGAGATGAGTGTATTGCTAACTATATTAAATGCATCAATGGCATGAGTAGCCAGTTAAAGAGATTTCTAGAAGATTCATCAGTAGCTTCTAGAAGTGATGACCGAACAGTCTTAAGAGCATCCAATTACTGTTTTCAATAAAATGTTCTTACTAAGGAATCCTTCCTACAGCCTGGATACAGAAGGAAAGAAGTGAGTGTGGCAAAGGATGAAGAGTTCCCACTCTTCCTTCCTTCTCACCAGGGGTGTCCACATGGGGAGGGCCCCAAAAAGTCAAGGGAGTGGTCAAAACAATGCAACTGAAGCCCCACCCCTTTTCTACATGTGTCGTATTGTTGTGGCTACCATCTTGACTCTTTTTTCGTACACACACACATACTTTACACACAGAAACTTGAAGGTAAAGGACAGATTCGTGTTTTCAGAGGTCTCAGTTGATTGCTGAGAGTTTTTCAAATTAAGCTGCATAAAATTAACCAGCACCCACTTAATGGTCCAAAGGTTGCCTTTTTGGTTTTGTTTTTTGGTGACTTCAAGTCATTTTTGACTCCTGGCAACTGCCTAGATGTGCCCCTGCAATTTTTTTGGAATTTTCAGAAGGGGTTTGCCCTTGCCTCCTTCCTGGGGCTGAAAGAGAGGGACTGGCCCAAAGTCACCCAGCTGGCTTCATGCCTAAGGCAGGACTAGAGCTCAGGGTCCCCTAGTTTCTAGCCTGATGCCTTAACCGCTAGACCAAAGGTTGCCTACCACTGATCTGTTGTGGGAGTTATTTTAACTGGAGAGTGGGGCTAAAATCCTTAGTATAAGGAAACTCTTACATGTTGGAACGACTTTGGAGCAGGTGTCTTCATTGCAGCAGTACAGTTTTGACTGGTAGACCTTTCCACTCCCCAGGTCAAAGTGCATGTGGGTATCATTACAGATCTCAGATTTTTCACAGTTTTTCTCTAAAATGTAATTATCCGTCCCACCTACAATAGAAGTTAAATAAGAAAATAAAACAGTGTTTCAGGGAATTGGCAAAACCCTTTTCAGGGGATGATTTTTGACTGGGCAACGTATGTTTCATGGACCACTCTGTGTGCATACTGACTTGGTTCACACAAAATATTTAATCTAATTACTGAATAGACAATTTTTCTAGGTTGACATAATATATTGAAACATAAACTAACATAACGGGCTGGTTCATACAATATGCTGTGCAGAGGAGGAGGAGGAGGAGGAGGAGGAGGAGGAGGAGGAGGAGGAGGAGGAGGAGGAGGAGAAGAAGAAGAAGAAGAAGAAGAAGAAGAAGAAGAAGAAGAAGAAGAAGAAGAAGAAGAAGAAGAAGAAGAAGAAAGAGGAGGAAGAGGAGGAGGAGGAGGAGGAGGAGGAGGAGGAGCTTAGCAAAGTTAAACTTAACCAAGTTTAGAATGCTGTGCAAATGCTTCTGACCCAATTATGCATCTTGAGTGAAGAGAGGCAGGCTGTCAACAGCAGGGACTAACAATTGTCTACTCTTAGAAGACAGGGGGAGAGGGGGGTGAAACGGCTTTGACAAGCAGCTTTAAACGAGTGTTTTACATGAACCTTCCTGAACTCCCAGAATCCTTTTAGCTGGGCTACCTGAGAATTCTGGGAATTATTGTCTCAAGACAGCAGAGAATTTTCCAGCCACACAACAACTATAGATCGCCTTACTGGAATCTGGAATCCCCCCTGCACCCTTTTCTTGTCTTGCAGATCCTTGCACCAACCAAGAGTGTTTTTTGTAAGGACAATGACACAGGTATCTTGTTTAGCCGAGCAGTTCTTCATGGGACCTTTACATAAAATGCTATTGTTCTGGCAGATTTCACATACCAAAGAAGAACCTTTGAAAGGAAAAACAAAGAAAGACAAATGTAATTTGTATGTTTGAACACCAGCACTATGATGGCAATGTTCTCAATATCCTAAGAATATACATTCTTGCTCATAGGGTTGGTCAGCTTTGTCATGGTAGGAGAGGTAGAAATAGTATGAAGGAAAAGAAGATCTGTTGGTAATGCTCATTTTGTCTCCTTCTTTGTATATTTATTCAAGTTATGGGTCACCCTAGAACCAGAGGTCTCAGATTGATGCATGATCACGCTTTCCTTATTTCCATGTGTTTCTTTAATGTAAGACATGCTTTCTTGCTGGTGCCCTGAGGACATTTTCAGCAGCATCCACACAATTGTCAAGATGGTGGCTGTGATTGCACAACTGAAGCCCCCATCCCTTGTGTAGAGTTTTGATCTCATGTTCATGACCACCATCTTGACCTATAGACCACCCCCTCCCACCATGGATGCCCAAGGAAGGAAGTTAGCAAATTGCAGTGGGATCAGAGGCAAGAGAGAGGTTGTTGCTGGGGAACCCTAGTTTCATGGGAGCAACAATGGGTGGAAAGCATTTCAACTTAGTAGCAGGCATGGAAATCTCCCAGAAGGAAGATGAACAAATTACAATATCTGTATGATGACAGCATCATTCAAGTGCTGCTACTTATGTATTTGCATCAGATGTCATTACTCAAGTGGGAAATCCAGCCATTGGTTTATCAAGTTGTAAGAACCAGTTCATATTATCCTCAAATATAATATGGCTTACTGTTGTTTATATTTATGTTTATATTTCTATTCCATTTTTTAGGACATTTTTACTGCTCTAATCCCACTGGCCTTCCAGAAGTCAGTTAAAGTGGCTCTCCCAGAGGGCATCTATTTAATTAGCACAGAGCCATCCATGTGTGAATAGTTGTTGGGATACTGTTGAAATTTAAATTAGCTTTTTCTTAAGGATTTTTGCTTTGTTTTGTTTTTTGAAGCTTGGACCTGGGAGCCTGAGCAAATGCCAGATTAAATATAGGGAGTTTGTGGTTTGTCCTGGCCACTAGGACACCAAAGAATCAGGGGCTGACAGTTACTCCCATGACTTCCTCTCTTACCTAGGTTCAGTATAGTTGAATGCTGCCTCCATAGAGTTTTTTTGGGTGGAGGGGAGATGTAAGTCCCCTACCACTCTTTACCCCCACCCCAGCTCGGATCTGATTCTGTTTGTCCAAATGAACAACTAGACAATGAGCAAAATCCTATTTACCTCTGGCTAGAAGCCCAAAGCAAAGGAAAAGTCTTAGGACGCCTCCCATGTTGACCGTTCCTAAGGAGCTCTCTTTGTGACGAATCCTCAGAAGTCCCTGTAATGATATCCTAAGGAAGCAGGTAAGTCAAACGATACCTCCACCCCGCCCATTTTCATGGAAACATTTAATAAGTATTATGTTCATTAACAGAGCAGGACTACAAAAATCCAAGCAACTCTTCCAGTTCATATTTCCTGTATCTCTGTGCTGCCACATAGCAATAAGTTTGCAACCTAGAACTGAGAGCCGTTCTTACTATTTAATTAGTACAGATGCCTCCTCGTTAACTTGGGTAGCGAAAGAAATCAAATGGATCTGCCCATTGAGTGAATTGTCCCCAAAGGAGCAAATCCTCAAGTGCTGGGGGTTATACGTGGTGGGTTTTCTGTGTTTTAATCTTTATAAGCCACCCAGAGCCACTTGTGTGAGATGAGCGGTTCTTGTTATTTTAAAAATAAATAATGAATACTAATAAACTGGCTGGCTATCTGCAGATTGAAAAGAATTTTGTTTGGGAAGAATACCGCATTTAGTGTCAGCCTGTCATCAAGTGATGCGTCTAACCAATATAAATAGACGGTTTCTGAAATCCCACCTTGTTCAATGCTCTCAGCATCAATGCTTTTTGTATTTTTAACTGAACTAACTGTCAATGGACACTGTCAGGTTCCGCTGTACTTAAAGTGAAAGCACTTTTTATTTGAAAGTAACCCACAGGTTTATAAATGTATGTGTGTGTGTGTGTGTGTGTGAGAGAGAGACAGAGACAGAGACAGAGACAGAGAGATGATAGAGAGAGATTGATGCATGCATTAGAGGGAAAGACCTATTTAGGAGTAGTGGATTGGCTGATTGATTGATTGATTGATTGATTGACTTTGATTAGGCTTGTAGGCCCAGTCAATCATAGCTGACTCTCAATGGCAGTGTTGTCCAAACTTGGCCACTTTAAGATGAGTGGACTTCAACTCCCAGCCAGGCTGGGGAATTCTGGGAGTTGAAGTCCACTCATCTTAAAGTGGCCAAGTTTGCACAACACTGCTCAATGGCAAACACTCCACTTTCATAATAAAAATTAAAATAATTCATGATAACGCATGGGTTCATTCAAGGTGCTGATAGTTGCCTGTAAGGCCTGTCATGGCATGAGGCCAAGTTATTTGAGGAATTGCCTCTCCCTGATTGTGTCTGCCTATCCCATCGGATCTCTCACAACAGGCATGCTCCGGGTCCTGTCTAGTATGGAGCGCCATCTGGTGGGACCCAGGAAGAGAGCCTTTTCTGTCATGGCACCCACCCTTTGCAGCATCATCCCCCCCCCCCCCCGAGATTAGATTGGCCCCAACCTTGGTGGCCTTTCATACAGCTTTGACATGGTTGTGTCACTGGGCATGGGAGTCAGGATATGTGACAGAGCCCATGGGCTGGTTGCGTTGATCTGGTGGTGGTGGTTCTGTTTTATGGTCCCAGGGAGAAGATAAGGGCCAGTAGTCTTTTTTTTTTTTTTAAGTGGCCTGAGAAGAACTATAGCCACTGGAAACAAAGTTGTAGTTTCTAAATGATGGTAACTCAAGAGAAATCAATTTTTCAACAGAAATCAAATCAGACTGACCATTCTTCATTTGGCCACTCCCTGCTGGACTGAGAGGTTTCCTTGCTCCCACAGCTGGACCATGAGCCCCAACAGGCTCCCCACGGTTGTATTCCTCCCTTGTCCCATTTCCTTACCTTGTGTTTTCTCCCAAGGGACTCCCAACTAGCGCTTCCCCACTCCTGGCTCCTTGGTTGTCCGCCTCCTCTGAAGATGTGAGGGTGAATTCATCCTATGTCGCATGTTCCAATCTGAGCCCTGAGGGGTGCCACGCTGCAATCCTGGATGAGCAACTAATTTGTTGCCTACAAACCCAGGCACCCAAGTTGGCATGGAGCTGGAAAGAACCTATCCCTGAATTTGAGAGAGAAACACCCAAGACTTTTGCAAAGTGGCTTTTTTGCCCCCCCACCCCCACCTAGGAATACAGACCACAAGTACTTCAGGCAAAGTGAAAGGCATTTTATTAAGGGGGGGGGGGTCAAGTCTTTATAGAGGGTACAGGAACAAAGGATACATACATTCCATATATGTGATGAGTCAGAAAGCAACAAATCAAGCAATAAGAGACACTGATTAGACGGGGGAAAGGAAGGCACCCTTAAAATATGTTGCATCTCCTCCTTCCCCACCCAGGTTTGTTTCTTTAACACTTGCAACGCTCATGGCCTTCAGAATACAGCCCTATTGTTTGATTGACAGTCCCTGAAAGGGCTACTTTTTGAACATCAAAGAAAATGGCTTTAGCTCAAAGGAAAAACATGGTTTCCCAAACTTCAAAAGGAAGCCTGGATGCCATGCTGAAATGCTAATATCACCTTTATTAAAAGGCTAATAACAAAACCTAAAATTCTACGTAACACCCCCATCAGACACAGAATATCAGTGTGCAACTCTTAAACAACGGTACTTTTTCCCAGTATGGCATGACTACCCTCTGCAGGTGCAGCACGATTCTGGGAAAAGATGCATTTGGTATAAAGAGTCCCAGACAAGGTCTAGAGCAATGTTTCTCAACCTTGCCAACTTTAAGACATGTGGACTTCAACTCCCAGAATTCCCCAGCCAGCCTTGCTGGCTGAGGAATTCTGGGAGTTGAAGTCCACATGTCTTAGTTGAGAAACACAGTCTAGATGTCCTCCTGGGTGTGCCCTGAAGCACCTATTTGCCTTTGTCTCTTCCTCTGCTTGAAGAAGAAAGGGGAGGAGTGGGGCATGGGAAATTTTGATGTCATATCCAGGTCTTAAGGGATCAAGTTCAATAATTAAGGCATTCCCTGATTTCTCCCAGAGTTTGTTGAAATCCAGCTGCACAATACAGGTTTGCTTAAATGTCTTATTTATTTTTACAGAAGAAAGCAGAGCAACAGTACAAGCAGGGAAGATCAAGGCACCTTGAAGCACTGTAGGGGCAAAACCGAAGCATAAAGAATTAAATAAATGCATCCTTCAGATGCAGGGCTGATGCAGCCCCATAGCAAATGTCTTTTAGAAGAAGGTCCACAGAAACAGGAATCCAGCAAAGATTAGCGGGAAGAATTTCTTGAGGTAAACCCCCTTAGAAGTGGCCAGTGAACATCTGGATGTTATAATTACTGTATTGCGACCTTGCAGAATGGAGATTTGCCCACGGTTTATTGATTTGCATGTGGACTTGGTGGTACAGCCTTTCATGACCGAGTCCCAAAGCATGCCATCTGGACGTGGAAGACAAGACAAGCAGTCTGGGGAATCACATGTGCTTGTAGTTGGTCTTCAATCCAATCCATTAGGTCACAATAAATCCTTTGTCTTGGTGCAAAGCAAACACGTTTGCTTCAGACCTTGACATTTCCTCGGAGCCCAACAGATCCCCTGCCCCAGATTATTCTCAGAATGTCTTAGAGCTCCAAAAACATTTGTAAAATGCTTTTGGAATCTGATAAGCAAAACAGCAGCCTCCAGGACATACTCATTTCCAAGAAATATTTCTGGGCTATGCCCACTGATGTCCCTCCCCAAAGATGTATTTCTAAGTCTTACTCCTTGCAGACCCGCAAAATAACAAAACAAAGTTACTGTCCCCAAACTAAGGAAGACCTTTGCCTTGGCTCCCCTCTGCAATTTTAGAGAGGCCAGTTCAGACTACGCCTATGCAGAGAAGGAGCCAGTGAAACATATTTTATTATACTGTTTGTCTCACGCTGACAATTGTCATAAGCTGGTAATCCCCCTTTTAGCTAAATTCCCTGGTCATTCCAAACAATGTTATTTAAAACTCTTGCTTTCAAACTCAAGTGACTCTCTTTCTTTAAAGGTGGACAAATGTGGTCATGTAATAGGTCAGATGTGTGGCAGTTTGACTGATAGGCTTCCCGAATTAACTAATTAATCATTACGAGTTTTCTGTACACAAGGTGTTTCACTGGCTGCCCATTGGCTGCGATAAAACATCTCTTTTCTACATGTGGATCTCATATATATTCTTTAAAACAATAACAATAAATAGAATAAGAACAGGGGGCTGTAACTCTGAGACATGTTTCCACTTTCCCAGAGAAAAAGTCTGGGGTGCGAGAAAGTGCTGGAGGTCTGGATGGGATGGGAGTGAGGGGAAGGGGGGGGAAATCAGCTTAGCCCCATTGCCATGTTATTAGCATATCATTTGCATTCCTAGAATGGGGCTGATGCAAGAGGTCAACCCAATCACTGCAATCCATGGATCAAATCCAAAGAGGATCCAGATTCAGTACAGGGTGGGCCCCCTTCTAGACTCACAGAAGGTCTTCCTCTTCTCATAGGGAAGATGGGCTTTCCAGTTAGTTTCCTGCAGCAGGTGATGGATGGGTTAGGTGCCATCCAGCTGCCAGATGAAACTCACAGGCACCTTCGCATGGGAAATGGGACTTACCTGCATAGGTACGTGAAAACATGTGGAAGCAGTACTTTTCCGGTCCAGTACAATTCAGCATCTCCTCATCGCATGTGCCTGACCCAGAATAGCACGCAGGGCAATGCTTTCTGTTGACTTCAGTCTTGAGTGGAGGTACTGAAAGCAGAAGGGGGTTGGGGGGGAGATTCCCAGACAGCTTTAGAGTCAGCAGAGGAGGGGGATATGAACAACGGCTGGGCAAATCCTCCCAGGCCTTCGGAGAGGATGACTGAGGCCCCTTTCTTCCTTCCCGTTCCCCTCTGGGTTTATTTTTTTTGGCATCGCTGTTCTTTTGTCTTGCGCTGTTTTCGTGGTTTTTGTATTGTTCTTTGTTTCTTAAAATGTTTTAACAATTGTAAAGGGCCCAAAGTCACTGGGAGTTGGGCAGCAGATAAATTTAAATTATTTTTTTTTTATGATGATGATGATGATGATGATGATGATGATGATGGTTGGTCACACAGTCAGTCAGATGTTTAGACTGGATTTGGCATTTTTGTCCACCTATCAAGTCCTTCCCAGGGCCTGGGATGGGCAGATGTTGTTTGATGGTGTTCAAGGCATCGTTGCAGGATGGAAGCTGTTCCAAGTAAAGCTGCCTTTTGCTATTGACTGATGGTGATTTTGTCAATGCCGATGGTCTTCAAGTGGTGCTCCAGATGTTTTGGGATTGCACCCAAGGTGCCTATAACTATTGGTACTATCTTTGCTTTCTTTTGCCATAGTCATTCTACCTCTATTCTACCTCTACCTCTACCTCCATCATCATCATCATTATCATCATCTTCATCTTCATCTTCATCATCATTATTATTCTAGCTCTTCCATTTTCCCCAAAGTTTTCTTCCCCTTCCTTGTGTTTTTCTATCTGGTTCATCTGGTTCTTGGGAGGCATTCAGTTTTTATTAGAACTGGGTTTACTTTAGTTCTGTAAAGGGTTGGGTGGCAATGGTGGTGATCGTTTTGGTTGTACATTTTTAAAAAAGCAAATATTCAGGAAGATGTCAAGAAAACATATTCACTTACATTGAGGTCTGGCTGTTTTACAGGCATCCTTCGTGCAGCAAATCAAACTTGCTTGCAGGATTTTCCCCTGCCCCATATTCAGGTGGCTTTTCGGAGTTTTGCAGACCTCTTTGGATTCACACCCTTTGGCCACAGTCTGCATCACTGTGTCCTCTATAGTGGAAATAAAGAGGAAGACATTTCCTAAGAGACTAGCAAGCAGCTGCATCCATAATTTAGGCAGAAGGGAGGACACTAGCCAAGAAGTGACTACAACTCCCTGCAGTCTGCTGGGGCAGCATGGAGAATGTGATGCAGAGAAGAGAATCCGTAACTGAGGATGATCATGATTTATTTATTATAATCCTCTGGACTATGATTGCCTCTGGAATATATATTTGAAATAAGGTATTCTTGTTGGATTTTTTGGACTGTGTTCAATCAACTGAGTTTGGGGCATGGGGTCCCCCTTTCTGCCTTCCCTTGGAATGATCTCAAAGAGACCGTGCTAGGATCTGGATGAGGACAAATGAGCCTTTTCCAGATCATAGCCCACCAGCATTTCCCTTGCCAATAAATGCTCCAGAAATATAAATCTACTAGACCTATGTGAGGTAGGTTAGTGTTAGGGTTAGATGTCTCCATGCCGTGTTGGTAAGCCTAAACTGCTAATCTGAATGGTGTCCAGATCTGGTGTGCATTGTCACTCACCTAGAGTACTAAGAATTAAAATGATGAAACAGGTGTTTTGTTGATCATCACAGGTCTTCATATTGCCAGTACAGTTGGTGCCAATGTCAGAACAAACTTCACACTCCAGAGTGGCAACTGAGGAGAGAGAAAGAAAGACACTTCTGAGAACATATAGAATTGCATCACCCCTCCTGACTTCCTTAAGTATTTACTTTGGCTGTATGGTCTATGAATTATGGCAAACCTGTAATGCAACTATTTGGGAAAGACTGCACTATATAGATTCTGAAGTAGACTCAGAACAGTAGGGGAGTTTGGATCTTCTCCAGTCCTACTCAGATCATTGATTTGATTCAGGTAATCAGATCTATCTAAAATGAAGATTCAGAAAATTAATCTGAACCAAATCTCCGAATCAAAATGTTGCACAATCCTAGCAGATAGATGTTTTCATTCTCTGTCTCAGAGATATCCTCCTTCCAAATACATGGCTCGTGGAAAAGGGCTGGAATGTTGTCTGAACCACCAGGACTGCAGCCTTCTTCTGCCCTGTCTTCAGTACTGCCCTCAGTACTCAGAATGGGTCCTTTCTTTTAACAGTCAAAGATGCACATAAAAAATGGATGAGTATCTATCTTCCTTCCTTGAACCCTGTAGGGAAAACATCCAGTTCTAAGCCCAAGTACCATCCTTAGCCTAGGTTTCATAATGCTCTTCAAGCAAGCCCTTTAGATGTCTGGCAAGAGCACTCTGCATGGCCCACTGCAAGCACAGGACAGGAGAGAGGGAAGCCAGGAAAACACAGAAAAAATAGTCCCCTGCATTTTTGCTCTGTCCCTATCCTCTATTCTCTTGAGCGCCATCTACTATCATCATGTGACACCCTACAGGGGACTTTCAATGGAAAAACGCTTGCCCATTCTTCTTCAAGCATCTCATTTTGTTCCCTCTGGTATAACTGGGACCTTCCACCCATTTCTCTCCAATGCAGCAAATTTCCCCTTGTCCTCTGATGCTTCCTCACCTGTCCTTAGAAATTCAAAGAAGAAGAAGATTTGGAGGGACGGTTGCATGGTCCTGGGTATTCCACCATGTGAGAGGTTGTCCAGAAACTTTTTCTGCATTGTAGTAAATTCTCCAGTTAAAGGAACCTTGAATGGCAAAGGAAGAACACAGGCGAAGGAGATCCTTGCTACAGTATGCCCATAACTCTTGGATCACCCAGTAATGTATAATGGGCATGAGGGAGAAATTCATTCTCTCTGCATTTGACTGTGAATTTATCTAATTTCATATTTTCAAACCAGTACAGAAACCACAGTTTAACTGTCATTCAAGTGTCGGGTGAGGGGATCTCAAAAAAAGGTAAAGATGGTGGCCACAGCTATGTGATTGAAACGCTGTCCCTATTTTTTACAATGGGATGGTAGATGATAAAAATGGGATGGGATTTCAATTATACCATCATGGCCATCGCCTTTACCTTTTTGACCCCTTGTGAATGCCCCAGTTAAGGGAAAATGCACAAAAAGATAAATATTCCTGGAAACAAAGTGCAAACCATGCATTATCTTAAGGAAAATGGTTTGCAGTATCTGTGTGTGGTAGGCAAAAAATTGGGGAACAAAATGCATGAGCTCAGTGAAATGTGCATTGGCATCCATGTGCTGTGTGAAAAACCTTGACAGATTTGCAGAACTGAGAAACCAAGAGAAATAGTTTCACACATTTGAGCCGTAGGGCCTTCAGTCTAAACAAGCAAAAAAATATTGACATTTTCCTTCTCTCATGGCGGAATGTGAATCAAAGTCTGATCATGGATGTCTGCAGGGGCCAAGTGAGGGCAAGTGATATTATCCACATTATAACTTCCAGCAGACATCTGTGCATCAAAGTTATGTACATGCTCAATGCACTCCAAACCTTCACATCGTCAGTGAGTCCTACAGTACAAGCCTGACTCTCCTTGTCTCTCATCTCAAAACATATATATTGATGTGAAGTTCAAAAAACAAAGTCTCTTAGTCATGCCTCTATAATGGCTTTGTGTGTGTGTGTGTGTGTGTGTGTGTGTGTGTGTGCCTTCAAGTCAGTGTTGACTCCTGACAACTTCCTGGACTAGTCCCTGAAGTTTTCTTGGTAAGATCTTCAGAAGTGGCTTGCCATTGCCTCCTTCTTCCTAGGGTTGGGAGAGAGACTGGCCCAAGGTCACCCAGCTGGCTTTGTGTTAACCATTACACCAAACTGACTCTCAACCTGGCTTGGTTAAAACCTGAGAACAAAGGAAGGATGGAGGAGACATTGACTGGATTGCTCTTCGGTGGGTTGTTGGGGTTTTTTGGGGGGGGGGGCGTTGGTGCCTTCAAGTCAGTATTGACTCCTGGTGACTACATGGACTAGTCCCTGAAGTTTTCTTGGCAAGATTTCAGAACTGATTTGCCATTTCCTCCTTCTTCCTAGGGTTGGGAGAGAGAGACTGGCCCAAGGTCACTCAGCTGGCTTCGTGCCTAAGATGGGACTAGAACTCACATTCTCCTGGTTTCTAGCCTGGTGCCTTAACCACTACACCAAACTGGCTGTGCTATGAACAGAACTATTCTGACTATTCAGAATTTCAGACTATTCAGCTATTCACAGCTATTCTGCTATCCTGACCTTCTAAATCCTCTTATTCTGTATATAAAACACGTAGTAGAACTCAGAAGGCTAATCTCTTCTTCCCATTACGCCAGCCGCCTGAGCTTAAAAAAAAAAAAAAAAAGTTTCTGCCAGCTGTGCAGTAAAGAAAAAACACTTCTCTAAGGGTTTACTAAAAGTTCAGCAGTTTACACCACCCCTGGGTGGAGAGCTAACATTATAATTAGCTTTAGGCATTAGCGCACAAGGACATTTTGCTGATGTAACTTCCATTTTCAGCTGTACTAACGAGTGCGCAGTAGGGCAGCGTGCGAAAGAGTTAACAATGCCAAGAGCAAGGATCAGGGAGTAAAGGATGTGAGGAAACTGAAAAGATGGCATGTCCAGGTGTCTCTTTAGTATCTGTAAGAAGTGTAGGCATAGAATAGAGGGCATGGACTGAGAATTCCACACTCTGCGTAGCTTATTCCTTTGTGTATGAAGAATGTACAGTTTATGACTTTGTATCTTGTTGCAAGAATGTATAAAAACTCTGTTAACTTGAGAGCGGGCGTGCATGCTTTGGAAAATATTCCTGTGCATCATCTTCGTTCTGCACAGAATAAATATTTTATTATCTCCACCCTTGGTGTGTTTTATTGGGCAAAATTGCATGCCAGGCTAGAAACCCCCAGAGTTCCTGGCACAACAATGTAACCCATAGATTTGCCACTCGTGGAAAGGTATCTGTAATCAATGTTTTCTATTGTTCAATTCTCTCGTGTAATGTATTTTATTGTTTGATTAGTTGCTTTCTGATGTATCACGTGTACCAAACGTTGTGTACCATTTGTTTCTGTAACTTATAAAAAGACCCGACCCCCCTTAATTAACACTTTTCGTTTTGCCTGAAATCCTTGTGATTTGTATTGTTGGGTCGGGGCGAAAAAGCCGCCTTTGCAAAGGTAAAAGTGTTTCTGTCTCAAACTCAGGGATAGGTCCTTTCAGCTCCATGCTACTCGCGGTGCATTGGGGACGGTTTGAAAATTAGACTGATTGCAGTATGGCAAAGCTCAACAACTCCTTGACTCACTTTACCCATAGATGAACAGAAACAGAAATGCATTCATGAGTCCTTTGGTTTTGGATAGCAGCCATTAGATCCTAAACATTCACTCCAGGAGTTAGAATGGGCGAAAGGAAATGAATCTTTCTGTGGTCCTATTGGAAACCATGGACTAGACCACATTTTGGACGATTTTATATCTTACCAAAATAGTTGTCGATTGGGAGGGACAAGGCAAGTTCAGGTAAGTTGTCCTTCTTACTTATTGCCAGCAGCCACTACCAGTTAAATGAACCCAAAATATTTGCACCAGTTTAAGCTCCCAGCTCCAGTAACTGCCACCCCAGATTCTAAGATTCTGTTTTTTCTTAAAGTGAAACTACCTCAATCATCACTGTGGGCATCTCCTGTTGGATGGAATCCAGAGGAAGCTATGAGAAGGAAGAGATTTCACTCAGTCTGAGCTCTAATTGCAGATCCCTGCCTTGGAAAAAATCTTCATTTTCTCTCCTGTGTAGGCCTGCAGAAGTAGACGGTTTGAACACAGGAGACTCTCTGTCTTAAGGTCTTCACCCCTCTTTCTCGGGCCTAGAGATTTGTGTTTTTAAAACCCCAATCTGTTGGGAGCAGGGAATGAACACCTGGCCCAGATGTTTATAAATGCCATTACTGTGAGGAAAGCTGTTGGCAGGAATTGAAAAGCAGGATGGGTATATTCTTCCCGCAATTGAGATTAAAGGGTAGCAGCATCAATATGGAGGAAAAAAGAAAAAGAAAGAGAGAAAGAAAGAAAGAATTAACATCCCCTGTTCACCAAAATTACATCATTACCCATTTAACTAACCTAAACATAATTTTTATCCAAATATGACAGTTGAGAAAATAAACAGCATATGTATTTTATTTCTTATATATTTGACTTTTCAAAGACTTGTCTGGGCTGATGAGGCAGGAAGTTTGCATCTTCAATGGAAGCAAAGCAGCTGAAGCCAAAGTCAGTAGCTGACTGAGAAATCAAAGGATTTTCTTGGTTCTAGCAGAAGATGCAGCATGGCACCCAAAAGCTGGTGGCTTCTGCTTCTCCTCCTCCAAAGGCTCTGAACAAAAGACTTGGTTGACTATGGATAAGAGGTGAAACTGTCACAGTAGTGCGTCTAGCTAGATCGCTGTGACAATGGGACCTTCGTCCTTGAAATGAAGCTTCAGCTCATATCTCAAACCTCCACCATATTGAGACGCCAGGTAGACTGCTGAACAGACACACAATCTAAAGATTTGTCAAGCCAGGGAGTCAATCAAACAAGGGATCCAGGATAAAATATCTTCCATGCCATTTGGGACTTTCAAAGATTAACCAATGTGAGTTTCACATCAACATTTATTGCAGCCCTGATGTCCAACTTCATCAATGGATCAGTAAAGCAATGCCAGATCTCATTTCAGTTTCAATCTCACAAGCCTTTGATTTCTTCAGGTAAAAAGAAAAACAAAATAGCTTCAAATGGCCAAACTGGGGAAATTGAGTGGAGAACTCAATTTGACCCTCTGCAAACAGTCCGACACGGTTCTTCAATAGGCACTAAAGAGGAAAGTCTTCATCAGCAGAAGACCCAGGAGGAAGAATTCGAGGGATAAACAACTGCTGTTGCTCTTAGCTTCTTGGCAGATTACATTATGGATTTCTGATGGTCCTATAAGTGGTCCTTTGTATTCTTTTAGAGTATTACAGACAGTTTTTGTGGCACATCCTTTTATGTGTCTCTCTTTATGTGTAGTAGCTAGACAAGAAAATCAAAGGGAAGTTAGTTAGTGAAGTAGGGCACAAATTCCATCCTTTTTTTTTTCCTTAATCAAAAACATTACTTTCAAAATCATTTCCCCACGATAGCCAACTTTAAGAAGGTGGAAAAATCAATAAATTAAGAGGGAGGGAGGGAGGGAGGGAGGAGCTTGAGATCTTTTGACATTTATAGTTTCAGAAGAATATAAGCATTGCCCATATTTATAGTATTCAACATATTTAACATACTCAAAATTATTAAAGAATCAAATGAAATGAAATGCTGTCAATGACCAGCAAAATTTGAAAAAAAATACAACACCAATTAAAGAATCAAAACTGCACAAAGTAACTGAAACAAATTATTATTGCCGCTACTTAAAAATTCTCTAAGCAGGTTTGTGGTTTGCAGACAAAAACAGAAACATGTCAAATTCTAGGAGAGTGAATGGTTCAGCATTAGGAAAAAATGTCCACAACCAATGCCATGTTTTACTTAGCTCTGAGTTCTGATCATTCCCAATCTTTGTGGTTAAAAAAAAAAAAAAAAATCTCAGAGCAGAGGAGAGGGTTTTTTTTGGTTAAATCAGAATTATAAATACCATTAAGAATGGTAAAATCAAAACAATATGTTGCAGGTCCAGTACAGCTCAGAACAGCTTTATCGGAGCAGGGGTCTGTCTCTGAGAAGCAGACTGGACAGTATTTCCCATTGTAAGTGGTGTTTAATGAAGGCTCTGCAAAACAAAAGAGAATCAGGAAACTTTCTTCAGACAAGTTATATAGAGTTCATAGAAACAGCTATGCCCTTCTGGGACTTCAGATTAATGCCCACCTGGAAACTAAATCTGGATGAGAAGCCACCAGAAAATCCCAGAATTATAGGACTGACTTTGGAGAAGTCAAAACAGATCCCAGAAGATGGCAATAGCAAACCACTTCTATTTTTTTGAAAAAACTTCCCCATGACTATTCCCATCCAACACTTAATCAGGCCCAACCCTGCTTAGCTTCCCACCCAGATGAAGTTAGCCAGGTGTATCTCCTACTGAAGGTACACTACTAATAAAGTAGATGTACAGGTAGTTCTCGACTTACGACCATTGTTCAGCAACCGTCTGAAGTTATGGCAGCGCTGAACAAAGGGACTTTCATTACGACCCACGCCTGAAGTTGTAAGAAGCCCCTGAGCCACAGTATAGCATGAAGCTGCAGACACCCCAGCCAACCACCCCAAGCCGCCCCATGTAGCATTCATTCACCCAGCTGCCTTCTCTCCCAGTTCCCCACACTGACCTTTTGCACCCAGCCTGCATGGCTGAAGCAGAAGCGCCTCGCTGTCTCTTTTTCAGACCTAGCTTCTCCGGCAAATGTTTCCCACATGGGGCTCCTGGAGCTTTCGGAAAGCTGCGCTTCGCACGGCTTGGGGTAGCTGGGCTAGGACAGCTGCAGCTTCGTACTGCTGCAGCAGTTCAGGGGCTTCTTGCAGCCCCAGCGTCACACGGTTCTGGGGCTGCTTGCCAGCCTGGTGCACGGCAGCCAAAAGGGCAGAGATGGGAGGGGAGATAGGCGGGTGGGGAGAGTTGGAGACTCCTGAGGCTTGGGCTGGGAGGGGCCAAGCCTGGAATGGTTTGGATTGGGGTGGGTCCTTGGCTAACAACCTGTGGAATTTGCTTAACGATGGCAAGGGGAATTGCCAGGATTATGGTCGCTAAGCGATCCAGTCACGTGACGTCTTGCTTTATGACCACATTGCTTAGCAACAGAAATTCTGATCCCAATTGTGGTCATAAGTCACGGATTACCTATATTCAACACTGTAGGCATGTATTCTTAGCCATGATGAGGCCACAACGAAAGAATGTGTGTCTTCTTGCAAGCTCCACCCTTTTTGGACTTGCATAGTGATATTGCACACCAGTCAAACCCCTTATACCAGCTCACAACTAAGGAAGTAAGATCCTTCTGGACTCAGGGTAGGTGTTTTTATTGCATGAAAACAGGGATTAGATTGCAGAAACTTGGAAACTAGATATGTGTTCCTTGGCCCTCATTTATAAGTAGTGCATTAAAGCAAGGTCTCCCTGTTGCCTTGACCTTCTTTCTTGAACTCCTGGTTTAAAGGAGAAGATGCTACTGAAGACTTGATACTTTAAAAATGTTCACATTTCTTGTTCTGCGGTATTTGGAATCGCCCACTTTCCTTCCCAGGATCAGAGGATTCCATCACAAGGGTAGAGATTGTATGATGATAACGTTTTGTCACTTCCCCAACCTTCACCCCACACCACGGGTACCTGTATTCACCACTCTTGAATTTCTTGCAACTGCCTTACGTCAATAATCCTGGCCAAGAATTTTTTAACATTGGTATTCCCGATCCAGATCCTGCTCTCTGACAGCACAACCAATATTGGTGAAGTGGTTGCATGGGCAGAAAAAGAGAAGACCTACCTGAGGGAGCGGGAGGCGTACAACTATCAGTGTTGCAACAACTTGACACTTTTGTCATGTAAACTCCTTTCCCCAAAGCCAGACGAATAAGCTGAGCGTTGCAGAGAGAAGGGGGTGCACAACCCATCTCTATCCTGGTATGCTTTTTGTCACCTGCAGGAAAAAGTGGAAGGTGGAGGCATTGAGGTCATGAGTGTCAGTCCCGCAAGGCAGACCAGACCATGAAACAGACATCCCAGAAGACTAAAAACTACTTTTATTTGGCTATAGTGACATGTCCTTGCAAGTCTGATTGTATTTCCCCTCTTCCCTCTTTTATATTCATGTGAATTAGGGGAGTGTCTGTTTAAGATGTTTTCATAATCTCATTTGGACTCAAGCAAGGTTTCCCTCTTTGCTGCTTTGGTAACGGACCATTCTTGTCTCTATCAAGGTCATTCTCTTTACTCCATATTTGCTTTCGTGGTCCTAATGGGGTGGAGAGCCACTCCTTTAAATGGCAGAGAAGGGGAAATCACACTCCCAAAAGTGGGTGGGGCATAAACAAAGGGAGGAGGGAAAAAATGATATGTAATTTAATTTAAAGGCAAGAGTGAAACTGTAGGAAGTCAGTGCAGTTAATCTAATCACTCCCGGTGAATTTAATGATTTTCCTGGTTAAAAATTACCATCCAGTGGCATCTTTAGGAAAAGCTTTGGAAAGCTATCCAAGACTTATGGATGTATGCGTTCCTTGTTTATTCAAATTACGCACCTCGGATTTAAGGTATGACTTTAGAATCCAGGACCTATTAATTTTTCCTCTGTGATTTGCACCCATTGAACCCAACATTCCTTTTGGTTTCTGGCAAAAAGGAATATCTATCTGAGTAAACAGTCTATATTAATGAATGGGCAATGAATGATCCCCTTTTTAAAAAGGTTTGTAGCACTATGATTAAATTCTACCAGGGGGATATGACCAGTCAAGTTTATTTAATCCACGTTTTTTAAAAAATGGTACTCTATAATCTAGTTTTTTTTTTTATACTTCACCATATAATCAACTTGCTGCTTCTGGAACCTTGCTGGTATCTACTTGTTTACAATCTTAAGTACAACATTAAGATGGCATAACCATTGCTTTGGGGAAGTTTGATCTCATACCCCCATTAACCGTCTTCCAGAACTGGACTTGATTTTTAAATTCAAAAGCTGGAGCTAATTCTGTCTGTATCTGATTTTGAAACATCCTTTTTAATCTTTTCTTAATGATTTCTATTTCTTCTTGGGTATTTTAAATAATTCTGGAGTTCTTTCTGTGACATTCCACCTTCCCTTGCTTGTTAGCTGATGAATCTGTCTTTTTTCTGACATACTTTATTACAACATGAACTCTCAGATTGTAAAGAATTCTTCCATTGTGGAGGGACTACAAAATATGACCTACTATTCTCTCCCAAGGTTCTAAAAGCTTCTGACATTAAGGATGTAGTAGAATCAGTGCTTCTAAAACATTTCAGATCTCAGGTATTAAAAGGAACAAAACTGTTTTAGCCCGTTGTTCATTCCAGGAGCATTGCCTTTCCTCCTGGAACACACATGGCTGGGATGGAATAATTTAGTTTTGAAAAGCTTGAACAAAGTGACTTAATAGCAATTGACACTAGTTGACAATCACTGTCTCCATTAAGAGAGCTGACAAAATTCCTCACAATGTTCAGTTGTAAATCTGAGCAGTAATTCATTGCAAGAGCCCCATGAACAGAAAAAATAGCTAAAATTGCCATGAGAGTTGTCTGGACATCTACCGTTGACAATCCTACTTGCAACTGAACTTGAACAAAAGTTTTGTCAACCTGATGCCACTGAGAATGTTTTTGGGTTGTCTACCTGGCCACTGTCAGGTTAACAATGGTCCTCACCCACCTGTGATGTCTATATTCAGCCTACTCAGGCAGGAATGTTCACCTGCGTTACAGGGCTGTAGTGAGGATGTGCAGGTTGAAGCTCCATCTTTCTGACAGGTTCCACACTGAAAAGTAGCACCTGGAAGACAGAACCATAATGTAGAAGAAGCAGACTATGACCCAGAGAAGACAAGACCAAGCCCACAAGCTTGACAAGGGCTGGCAGAGAAGGCATGGTGCGGAGCCCGTCTCTCAGGGAATTACATTTGGTGGGTCCCAGGCGGTGGCTGGCTGGGGAATTCTGGGAGTTGAAGGCCACACATCTTAAAGTTCCCAACATTGAGAAACCCTGTCCTAGAGTGATCTTACAAACTCACTCCTTACCTGTTCTTAGAAGCACAGAGAGGAGGAAATATCGCAGAAGAACGTGCATGATGAAAAGAGATGCCCCGTGCAAATATTTATTTCTCTCTAGATGTCCTCAAGGACCTGAAAATAAAAAAGGGTCAGGGCTCCTGTCACAAGGTATCAGATCCTCTCTTGCTGATCAGTGGTCAGATGGCTTCAGTAAAAATTACTTCTTTGCTTTTCATTTAAGGGTGACTGTCATTTTGGAATCTCTCAAACTGGGTGGAAATCTTTTTGAGTAGCACAAAGATTTCTAATATCCTCTTTCTTATGTGTGCAGTAGAGAGTCAGAGAGGCATTTAGGGCACATTTTATACAATTAATACCTTTAGCCCACTAAGTGCTAGGCTGGTTGAGGATTTCCTTTGCTAGATAAGACAGCTTCACACACAGAATCAGATATCTTCAGGAAAAGCTCATCTCTCATTTGTCCCTCCTGTTATACACATAGAACTTCACCATAACATAACAAGAACCTCAAAAAGTTGCTATTGTGACAGAAAGGAGACCCTACAAAACACATGATGGAAGAGGAAGAAAGTTAAATACAGTGGTACCTCGGGTCATGAACGCTTCTGTTCACGACCAATTCGGGTCACGAACAGCACCGTTCGCAAAATTTTACTTCCGTTCGCGAACTCCGCATCGGGTGACGAACACGACCCGCGGCCATCTTCCCTGCTCTGACACATGGTCGTGGCTTCCTGTAGGCGAGGGGAACTCTCCCTCCAAGCAATAACCCCCTCCCCACCCGCCTTCCTGTCCTCCACGCCAGAAGTCGCATCGAGCAAGGTTAGCGTTCTCTCTCTTCGTATTGTACTTTGTGTCATATTTTTGTGGTTTAAAAAAAAAATACATATGGTTCAGAACGGATTAACTGTAATTACATTGAACCTTATGGGAAAATTTGATTTGGGTCGCGACCAATTCGGGTTGCGACCAGAGTCGCGGAACGAATTAAGTTTGTGAACCGAGGTACCACTGTATTTCTAAAGTTAATTCAATATCTTGATAACAGTTTGGTGTAGTGGTTAAAGGTGCTGGATTAGAAGTTGAGACTGTGAGTTCTAGTCCTGCCTTAGGCACAAAGCCAGCTGGGTGACCTTGGGCCAGTCCCTTTCCCTCAGCCCTAGGAAGGAGGCAATGGCAAACCACTTCCAAAAAACCTTGCCAAGAAAACCTCACAGACTTGTCCATGGAGTCACCAAGAATCAGGATTGACTCAAAGACCTACACACAAAGTAATAGAAATGAATTTTAGTTTCTGTCCTAATTCCAACCACTATCTCCCTTTCTCTCTCTCTCTCTCTCTCTCTCTCTCTCTCTCTCTCTCTCTATCAATACCAGTCATCTGATAGATCTATCATCTATCTACCTTCTGATACTCTACACAAAGTCAAATGTGGCCTTTAACCTGCTCAACCCAAACTCAGGGCCCAATTTCAAGACAGGACCCATCCTTGCAAGTATGCTTAAAAGTACAAGCTAGCATCCTGAACTCCATGGGACCACAGCATGTGAAGAGCATCAGACTGCCTACCTCTGCTGTAAATGATGCCAGCAGCTACTCGCACATTAGCTCTCTATTAGTCAACCTGTTCTTTCCAGCTACTGGGCTTATATCAGAGTTTTCCACTCTCTCTTTTTTGGCAGACCCACACACAGAGACCCCTCAAAAAAGGAAGGGAAGACCATTGTCACTCTTACAACAGTTTAGCCATTCTCAAGGCAACGCCATGATCTTGTACAATCTCTACTTTGGGGGCGGGGGCACTTGAGCCATGATGACAGCCAGTGGTGGGGTCAGAAAAGCTTGCTGACCTTGGATCTGAAGGGCCACATATTCCCACCACTGCCTTTAGTGATATTTATGTTAGGCAGAGGCTGCGTGAGAGACTATGGAGGGCCAAAGGCACATTTATTTTACAAACCCCTTTTCCAAAGTCTTGAAAAAAGTATAAATGAAAAGTCATAGCCCTTGCGCGGGTGATTGTTTATCAAATATGAATATTTCAGTTTGCATATCCTGAATTGCTTGCTGCTTATAGTTTTGAAAAACACGGTATCAGGACCTGCAGCTTGGGTGGGGACATATTTGGCAAGGCCGCTGTACTTCCTCTTCTGTCAAAAGAGAAAAAGAAAACAATTTTTTTTTTTAAGGGTATAAAAGAGAAGGCTAGAACCAAAGTTTTCCCATCTGTTTCAGACTTTTGGGGCACCTCTAAAGCTAAGATCTCACATCCCCCCAAATGCAGCACGAACATTCCCTGGGGATTCTTTTTTAAGCCATATCCTACATTGTCTCTGTCATCCACCGCCCACAGCTGAGGCATCTTAAAGTCCCCTTTAATTGCTCCAGTTCTAAAGTTCAGTCGTGTTTTTCCTCCTTTCCCAACAAAGTTCTAGCACCCTTCATCAACGAACTGGTTGCAGACACCACCTCAAATAGGATCTGCCCAGCTCCCACGCATTGCCTCCCATGGCCATTTTGGTGGGGGTTCCAGGAGACACCAGCTCTGTGACATCCATGCAGGTATTCACACACAGAGTGCATGACCAAGGCTTCCCAAAGCTCTTGTTGGGTCTTATGGGGGCTCTTTACAAGTATAAGTTTAGCTGACTTCTGAAAGAATGCTAGTTCTATTGTTTAGACATGGGGTTAGTGCTCTTAGCAGTCTCAAGAGCATGCCAGTCCTGTGAGGCAAAGAAGGTTGATTCAGACTGGTAAGCTGAGCCAGGTTCTAGCAGCTGAATGTTCCCCTTGGGTGGATGACAAATTTTCTGTGTTTTGTGCCAGCAAAGTGTTTGGCCTGGCTGTACTTTTTACTGTTCTTATTTGAGGGGAAGGGAGCATTTGGCTAGTCATTTCTAACTCTAACCTGTCTATGGGCTACTTCTGGGAGCTGTCATGAGACCAGAATCGGCCCTAATAGAGTTTTAAAAAAAAGTTCCAGCGGGTTGAGCTTTGATCACACTGTTGCAGCCTCTGTTTTGACTTTTTTGACATACCCTATGGACACCTCTGAACGTAGGAGAGGATAAGGGAAAAAAACAACATGGCTGGGGAGAAAGATATGACTTTCCCCTTTCCATGTTCTGTGGTCCCTTCCTAGCCCAAAGGCCAAAGAAGAGACTAAACCCTTCCATCCAGGGTGTTGGAAGGGGGCAGGGGGTTGTCAAAAAAGTACCAAACATTTTTTTAAAAAGCCAAGATGTAGATTAAAAAGGCGCAGGGCTTTGATCACACGGTTGTGGCTGTGATCTTGACTTTTTTGACACCCCTCCTTGTGGGCACCCCTGCTTCCACCCCCAGATCTATCTCTGGCATTGTTCCACCTGACCACACCCATAGGCTGCATTCAACCCTGAAAACGGAAGGAGGACATTTTCCTTTATGCAGAATTTTTCCCCCTAAGGCTAATTATTGCAGGTATATGCATTTGGGAGTGGAAGTGGGGAGAGACAGCTGTTTCCTTCACTTCTCACCTTCCCTCTCCATATGCTTGGGATCCAATGAAATGGAGGTGCTGTGCTTGGTAATATTTTTGGAAAAAAACATATTGTTTGTAATCATGACAGAGAAGGGAATTTTGACCTTGCTGTGAATTTTGCCCATCCCAACTCACCCATCTCTCCTTGCCCTCTCTGCTCGTGTGGATTCTGTTACGTGCTCTCTTCATCTGGCACACCGGAGAGAGAGACAGAGAGACAGAGACAAGAGAGAGACAGAGAGAGACAGAGACAGAGACAGAGACAGAGACAGAGACAGAGACAGAGACAGAGACAGAGACAGAGACAGAGACAGAGATGATAGATAGATATAAATATAGACAGAGATGAGAGAGAGAGAGAGAGAGAGAGAGAAGATGAGAGAGAAGATGAGAGAGAGGATGGATGGATGGATGGATGGATGGATGGATGGATGGATGGATGGATGGATGGATGGATGGATGGATAGACAGACAGACAGACAGACAGACAGACAGACAGACAGATATAAATATAGAGAGAGATGAGGGAGAGAGAAATGCTTTATTTTCAAAACTCTTGCAACACGTGGAGCTGGGTCCAATTGTCACTGTCCTTACCAGAAACCAAAGGTCCAAAGGAAAAGAGATGGTCTTACCATATAAAGCCTTGGAGCGTTCTGAAGTAAGAGCAGGCAAACGGAAAGACAGGCTGATTCCCAGACTGAAAGCGAGTCCTCCCTGAGCCCTTCTTTGATTCCAGAAATTAGAGGGAGACAGGAGGAACGTCAGCCTTCTTCAGCCAGACTGTTCTGGGGACAGCCAACGAAGGAAGCAGTTGGAGAGTATCCAAGGGCAGAGCTGTGCTTTTTCTGCTTGGCCAATCGCCACTATGGGCTGCCGGCTGCTTCCTGACTGCAAGAACAAATGTGCGCGCAGGCAGCACAATTGAATTACAGAGATGTTTGTTATTGTGCAAGCTCAGGGCAGAACCTATTCACAAGTATATCCTAGCGACCAAGTGCCTAGGTACACGATGACCAAGCATCTATGTGACTCCTAGCTAAATACTACCAGAATTAAGACTTTCCAACCCCAGTTGTTGCCTCCCCACATTTCTTTATCAAGCAGTTTTTCCTGACTCCCTTGGCAACTTTAGTATACAACTTTAGTATTTAGTAATACAAATTTAATATTTTCTTTCCTTGTTAAGCCAGTTTGCTAATGCCTGAATCACCTGGTGTTTGCACGGCCATTGTATTCTCTTTCCTGGCACCCCTTTGTTTATTTCTCTTCTGTCTTCAGTTGCCGCAACTTTTTCCTTGTTCCAACCTCTTATGGTGCTTGTAACGCTATCGTGGTAGAAAAGCTGCTTTTAAGATTAAACTGAGGTCTTTTTAACAAAATACATTAAAATAGAATCCTTTTCATATCATGGTTAAAGTGGCTCCATGCTTGTGTCAAAGACCCTAAAGTTGGCTTTGGGCTTTTGCAAGTGGGACCTCCTAGCAAAACAGGAAGACTACAATGCCCTTTTAGCTGGGGTGTGCCTCTTTTGCTCCACCTGGCCAGAGTGAAAACTTTCCACAAGAATCTGAATGTTTGTGCCATTACTGTTCAGATTTCTAAATGACAGTCATGCCTTCAAGGGGCTGGTGTCTCTGGAACTCTGTGTATGCGTAGAGGACAAAGAACAGCCCTGCAACTGTAGGAAATAAAGCGGTGTTGAAATCTTCCTTCAGTCTCTTGGGTGAGTTTTTGGTTTCCGCGCTGCCCCGACCATGGATCGTCCGGTCCCTGGCCTCTTCAGCTGCTGCTTCCTCTGGTCCACATCCTCTCCAGTGGCTTCTCACTCCAGGAACACTTCCTGCCAAACCTAGAAGAAACCACCTTCACCCTGTCTACTTGCTCTGACTTCTTATATACTTTATTCCTACAAAACCTACATACCAGCTTGTAGGCCATTTGAAGGAGTTTGGGCTTTTTTGGCAGCCAGACCAAGGAGAGAAAAACTTTGCCCTTGACATTAGCATGGAACAATTTTCTTCACTTCTGGCAGTTTGTCCTTCCACCCTCCCCCTCTCAGCTCCTTGCAAAGACACCCACTCCCATGTTTTCCATTTTTAGTCCAAAGCTCTTGTTTTCCATGCTGTGCCTTCTTATATTCCTTGGAGCAGAGCTCCACAGTGCTTCATTTCAATTTAATACAGCCACAGCTGTGATGGACTCAGGCGGTGTTTTTAACCTTGGCAACTTGAAGATGTGTGGACCTCAACTCCCAGAATTCCTCCCCCCAGGAGCTCATGCAACATTCAGCCCCATATTTCCAGGGGAGGACCATTCAGTTTCTCCCCAGGCTGAGTGAAGCACATTCCCCCCTTGCCCCCCACTTAACCACCATAAAGCAAACCCTCTTTTCCCTATGTTTTTTTTAAGCTGCAATGTAGGAACGTGTCTGTCTGTCTGTCCATCTGTCCGTATGTCTGTCCGTCCATCTGTCCATCCGCCCGTCCGTCTGTCTGTCCGCCCATCTGTCCATCCATCTGTCCATTTGTCCATCTGAAGAGATGGAAGACAATGTCCTGCGTGAGCGCCTAGCTCTTTGAAAACGGGCCTGCTGTGTGGGTTGCCTTCTGGGGGAGCTCTGGTTGCCATGAACCTTGACAGCACCAGTTGGGGAAGGTTAGCATATCCCATCCTGCAGGAGGGCAGAACTGGCGGACTGTGGGACTCTTACTTCAACGTAGAAATCGGCTGCCGCATTTTGCTGCTCCTCTTCATTGTACCTCTGAAGTCCATATGCTGGAGAGAATCTCACCCACGTACCTTTGGGGTTATGTACCCCGCAAAAGCAGTGTTGCATGTCATGGCAGGGGGCACCCTGAGTGCATTAATCTCTGGATCTCATGGAGCACCACGCCCAAGTAGGGCTGCTTCAGCCTGTCCTTTGTTGAAGGGGGGCAGTTCTGCCCAATTGTTTAGTTGATTTCCTCTTGGATCCTTTCTGAGGTGGAGGGGGCCATGGTGGAGAAGAGGAGGACATCCAAAGCTGACGTTTCTTTCTCAGATGTCTGCCAACAAGGGGCATTGCAATGGATTGGGTGGCTGGGGGGGGGGGTCCATACTGGCTGAGCAGAAAACTCCAGGGTTCATATAAAGGTTCTCCTCCGCTCTTTGATCTCTCTATGATTTTAGTGAAATCTTTGGAAAACGTGGGCGTGAAAGCACAGTGTCTTTTTCCCACAGGTGAAATGGCCACCAGACCTAGGCTTCTGTTCACGGCACTTGGGCATGTGGGCAGTGTCAGAGAGGAAGAGTTAGGGTTACCCTAGATCAGATGTGGGGGTTCAGCTAATCCAGCAGCAGCAGCAGAGCAGGAAGCTGTGTGGGAGTGCAATCCCAGGGGTCGAACCCCTGTGAGCCCCAACTCCTTTGGGGATGTTCTCAGCTGGAACAGGTTGGAAGACAAGAAGAGAGATGGAATTGCAGGGAGGGGGTGTGCGTGAATGACCCTGAAGCTCCTTCTGCTTTGCTCGACAAGCCTTGACTGCTTACTTTCAAGACAACCATTGCATGGTTACAATTCACAAAGTCAATGGGCCACTAGAGGGAAGCTTTGCTCAAGGAAAACCTGTGGCATGCAGGCAGCAGGAGATTTCTGAAACCCTTGTCGGGTTCAGGCCGCTTGCTGATTTGGGCCCCTCTGGAGCAGGAAAGTCAGTTGGCCACCAAACTGACATGTGTGTCTTCCCAGCCCCTCTCTCCAAAGAGAGGACTTTGTGAATTGTAACCATGCAATGGTTGTCTTGAAAGTAAGCATGTCAGCACGAGTTTGCACATTTGTGAGTTTTACTATACAGTCGAAGTTTGCAAGTCAAGCTAATTGTGAGGTCAGTTGCACAAATGCTCTTGACATCTGCATTTTAAAAATGTACATTGTAGAAGAAAGGCCTGAATTGCTTTTCATCTTAGGGAGGATTATGGGTTGCAAGAACCAGGGCTTCATAAATCACTGGTTAGCAGCTCTCCCTGGGCACCTCTTGGTTAGCAGATCAGTGCCTTGTACCCTCAGCAAAACCTGGCTGGGTGTGATAGGAACTGTAGTCCCAAACAGTTGAAGAAGGCTGCTTTAGCCCCATCTGTGTAGCTGGTGCCCCCAGCAGAACTCAGAGGCCTTCTTTACCCCCCACCCACCCCCGGGGTAAGCTGTCTGTCTGTCTGTTGGAGCCCTGTGGGAAAAGCGCGCGCTCTTCTTTCCTGCGTTGAAAGAGCCCGTCCAGCCGAGAAAAGGGCAGGGCCGAGACAATGGAGCCAAACCTGGGCATGGGCTCTGCATCCCCTGCGCCCCCTTCAAGAAGGCTCTCAGTTACTGTGCTTGGCTCAAGAGATGGCCACATATCTGGCATTGCCCTGCTTTCCTCACCCCACCCACAGCCCACATTCCTTTGCAAGGGAACAGCTCGGAATCTGATCCTCCCTCAAAGTACAGAGGTGTGTCTGGATCACTCAATTCTCGCCTACCCCGCACGTGCCCTGGGCATGGACTCATTCCCCGATAAGCAGGCTATCAAAATGGCACTTACCGTCCACCTTCCCAGAAGAGATACAAGCTCCCATGGATGGGGTCTTCTGTGATTTCCCCTCCCCCTTTAGAGAGGGCAGGTTACACAGGGTATGTCCTGTGTAGTTATTTCCAGATACATTGACCCCCAATAGACAGAGGAAATTATCAATCTGAGCTAATGAAGAGCTTCCAACATTTTCTGATGGGTTTTCAAAAATGTCTTCTATTTTCTCGTGGTATCATCTTGTAGCACATTAAAGAGCAAGATGATGCCCACCACTCTCTTCCTTGCATCCTCCTTCCAGCACGACCCCCATGCTCCAAAGTTCAGTTATTTTCCTGCGGGAGAGGTGAGCCTGCTTCTCCAGGTCTGCCTGAAGTCCTGCTTTCCTGGGAAGTTCTCTGTTATCAAGGACTTCCAGGGCCCTCCTCATTTTCAAAGTGGTTAACTTACAAAGGTTAACTCACACAATCCTGCTTCTAGGCAGAAACAGAACCAAGGTGAACTGAATCTACCTGAAAAGAGAAAACGATGGGTGGGGTGAACCCAGCCCAGCAGCTGTGTGGATAGATGCGTGGACTTCAGGCCAGGCTCGGGAAAGGGTGAGCAGATGCCTCCTCAGGAGAACCCAAAAGCATGGGAAGACAGGGCTAGCTTACTGCCACACAGCCGCTGAGTTCTCTTTCTAAAAGCTGAAAACTTTGGAACCAAACATGCGGGAGGAGTGACATTTCCCTGTAAGTTAGAGGGGAGGAGAAGGGAGGGGGAGAAGGAAGCATTGTCCAGTTGTGCACAGGGGGCAGAGGCCTGGGCACATGAAGGCAAGACCAGGCTGGAACAGATGTCACTTGAGCTTTTCAGCCTCCACCCCAGCCCAACTGGTGGGGACTTCTTGTCACTCCTGTGGCCTTGGAGGCTACTCCAGAGAATCCAGAGGAGAACCTGGGGAAGGCAGCCCAAAATATCGGGGGGGGGGCAGTCTTTTCCTAATCTGGGTGCTCCTCTGGGACTGAGTGGCTTCCAGAAGTCTTGCTCATCCCAGGGGGCCATGAGCATCTGGGTGGGCTTTGTTGTCATAGGAGGGGAGACAGATTAAAGAAACAAGTCCTGCTTTGGTCTCCCTTCTGCCCTCCAGTTCCCACTTCTGGCCCACAGGTACATGCGGGGTGGGGTGAGATGTGCCGTGAGAGAGTTTTAGGCCCTGGACTTCATGACCATATTGAGCAAGGGAACTTTTCAGCTCTTGGTGACATCCTCACTTATTTTGCTTTGCTGTAGATCAGTGTTGTCCAAACTTGGCCACTTTAAGATGAGTGGACTTCAGCTCCCAGAATTCCCCAGCCAGCATGGTTGAGTCCACTCATCTTAAAGTGGCCAAGTTTGGACAACACTGCTGTAGATGAACATCCTGGCATGCAGGGCACCCAGCAGCAAAGTCCATGGGCCAGTCGGAGGCCACGCCAGCTGCCAGTTCTGAGAGCTGCAGCCCAAACTCATTTGCAGGGTCCCAGCTTTGGGTAGGCTGCTGCACGGAGTGCGAGCCACTGGGTTTGCCATAAAGGTGGGCGCCTGGGCTCCTGATCACTGAGTCAAGGCTTGGCACACACCTGGAAGCAGCTGTCTCTCCCTGCAGATGGGTCAGCTGAGTCGGGGTAGATGATCATCCAATGCAGATTTTCCCACCCGGCCGGGTGCAACTGCTCTCCTAAACTTGAACCCTATGGAAAACTGCCCAGAGTTGTGTTTTAAGAAGGGTAGTCCTGCAAACCTTTTAAATACATCAATCAATCAGTCAGTCAGTGAGAGGCAGAGGCTGAGCACTATCTTTCCATTCCAGCCAAATCTCTCTTTCATCTCACTGGGGGCTTGGCACTGCATGAAGAATCTGCCTGGTCATTCTTCCCAGGCCTGCCATTGCCTCCCCTTTCTCCAGGTCTCTGGGTGGGGCTGCTGAACGCGAGGGGCTCCCGGGGTGCTGGTGGAGTGCTTTGGCGAGCTCAGCTCCTGAACGCTTTTGGGAAAGAGGTCTGCAGTGAGGTGGTCTTGGTGGCCCGCTGAGCACCTGGACTGGAAAGCCAGAGGGAGGTCCCCAATGCCAGGACCCTCCTGGGGCTTGGGCAGCCTTGCCCCATGGGCACCAGGGGGAAAAAAAAGCAAGGCAAGGAGATAAGGTATGGCCCACGTCTTCGGGCACTCCAGAGACATGAGTGGGGATCCTGGGTCATATGACTGCACTACAAGAAACACTTCTTCCCGATTTGGCACCTGTGTCAGAGATTAGCGATTTAATGTATTTACCTGGTGCTCTTACACAATCCAGAAGGTGATATCAAGCCCAGCCCTAGTTAAATGCCCAGAACCCCAGCGAAAGTGGGCAGAGGTCACACAATGGAGCTGGCTGGTGCAGTCACCCTCTTTCTGATCGCCTACCTTTCGTGCCTTGCCCTGCTGTTTGCCAGGAGAAGGGCTTCTCCCGGGGGCAGGCTGCCTCCTGGTCCCACCCCTCTGCCCCTGATTGGGAACTTCCTGCAGATCAAGGCATCCAAAACCCTGCAGTCCCTCCTCAAGGTAAGCCCACCCCTCTTGTCACAGGAGAAGCCCCAGGGTCTGAGCAGCTGGTCAGAAACGCTTCCCAAGCAACCTGGCGGTCTCCCCTCGTCTGATTCCACCTTCCTGGGTCATCGGCTCTTCAGCCTTCTCGACCAAGTGCCCTCTGTCTCCTCCAGACCACACAGCAGTTGAGTGATCTGAGTCATTGCAGCTCAAGCATTCCAAGGCATCTCCTTCCACCGTCCACCTTCCTGTCACTTCAGTTAGGATCCTTCAGGAAATCGGGCTGAATCTTCTTTCCTTCTCTTTGGGCTTCCATTTAAGCATTCATACCTACGTGAAGGCTGAAAAAAAAATCTCTCTGGAAAGGTTTCCCGTTTGCCATCATATCTCAGGTTTTGCCTATCATCTTCTGATCAGACAGCTCTACCTGTTGGGGAGCCACACAGACCAGGACACTGAGCACTTTTCCAGACGAAAGCAGTACTGGAGAAGCATGAAGGTGCTAGTAAAACGGTTTGCTTCCCACATGGAACATTGTAAATGCGATTCGGCTTGCCGAGGGAAGCACTTCCAGTCCCCCCCAAAGTGTAACATGCAGTCCGGGTATTAAGGTTGTTTTGGGGAGCGATTCTATAATCTATAGTAGCTGTCCCCCATTTTTAAATAGTGCACGCGTTTGGGACGTTGACAATGAAGAAAATGAGCTCCTTTCCGAAGCTACACATTTGAAGGTTCCAGAGGCTGCCACCATTGCCAATAGATCCACTCAAGCCATTTTCAAGGATTTCTGAAGCTCTGTTTCCAATACTTTAGAAGGGGGGTCTTTTCTGCCTTGGTGGGAGATTGGGGATTTGCAAGTTTTCTGTGGACCAAACAGGCAGGGCTTGGCAACATGGTATGTTACGCTATAAGTAAATGAATGTCTATTTAGTAAACTTTAATATTTCTGTTCTTGTTCCAACAACAGGATCCTCAAGGCAATTACTCATTAACGAAGCAGGAGCTCTGGCATTAAGATTGTAGGTTACAGCAATTTCAGTGGCTACGCTGCAAAACATCTGTGTAAATCACAAGGCGATTAAGCCACTAACTGCACTGTGTCTATAAAACAGTCCTGCGAGCTGGGTGGCTTGGCTCAGGTCAAGCAAAAAAGAAGCAGCCCTTCTCTACTGTGCTTAAAACCGTGAGGGAATCACGTTTCCACAGTAGAGGACCTCTGACTGTGTTCTTGCAATAACCCACTGGCAAAGGTCCAGTTGGTTCTATGCACTTGGTTGAGGAAGCAAAGTTCAAAGGAGGCTTGGCTGGGTCCCAACCCTTCCGTGTTTCCACAGGAAAGGCACTGAGAGTCAGGCTTGCTTCTTGACAAGGCCGCCCCTCGGGTTTCTCACAAAGTTAGGGAAGGGGCTGCCTTCTTCTCAGTCTGCCCTACAGCCCTGGGAACCCCATCGGTTCCCCATCCAAGTTGGACCTCCAGCTGACCTTGCTTAGCTTTTAATGGTTATAAGTCACCCAAAGTCATGAATCTGAGATGGGTGGCTATATAAATCAAAATAATCAGTCAGCCAAAGCTGGGTGAGGCAGCTACCTGCTAAGGCAGGTATGCAATGCACTTTTCAAAGTACAGAACATATGTGGAGAGAGGAATGCTATGGTTGCCTGAGTGGGGCAGCTGAAAGAAGCATCTAGTGGCCCACTTTGTCTCTGGGAAGGACATAAGCCATTCCCAGTTTCTCGCCCTCAGAGGCAGTTGGCTGGTGAATGTGGCGGCCCATATTCACCTCAGATGGAACAATGGCCTTTCCAAGGAGTTTATTCCATGGGGCCATCTAGCTACAGAGATCTGGATCTAAGAATCTCCATACCTTGGTTCCTCTTCCTGTGCAGTTGCGGGAAAAATATGGTCCTGTGTTCACAGTCTACTTTGGAAACCGCCCAGTTGTGGTCTTATGTGGCCACGATGCAGTGAAGGAGGCCCTGATTGACAAGGCTGAAGAATTTGCCGGGAGGAAAACTAATGCCACCCTGGAAAGGACCTTCCAAGGACATGGTGAGAGCTCCAGCCTGGTGGGGCAGGAGAAGGTCAGGTTGCCCACTCTTTCCTGGCCTCAGGGCCCATTGCTCTCCTCTGTCATCAGGGGTGGTCTTTGCCAATGGGGAACGCTGGAAGCAGTTGCGCCGGTTCTCCCTGAGCATCCTGAGAAATTTTGGAATGGGGAAAAAATCCATTGAGGAGCGGATTCAAGAGGAGACCCAGTTCCTGCTGGAGGAATTGCAAAAGACCCAAGGTGAGGTTGGGGAGGGAAATGGGGGTGGAATTTTTTTAAAGGCCCTTGGGCCAACCAACCACTATAGGAATGCTGAGGTCAGATATCAAGATGTGCAGGAGAAGCTTGGGCGGAACAAGAGTGTCACAGTGTGTCTTCCTCTTTGCTGACCCAAGGAGGAGTCAGAAAGAGTAGGGATCCCTTCCTCTCTAAATAAATAAGTACAGTGGAAGAGAGGACCCCCCCCCCCAAAAAAAAACAATCAGGAGAAAATTATTTACCTTTTTGGCCTAAGCAGTTCCTACAACAATTGACTTCTCTCTTGCTCTCTTGCTCTCTCTGCACCAGAGAAGCCCTTCAACCCCATCTTCTTCCTCAGTTGTGCTGTGTCCAATGTCATCTGTTCAATTGTCTTTGGCAATCGTTTTGACTACAAAGACAAGGAATTCCTGGATCTCTTGAAGATGATAAATGACCTCTTTCGGGAAATGAGCACAGGCTGGTCTCAGGTGATTCTACACAGCTCCTCACCTTTGTTCAGCAAAATGGAAGGATCAGAGATTACTACTTCCTAAGACAATTCTTCCAAGCTGGTACCATCCAAACATGTTGGACAGCTGCCACGGCTTAGGAGGATGGGAACTGTTGTCCAAAACACAAGTGGCAACCAGTAGGGAGGGAAAGGCCCTGTAAAGAAAAATCCTTCCTTATATAAGTTCCTCTCATATTGGCTATATTCTGCAAATATGTCTGCTGATTTATTCTTGAAATGGTGCATTCATTAACTGATTGACTGATCACCTTATTTGACTCACTTTGACTATATACTGACCTGCGGATGTGAGCTCTTTTTGTAACAGATCCTTTTCTTCCTTGTCTCCTGCAGATCTACGACATGTACGCCAACCTCCTGAAATACTTTCCGGGGCCACACACCAAGATCTATGACATTCTGGAAGACATGAGGCTGTTCATTGCCAAGAGGGTGATGAAGAACAAAGAGACCCTGGACCCCAACTCCCCTCGGGATTACATTGATTGCTTTCTGATCCAGATGGAGAAGGTAGGATGCGGGGCGTGAGCAGGCGATTGTGTCCCCCAGCTACAAGGCTGTGAGTGACACTTCAGGTACAGGGGGCTTTGCCACTGGGCAAAAGATGGGCCAGCGGGTACAAGCATGCCATCCCTTCCTGACCAAACACCATCACCAGAGGACAGGAAGATTGGGTGATTTTGGCTTCTCAGCTGGATCTTGTCAAAAGAACCTCCAGGTCTGGTCAAAGGGAAAGCAAGGGAACGTGTTCGATGTCCAGAGGCCCGCTGGTCCCTCACCACAACACACCCAGGCCACAGCCTCTCCGGACGCATCAGGGCTAAAGCAGCCTTTTCCCCCTTATTCCAAGGCCCTGTGAGGGCAGCCTCAAGATGCCAAGCGTTTGCTGCCTTTCCCGCAGAGGGCAGTCAGGGGACTGGCAGAGATGGGAACAGAAGCGGTCCAGCCAGGAAAGGGACTGGCAGTGGAGACAGCCGGTCCAATGAGAAACACAGGGACCATTCTATTTTGTGGAAACCAGAGCTTTGCTCAGTCTCCTCGCGCTCAGCTCCAACCAGTGGTCCCTTTCCTGTTTTGCTCCTCCCAAACTAGCTAGAAAGCACCAGTCACAGGCCACAGACATTCTCATGTGCTCTGGTTCCAAACTGTCTTCAGGAAAAAGACAACCCAGCCAGCGAATTCAACCTGAAGAACCTGGAGCTCACCACCCTAACCTTGTTTATTGCTGGGACAGAGACTGTCAGCTCCACCCTGAGATATGGATTTCTGTTGCTGATGAAGTTCCCCGAAGTGCAAGGTATGGTGGGGTGTTAAGACCCACCCCAACACATGTCCCTAGGCCAAGAAGCAGCCCCTCCAAGTTCAGGGAGAAGAGCTACATGTATTGCTAGGCCAGTGAAAAGTTGCTTTAAGCTTCAAGAAGCCCTGGGTTTCAGCATAAGATCTACCCATATGAGATCAGGCCCAAAAGCTTCCCCTGCCATGGGGTGAGGGTCGGGTAGGGGGAATGCTCGCCTGATGGCTCTTGAGAACAGCCCACCTCAGCATGTGGAGAACAGCCTCCCCAGTTCTTTAGTCCTTCAGCAGCTGCCCAGAGGTGGGAGCTCCATTCAGATACATCAGAGATAGTGAAATCGAAGTAACTAAGTTTAAGACCACCTTTTGACAGCAAAGATGCATGAAGAAATCGATCGTGTGATTGGCCAGAACCGTATCCCGAACATCGAAGACCGCAGCCGCATGCCCTACGTGGATGCAGTCATCCACGAAGTGCAGAGGTTCAGTGACCTCATCCCCATGAATGTGCCCCACACAGTCACCTGTGACACCGAATTCAGAGGCTACTTCATCCCTAAGGTGCGGGGGTCCTCCGGGGGGCTTAGCCTCTTTGTGAGAGTGGGGGTTTAGGCCAAGCAGACATGGGAGGAGGGCAGCACATCCCCACCCTGCAAGCTGGCTTGGCTGCACAAGCCAGGATCAGGCAGAGAGCTTGAGTGGGTAGAGCTCTCCTAACCTCCCAGAGCCAATCCCTACTCTCTGGCCGCCCAGCCGACCTTACAGGGTTTGGGGGTGTGCGAGGGGGAAAGGAGTACGATGGGTGCTGCTGGGGGTTCCTGGAGGATAGGCAGGACAGAAGGGTAAGAAAACTCAGTTACTCAGCGCCAGTCAAAACAGGCCCCGGCCCTGTCATCGCAAAAAGGAGATTGATACACATGCTTGGCTCTCGGCCGCCTTCCCCAGATCGTGTGGGCATCTGTGCTGCCACCTGGGGACAGCCTGCCCTGAATCTCTGCCACTCTGAACTTGGGCCCTCTCCTCCTCAGGGGACAGAAATCTACCCACTCCTCAGCACGGTCTTGCACGACAGCACCAAGTTTGAGAGCCCCTATGGTTTCCACCCCGAAAATTTCCTGGATGAGGACGGGCACCTGAAGAAGAACGACGCCTTCGTCCCCTTCTCCTCAGGTACAGCCCTGCTCCTCTCCGCCCGCCACACGTTCCCTTGCCCAGGTTCCGGGCTGCGCTTTGCTCCCCTCCTTCTATGCCACGTCTCACCTCCTGCTTTTCCATGCTGAGGGGGGATTAGAGGCCTGTCTCCGCATTCTTGCACACGCTGGACGCAACCTGGGGGGCCCTGGCGAGGGGCGGAAGGTGGCCCTCCGCCTGCCCACGAATGGCTCTGCCCGACTTTCAGCCAGAAGACGGGCCAGCCTGGCCAGCAGGGCCTGACTCTGCTCCTCTTTGCCCGCAGGGAAACGCATTTGTCTGGGGGAAGCCCTGGCCCGGATGGAGCTCTTCCTTTTCTTTACCACCGTCCTGCAGAGGTTCCGGCTGAAGCCCACCATGGACCCCCAGGACATCGACCTGTCGCCCCAAGAGTTGGGCTTTGCCACCATCCCACCCTTCTACGAGCTCTCGGTTGTCCCCCGCTGAAAGGAGGGAGGCAAAGCAGGAGAGCGAGCGTACTCCCGGCCCACCTTCTTGTCACTTTTGTCCTTTTGCACAAGCTGGACTTTCATGGGGGAGAGGTGTGAGGGGCTGAGAACTCCGAGGGGCTGGGCAACGATGCTTCGTCTAGGCATTGGCCTTGAAAATAGAAAGTTTTGCAACGATCCATATAACAACTCGCGGAGTCTCGGTTTAATCTAAGCCAGTGGGTCTGTGTGGCTTGTTTCCTTGTCTGCTTATAGGCTTGCATCCCACCACAATTGCCAGGGTAAATCGAGATGAAAGATGGCAAGGCAGAAAGAGTGAGAGAGAACAAAGCCGGAGAAGCAGGGCTCTGCCCAGGGCGCTGGGGAAAGGATAACCGGGCATAAAAGTCCAGAGAAGCCCTCGGCCTCCAGGCTGTTCCTGGGTCGGGCAGCCTCAGCTGTGACGCCCAGAAAGTCCGCTTAAAAGGTGCCCGGGGGCTGCTTCCTCCAGCTCATGCCATGAGCTTGGTGGGGCGCAGAATGGTTGGCCAGAAGGGGGGGGATTCTCTTGGTCTCAGCTTCCTGACCCTTTCGTGGGCCAGTAGAACAGGCGGCCCTGCCTTCCGCTGGCCTCCCGTCAGCCACCTTGCAGGGATGGAGAAGAACTGTTATCCGGCAGCACCAGCGTATGTACATGGTGTTATGGGCAGCTCCTTGGCCAACATAGGCAAGTCTCTGCCCGCAGAGAAACTCTGGGCCAAGACTGTGACAGGCCCCCAAGGGCAAGCTCAGCAGGAGCAAGAAGATCCAGCCGGATGGACCAGTCAAGCTTCAGTGGGTCTGAGACAGCAGCTGACTCGCATCGCATCGCTTGTTCCAGCCTCACAGCCCAGGGCCAATTTTGAAACCAGGGAAACCGGCTAACACAGAAATGATGGAAATAGCAGAGTAAGGACACCTTTAACATCCCTTGACTCACAGATTGCGTTCACACAACATGCACAGTTTAGTTACAGAGTTGCCACACCATCCATTCAACCATAAACTGACCTTCATTCACTCAGTTTGCTAAGCCACAAAAGAAGCCTAATCAAGGTTAATGCTAACTACAACATTGAGCAAATGCAGCCACTTAGTATGATCTGAATTAGTTGTGAGGACACAGCCGGGGGGAGGAGGAAGAGGAGGGGAGAAGGAAAGGAGAAGGAGAAGGAGAAGAGGGGGAGGCAAAGGGAGAGGGAAAAGAAGAGGCATAAGAAGGCGGAAGGGAAGGAGAAGGAGAAGGAGAAGGAGAAAGGGAGAGAGAGAGAGAGAGAGAGAGAGAGAGAGAGAAAGAAAGAAAGAAAGAAAGAAAGAAAGAAAGAAAGAAAGAAAGAAAGAGAAAGAAAGAGAAAGAAAGAAAGAAAGAAAGAAAAAGAAAGAAAGAAAGAAAGAAAGAAAGAAAGAAAGAAAGAGAAAAAGAAAGAAAGAAAGAAAGAAAGAAAGAAAGAAAGAAAGAAAGAAAGAAAGAAAGAAAGAAAGGGAGAAGGAGAAGGAGAAGGAGAAGGAGAAGGAGAAGGAGAAGGAGAAGGAGAAGGAGAAGGAGAAGGAGAAGAAATCTACCATCCAGATGGCTGAAAGGATGGCAGGGCAAGAGAGTGAAGATGATGAAGGAGGCTCTGGGCCAGTCCTGCCTGATGCCGTGAGCACAAAGGGCTTCCCTTGCAATGCAGCCTTTCTGGAGCCAGGATCGTAATTGTGATTAAAGCTCCTCCCCCCCCCCACATTATCCAGACCCAAAGTGCCCCCATCAACTGCCATTTACTTTCAGAAAACCACCACCACTCAATTGAGGGTTTTGTGCACCCAAGTTTGCATTTAAGTATTTACTGAATTAAGACATTTCTCTGGGTCAGCCATTACTTTACAATCCACTGATTGTCTGCCTTTAGCCAGCCTGGACTAAAGGACCAAGAGTGGGGGGGCCAAAGCCCCCAGGGACATGACCTGGTCCCCCGCCCTTGGCCCACTGCCGCCTCGCTCCGGCCAATTGTTTGGCGGCAGCTGGACGTAGCGGAGCCTTCCTCCCTCCGGCCCAGAACACCCCCCCGCCTCGCTTGCCCACCCCAGGGGGCAAAGGAGCCCCAATCCTTCAGGGAGCGGACTCCGGAGAATCCCCAGCTCCCCACACCACCTCCCCCTTTTCCTGCCGGGCAGCAGTGGGAGCCCCCCCCCCTTGCACAGCCAGGCACGGCCAGCAGGTGCCAAAATACACCCCCAAAATTGGGTTTGGCTTATCTGCAAGTATATACGGTAGATTTTTCCCTCAGCGTTTTTAAAGTACCCATATAACCCATATATCCTTGTATATAAGCCCATCCATGGATAAGCTGATCTTCAAATTTTTAACCAAAACACCATGAAAAATGTGCCAACTGTGAACATTGAAACATACCAAAATGTTGAGGGTTGGCTTATCTGCAGGTGGTGCATTTTTCATGATATTTCAGTTAAAAATTCAAGGGTCAGCATTTCCAAAGATGAACTTATCCGTGAGTATATACAGGAATCCCCTCTAATGGGTAACCTTCCCCATACAACTACTTAGACCCGTAGACAGAACAAAAAGGAGTGTGTGGGGATCTGATTGTCAGGATGAAGTTTAGAGACTCTGCCACAAGTGTGTCGCTCCTGTGTCCAAGCTGTGAAGCCATTAACTGAGGAAGTGTGGACCAGCACAATCATACCATTAAGCGCAGGGTGGATCGTAAATATCATGGATGAGATCTCCAAAATAAAAATGTCTATGACCCAAAAGGGGTGGGGGGGGATTGTATAAAAATAGAGAAATTTGTGCACTTGGCAGAGCCTAGCACATACATAGTAGAGATAAGACTGGGTTGATGCCATCTGTTGGGTAATGAAACATCTATAAGCAAGCAACCCAGCTCAGAGGGCACCGAGAACTCCACAGATAAGAAAGTGCTTAGTTCATTAGTAGCTGACTCAAGCTACTTTCTTTTTCTTGCAAACCAGCTGTTTTTACTACTTGCAATGGGGGGGCAGTTTCAACCAGGACAGCCAGGAGCTGAGAGCCCTTCCAGGTCCCCCCATGCCTGACTCTGTGTCCCCCATTGGGAAATCCCCGTGGATGCCCATTGGCTGGCTCCTGACAAACACAGCTCCCATAGGTGTATAATAAAGTAGGCAGAAGCAAATTTGTGTCCCTAGGTATTTTAGAGTTGTTCTGACAAACATTCATTCTTTGCAACAGGCCACATACTACCCCCTCTTTCTGCAACACTTGCATATTTTAAAATTTCTTCATCCATTTTCCCTTCGTTAATGAAGATTCCACCATTTATTCGCTTGCTCTAATTTTTCACCATTTACATATAATTTGAAAAAGTCCATTTTCTCAGTCATACATGACCACCTTGATCTTCAGTACATTCATTTTCAAGCAGTTGCACCTCATTGTATAAGCCAAGAACAAGGCCCCATCTGCATACAAAAAGACACACCCTCAACAGTCTAATCAACACACGTTCAAGGAAAGCACATTTAACCATAAACCGCTAAAAGGAAATAACACGCCTTTCCCGACATCCTATAGCACTATTATGGCACTGAATTCTGAGAGATTTGGATTAAACACAATGGCTCAGATGCCTCTCTCTGCAGAACACACAAGAACAAAAGCCAAAACAGACAATCAAACAAAACAAATACAGCAAAAAACATACCCACAGACACCTCCAGAAAACAACACAAAATCCTGGACCTTCCAACATCATATATAAACATATAAAAGTTCATAGAATTGAGTGGTTTTTATTTCAGACTGGGGAGGGTAGCTTTGGGAAGTCCCCGTGAATGCCCACTGGCTGGCCCCAGGGACCATAAAGGGGAGGCAGAGGGTTTAACAGTCGTGGATGGAAAGAGGATTGCTGCGACGTGACCAAGGAAAGCGATGGGTCTCCCTCAGTCTGCGGTTTCGGATCGCAACACAGAGGCCTTAAGGGAGCTCGAGGTGGAGCCCTGAGCTGCTGGGAGGAGGCACTAACCTATTCTTAAGTGGGGGGACACAGAGTCAGGCATGGGGGGACCTGGAAGGACTCTCAGCTCCTGGCTGTCCTGGTTGAACCTCGCTCCCCTCCCATCGCAAGTAGTAAAAACAGCTGGTTTGCAAGAAAAAGAAAGTAGCTTGAGTCAGCTACTAATGAACTAAGCACTTTCTTATCTGTGGAGTTCTCGGTGCCCTCTGAGCTGGGTTGCTTGCTTATAGATGTTTCATTACCCAACAGATGGCATCAACCCAGTCTTATCTCTACTATGTATGTGCTAGGCTCTGCCAAGTGCACAAATTTCTCTATTTTTATACAATCCCCCCCCACCCCTTTTGGGTCATAGACATTTTTATTTTGGAGATCTCATCCATGATATTTACGATCCACCCTGCGCTTAATGGTATGATTGTGCTGGTCCACACTTCCTCAGTTAATGGCTTCACAGCTTGGACACAGGAGCGACACACTTGTGGCAGAGTCTCTAAACTTCATCCTGACAATCAGATCCCCACACACTCCTTTTTGTTCTGTCTACGGGTCTAAGTAGTTGTATGGGAAAGGTTACCCATTAGAGGGGATTCCTGTATATACTCACGGATAAGTTCATCTTTGGAAATGCTGACCCTTGAATTTTTAACTGAAATATCATGAAAAATGCACCACCTGCAGATAAGCCAACCCTCAACATTTTGGTATGTTTCAATGTTCACAGTTGGCACATTTTTCATGGTGTTTTGGTTAAAAATTTGAAGATCAGCTTATCCATGGATGGGCTTATATACAAGGATATATGGGTTATATGGGTACTTTAAAAAAGCTGAGGGAAAAATCTACTGTATATAAGTCACGCCCAATTTTGGTGTTGTATTTTGGCACCTAAAAATCTCAGCTTATCCAGGCAATCTGTGTGCCAGTTTAGGAAGCAGATGGGAAGAGACTAGCTGGTGCAAGCAGGTTTCTTGGTGCTGCAGTTCAGCCACAGGACAATTCACCCCCAAAACCTCTCGCCATTATGTGCCCAGTCTTCTGCAAGTTCATGCTGAGCTTTGTAAGCAGGGGTTTTGCAAGGCACTGCAAGCTTTCTGCATACATTAAAGACAAAGCACTCACTACCAATAAAAACACAGGCAATCACATCATAAACAAACATCATAAATGTTTTCAAAATAATCATAAAGAGGCATCCTCTGTATGTGTCGTTGCAAGTGGCTGAAGGATGATCCAACGGAGTCCACGTGTACAGTCACAGTGAGCTTGTTGACTGTGTACTTCAGATGCCAAAATTCAGTGGATCGCGGTATCAGTGCAGCACAGCTTAGCATAGCCAATGGGAAGCATGGACATTTTGCTTTGTGCCAGCAAGAAAGGCTATGAAGAAAAGAGAGAGAGAGAGAGAGAGAGAGAGAGAGAGAAGATAATTAGCCACATTACTAATTACAGGAGACCACCTTCTCTCCAAGAGGACGCATGAGAAGTTCTGCTTCGGAGCCTAGTACTTCTCTTGCTTTGGTATTGTTGCGCCACAAAACGGGTCTGAGCTTGGTGCCGAAGCCAAAAGACATCCAAACACCAGGTGCAGAATAAAGGGTTGCTTTTATTAAGGTACCAGAACAAAAGGACTCCAGCCTGTAAGGCGGCCCGAGCCCCAAACATAATTTGGTCACAATCTTTATACTTCCCCAATTCCCCCTCCCAACTCCTAAGTACATTTCCTGAGCATGCACGAGCCTTCAGCGCCTGCTCCTGCTTCCAACCACATTATGTAATCACATCCTCTGCATAGTTTAAGCAAGCTAGGTGAAGATATTTCATGTTAGGACCCCCTAGAGCAAGTGAGGACTAGGAACTTGAGATTATATGTTGCTAAAGCTAAATATCACACCAGCCTTGGAAGGTGGGCACACTTGCACCTAATTTCACAACTATGCATTTTGCTCTTTGTGGTGTCCACTTCTGGCTGCCCACTATTGCTTGGAATGCGCTCTATGTTGCTAGAACCCCTGTTATGTGGGTGCAAGCTATTTTGAGCTTGTAGCTAAGTTTCACACATCCTGTTTCCCAGGTTGTGGGCCCCCTTGCAAGCGTTTCAGCCCATTTACCCACATCCTTACCAGTCATCCCAACCACAGGTGTTTGACCTCATGCTGTGCCCCTAACAACTCATGGGTGTTCACATGCCATTTCCTCCCTGTGGCCTTCACATATGCATGGCTCTGCTTCCTCTTCAAAATGGTGTTGGTATGGTCTCAACTCCACATATAAGCCTGCATCAGGGTTACCCCCCCCCCCCCCCCCGATCCTGGCCCTTCAGTATGGTATGTGGGAATGATCTTGGGAGACAGGAGGAAGAGTCCCAGACTAGGCATCAGCTGGATGGAGGCAGCTGAGCCTGCAGAAGGAATGGGGGTGTGGCAAATGTCTCAGAAGGGTCCCTCCCTAGTTTCCTGGACTGTAAAGGCGAGGGGGAGAGATGTCCTTTCAGACTTGCAAGATTCTGTCAATGTAAACCTACAATAAAGTTAGAGCTAGTACCTCAGGGTGTGCTTCCTGTGTGGACTACCTCACAAGCTCACAGTACCAAAGCAACATCAGAACCATTGAAGAATAAGGAAAATAATAGCTAGCTTTCCTGCAGATGCAAGTGGTAAAAACAGCTGGTTTGCAAGAAAAAGAAAGTAGCCTGAGTCAGCTACTAATAAACTAAGCACTTTCTTATCTGTGGAGTTCTCGGTGCCCTCTGAGCCCAGTTGTTTGTTTGTAAACGTGTCGCTACCCAACAGGTAACATCAACCCGGTCTTATCTCTACGATGTGCTGGGCTCTGCCGAGTGCACAAACGTCTCTATTCAAAATAATCATAAAGAGGCATCCTCTGTATGTGTCGTTGCAAGTGGCTGAAGGACGATCCAACAGAGTCCATGTGTATTGTCACAGTGAGCTTATTGACTGTGTACTTCAGATGCCAAAATTCAGCGGATCACCATATCAGTGCAGCACAGCTTAGTGTAGCCAATGGGAAGCACGGACATTTTCCTTTGCACCAGCAAGAAAGGCTATGAAAAAAAAAAGAGAGACAATAATTGGCCACACTTACAGGAGACCTCCTTCTCTTCAACAGGATGGGTGAGATGTTCTGCCTAGTAGGGCCTAATACTTTTCTCACTTTCATTTGCCTTCTTCCTCCCTTTATCCAAATGTTTCCTCCAGTAGAGCCAAAACCTTCTGCCCCCATCCTGTAGCTTGGAGGGGGAGTGCCTCATTTTCCACTTATGGGGTGACTATCTTAGAGGTGATTAACTGAGGCATCCTGTCCCCCAACTTTTAAATCCAGGTCTGGGTTTCCCAAGTCTAGGTAGAAGAGCATCTTTACTTCCCTTTGATAATCAGGGTCTACTACGCTCTTCACCCCTTGCATCTACTTCTTGCATTGCTAGTCCACAGCAGGGATGCATTTGCCCTTAACTTCTTGGTGACATCTGTACTCACAACTTCAATGGCACTGGTGTCGCTTGCCCAGGTGGGGTGACTTTGAGCACATGTTAAAATAAAAGTGAACATTCACATACATACACATATATGCAAATTCATAATATTCCCAAATATGGAAATGTGATGAACCAAATTTAAGGCTAGAAAAATGAGAATCTGAGGGGACTCCAAACTGACAGATTGGTCTATATGTACCATGTCAGTCAGTGAGGCAAAATAAAGTCAAAATCAAGGGAAAGGACCAGATCTAGAATTGGAAGATAAGACACAAAGAGATATATAAGCAGAAGGAAGAAAGGGAAGTTGAGAAATGAAAGAAGAGAATACTGAGAGGTGGAGAAAGGAAGCCTTGAGTAACAAAGTGTTCTGTTGGGTAAAGATCAGCAACCGTTTTCAGATATCACAACTCTGTGCAAGAGCTCAGGTATCTCTTTTCACAAAACTCTCTGGAAAAATCTTGCAAGATTTCGTGGTGATTTCAGAGAACAGAAAGAAACCTGCCCATCCAGAGTTGAAGTCCTGCATCAGTCAAGATGCCAAGGCTGGTGAGGATGTGTAGATGTGACCGTTTGGGACACTCTAGCAGTGACCAGTAGCTGTGCCCTGGAGGTAGGCGTTTGCAAGTGCATACATAAAACTGGGCTGTAGGGACAAACCTGGTCTGCTGCTGGTGTATCGCAGCTGGTTTTGGAGGACTTCCCTGAAACCTTTTGGTTCTGAGGGACTTCCAACTCCATGTCTTGGGATTGGGTCCAAGTTGGCTTGGGATTCCATGGCCTCCATGGGACCCATGGGCTTGTCCCAGGTAATTTTAGCCCCAATTCAGAGCTGATGATGCTTGATCTAGATAGGGAGGACATGGCTATCTATCTTTTGTTGTGGTGAGATCACTTTTTGTTCCAGGTTGTAGGCACTCTGGACCTTTGCAAAGGTGATGGACCTCTTAAAATGGTTCACCTCAGGTGCCTGATGAATCGTGAGGGTTTTCTAAGGATCCTTGGAGAAGGGGCAAGTCACATACACACCCTGTTCAGATTTGATTGCATCTCAGTGAAGCAAATGTTTCAGTTTCCCAGTGGACAGTTAGCGCCTCACTTGTACTGTCTTGCACCTAAGGAAGTCCTAAGGAACCTCCTTTTTTGTCTCTATGTGCTGCTGCCCTTTCAATTTCTGCAGAAACAGCTTGAACTGAGAGAGAAGAGAGAAGGAAACATACGCTGGATGGAGGGCAAATAGAAAACACAGAAAAAGAGCAAGAGGAAAAAAGACCATGGCTGAAAGTCACCAGAAAGATCCACCTGGGAGCAGGTAAAGGGATAACTGTTGAACCGGGTTTCTTTGACTTATTTCCAAGCTCTCTTGGGGATAAAGGTAATATATGGTCTACAGCAGTGTTTCTCAACCTTGGCACGTTAAGATTCCCACCTGGGAATTCTGGGAGCTGAAGTCTTAAGGTTGCCACAATTGAGAAACACTGTTCCACAGCATACTGTGGACACTCCTACTTTGGTTTTCTAAACAGTTCTGGAGGAAGAACAAAGGAAAAAGCAGGAGTAGTAACAGTCTGGATGAGCAAGAACAGGCTTTGATTCAACCTTAGCAAGACCAAGTGGATGTGAGTTTAGGATCCCCTGGATGGGAGTTTTTCCATCTTTGGCTTGGGGAAGGGGTGATAGCACTCCCCTGCTCCAAGCCAGTGCACAAGTTGAGGATTCTCCTGGACTCACAGCTCCTGTTTGAAGAGCAAGTGATAGGTGTGGCCAGGAGGGCCTTTGCACAACTTCATCTTGTGCACCAGTTGTACCTGTTTCTGGATCAGGAGGCTTTGCTTGCTGTCACTCATGCCTTAGTCATCTCCTGGTTGGATTACTGCAATGTGTTCTACATGGGACTGCCCTTGAAGACCACCAAAAGCTACAATTGGTCCAGAATGCAGCGACACAGTAGTCATGGGTGCACCTCAGTATAACCATGTAGCGCCACTAGTCCATGACCTACGCTGGCTCCCAATAGGCTTCTGGGTGCAATTCAAGGTGCTGGTCATTATCCATAAAGCCCTACATGACACAGGACTGCATTATTTATGGGACCACCTATCCTCAGTGGTATCTGTCCTCCCCACACTTCAGGTCCCTCCCTGTAGCAATGTCAGCGGCCTTTTCCATGGCTTCTGGGTGCAATTCAAGGTACATGATTGAATGATCTCTCCCAATATACGGTCAGCCCTGACCTTGCTGGCCTTCAGAAAAGCTCTAAAAATTTGGCTTCCTTAGGTATTTGGGCCACGTTGATTGGAATTCCCACCTGGAGCAGAGTAATAGACATTTAAGTTCCCAACTGCCTATTAATTTTTGTTGTTGCTTTTAACTGTACTGGTCACTTGTTATATGTTGACTGTGTGCCACCCAGAGTCACAACTGTTTGAATTGAGTGGCCATTATGAATTTGATAGATAGAGATAGATAATAGTTAATACTGTATTGATTTATATATTTTACTATGTTTTTCTCAAAGCAGCTATCAAACATTTTAAAAGATACAAATCAAGTCAGGGTAACCTATAACATCACAAATCCAGGAGTGGTTCAAAAAGTGATAGGTGTGGCCAGGAGGGCCTTTGCACAACTTCATCTTGTGCACCAGTTGTACCTGTTTCTGGATCAGGAGGCTTTGCTTGCTGTCACTCATGCCTTAGTCTTCAGGAGTGGTTCAAAAAGTCAAGGAGGCAGCTGCAATCATGCGCAAAGTCCTCCCCCCCCCCCCCGTTTTTGCAAGTTTAGCCCAGGCCACACACATAACAAAGGGGCAAGCTTTTGATCATGTGGTCATGGCCACCATCTTGACTCTTCTGACTCCCCTGCAAACGCTCCTGTTCCAGACAGTTGAAATGTTTGAGGTTACAACCTTCTCACTTTCTCCCCTTGCAGTTGCGTACGCGATTATGGTACATTTGGATCCTCATATAAGGAAGAATTTGCAGCAGCTATTTACAAAGGGAGACTAACTGATGCCTTATCTACCATAGTGGACAAACCAAGGGAGTCTTTTGCTGATTTTCCACTCCACATTGCCATAGTAGGAGAGCCAGGCTCTGGGAAGACCTCCTTTATTAACGCCTTGCAGAATCCACATCTGGCTGGCTCAGCTGCAGCTGCAACTGACATTGTGGCAAGAACAGAAGTCTCAGATTGCATAAATGCAGAATTTCATCGGGTCTCCTTTTCAGAAATCACATGGAAGGGAGAATTACTTGTGACTGAAGACATCCATGGCAAGAAGGTAGAGTTAAGTGACTTCGATTTCTTCATCTTTATTGCCCCCCAGAGCTCCCAGGCCACTCGCTTACAAATTGCATCTGAGGTCCAACAAATGGACAAAGAGTTTTATATGGTTCAAACTAAGATAGACCTGGACTTGGAGGAAGCGAAGAAGCAGCAACTATCTGGCTACAGCGAGGAGAAGATTCTCTTGCCCGCCAAGGATTTCTGCAGGGATTCTTTGGGAAATGAAGAGGTGAAAGATCTCCAAGTCTTTTCGGTTTCCAACCACAAGCCCGACCACTATGATTTCCCCCTTCTGCGGGAATCCCTGACCAGTGATCTCTTGTGGAATAAGAAGAAAGCCTTTCTCAGCAACATCGTCACTACCGTTTCTCCATCTGTTTTGGAGAATAAGGCAGCCACACTGCAAAGAGAGATTTGGCTTCCCATCCTTTTCGCCGGATTTATAGCCGTGATCCCGGTCCCGGGAGTTGCGATCCTGGGGGGCGTTGTCCTCTTCGTAGCGTTTGGTGTTTGGTGCTACCGTAAGTTTGGTGTGGATAATCAGTCCCTCATCAAACTTGCTAACTTTACTGGCAAGTTACTCTCAGAGCTGAAATCAATGATGACATCCCAGTCAAAAAAAACAGTGATTTTACACAGGCTACCAGATTTTCTAGGAGCTTCAATGATGAGCGTGGAATATTTCTATTGGGAACGTTTCCCCATAATTGGCTGCTTATTGTCAGGAGGAATTTCACTTATTTCCTCTTTCTTCATGCTGAAGAAATATCTGTCAGATATTAAGAAAGATACCCAGAATATTCTATCCAAAGCTGCAGCTGCCATAAAGAAGATAAACCTTGCAATCCCATAACTGATTACCATATGGCAGTGTTGTCCAGACTTGGCCACTTTAAGATGAGTGGACTTCAACTCCCAGAATTCCCCAGCCAGCCAGGCTGGGGAATTCTGGGAGTTGAAGTCCACTCATCTTAAAGTGGCCAAGTTTGGACAACACTGCCATATGATAACCATCTAAAAATATTAGCTTCCAAATCCTTGGATGTAGTCCCAAAGACTACACCAAATCATTTTTTTTATTATTATTATTATTTTTAGGAGTAACAGTTATAACTTTTAATGTGACAGATGGAGGAACATTATTAAATCCATGGGTAGAGGGGAACCTCCATTAATACATTTAATTTTAATTTAATGTAAGCAAAATATAGTTTTTTACCTGCCCAACCTGTATTCCATAGTATAGGAGCCACCAGTATGTCACTCAAAGATCAGGTTCAGTCCTTAGCTAGGAACAAAATTTTGCAGTGCTGAATTCAATTAGATGAAACATAGTTTCTATGATATCAAAACTCACAATGTGCATAGTTACATTGCTTCCATCTTATCAGAAACTTTTTATTCTACCCCCCCCAAATGATCAACAGACCAACAGAAAAATGAACAGATTCAGCTATTCTATTTTAAAATATGTAATAGAATAGGGTTTTTAAAGAAGAGTTTGAACCAACCATCCTTAAAGAATACATTTGAACCAGCCAAACCACCCTCTTACAGACACAGTGGATAAATATGGAAGGATTAACCAAGTTCCTTATGACAAACGTACTTGTATTTGAGGAGCCCCAGAAATAGAGGACATAGCACATACAGTGGTACCTCTACTTACGAACGCCCCTACTTACGAAAATTTCGAGATACGATCAGCTCCGGCCCCAAAAATTTACCTCTACTTACAAACTCGCCTCGACTTACGAGCCGTTTTTCTGCCCGTTCCACATGGTCCGCGGCCATTTTCCGCCCGTTCCACGTGGTCCGTGGCCATTTTTCCACCCGTTCCACGTGGTCAGTGGCCATTTTTCCGCCCCTGACGCGTGGTCAGCGGCCATTTTTCTGCCCCTGACGCGTGGTCCGCGGACACCGGAACGGATTAACAGTAATTACATTGATCCTTATGGGAAAATTTACTTCAACTTGCGACCAAATCGACTTGCGATCAGAGTCACGGAACGGATTAAATTCGTAAGTAGAGGTACCACTGTATATTATTTGAATGTCAACTGTATAAGAAAGAGAGTCACTTTCTAGCGGTGAAGGCACCAGGTTAGAAAGCAGGAGACGGTGAGTTCTAGTCCTGCCTTAGGTACGAAAGCCAGCTGGGGGACTTTGGGCCAGTCCCTCTCTCTCAGCCCACGACATCAGGCTCAGGCGACAAGCCAATCAGTCAATTCCTGTTGCAACCAATGGATCAATATTTGGTTGATCCAAAAAAAAAGTGGACCCTGTACCTTTGGGAAAAATGCTAGGAAGAAAAAGACTGTTTAAGAGAGAGATCTATACTGTATCTTGGACTACACATTAAACCAGTGTTTCTCAACCTTGGCAACTTGAAGATGGGTGGACTTCAACTCCCAGAATTCCCCAGCCAGCATCTTCATGGCTGGCTGGGGAATTCTGGGAGTTGAAGTCCACCCATCTTCAAGTTGCCAAGGTTGAGAAACAGTGCATTAGACAAACAGCCTGTTGGGACCCTTACATTAAAACAACATATTTCATGCGCAGTCAGAACCCTTTATCTGAACAAAACAGTACAATTGAGAACTGCATATGTGGATCTGATTGTGGTAAATTGTGGGGGTGACATAGAAATATGACTTGCATTTTTTTTCAGTTATATCTTTTACTGTATCTTGTAACGGATAATATTTTATTATTCTGTATTTTATATTTTGTATTCTGATATAGCCTAATGGCTAATCAATAAATTATTTTATTATTACCATTATCCACCATCTTTCATTCTGTGGAAGAGATGTAGCATATAAGTCATTGAAAGAAAGGAATGAATACATGTGTGTGTTTTTTTAACCATCGATTCTAGGTTTAACTGGTCATGGAAAGGAGTAAAGGGCTCTTCAAAGCACCTCCATCGTATTCCTTGGCATTAAAAAACTTTTTTTTCATGGACATTTCCAACAGCAGTGAGTCTGTATCTGAACAGATATACAGTATATAAAGTTGTCCTGCTCTGCTGTATGCATGGCCATTGGCCTTTTGATTTTCTACACTTTATTTCACCTTCATTCCATTTCTTGTGAACATTTTTAAACCACCAGTCTTTAGTCTCCTCGACTCACCCAGCAAAACCTACAAATAGGCACCATATTACAGGAAATCCCCTTACACAAAATCAGTCACCCGTTATGATCCTCCCACATATTTCAAAAATACTCCATCTCTTTATTAGTTTAATCTCTTAGCAAACAATCTACACAACGTAACTACCTTTTAATGGTTTGGTAAATAACAATGGCCAATAAAGAATGAGTGAAACCTGGAAAGGTGTATTGTAGGAAAATAATACTGTACTGGCAAATAAACCTTTTAGTTCCTGCTGGCAGGTTCAGGAAAATCTCCACTATTAGCAAACCTTTTTACTAGTGTACCTCCTCCCAGAATGTTAATTACTGTTCATCTTATGAAAAGATCATACCACTCGCTAGCACAGAATGAAGACGGAGCAACGGAGGAAGAAGTTCTGGTAGCCCAATTGATTTCTTTCCTTGAAACAAGAGTTCAGAATTGCTGGAATTCTCAGAAACCATTACCTGTAAGTTACTCAGTTCTTGCGGGGGGGGGGGGGTTGTCATAAGCATCTCTATCTAATTTCAGGGCAGGAAGTCCAGAGTCCTCTGAAGGATGCCCCTCTGCTCTGACAAAAGCCACCAGTAAGAAACTGGGATGGTTCTTTGAAGTAGCCATCTAACCCCAGGTGGATGATCCTGAGGAATGGCCTTTCAAATTGAGCTCTTGAAACTCTCACCATTAATGCAGTTGAAAAACAGGAGAGTTACTAGATTCAGCCTCAGAATATCTGCTCCCAAGTTGTAGGCCACATTTTCAAGTTTCAGACTCTTTGAAAGGGCTCTGTTTCCATCCATGCTACCGCATGCCTTTCTTTCAGGTCTCACATCTTCAAACCCATCAACAGTTTGAAGTACCAAGTTCCATCTGGGGCTTTGTGTCATGAAAATGTCCAGCACTAGGATGTCTCCTCTAATGCTGAGCTTCTCTTTGGTTCTTCTGGGTGTGTCTAGTGCTTGTAAGTATGCGGTCACATCAAATGCATGGTAGCTCCAAAGTACTCACAGTTGAAGTTGAGGCTCTATGATAGAGTTTGGTCTATTTAGATATATAGTAGGTTACATTTTTTCATACCAGCTCTCATTCAATGTGTTAAAATAGACCTTGCTTTAGAAATTCATCCAAAGAAGAAAAATATTTCAGTAAAGTTTTTATGGGTGGACTATGGTCTCTTGGGCTTATTGACTAAATTTGCACAACACAGTGAAATTGGTGGCTGAATTAACCTTATTTCAGGGTTCCCACCATACATGAAATCTTAAACTGAACAAACAAGCTGGGATAACACAATACAGTAAGCCACACACAAATAATCACACATGAATACACACATACACCAAAACTAATCAGTGTTAAGACTGTCCAAGCTTTGCACATTGTACAAATGCAAAGCTTGCATAGTTTTCAACTGATTTAGATAAGTGCATGTCTGGAAATGGCCATTAAATTATAAAATGGCCAAGGAGTGAGGAAGAACGTCCTATCATTCTACAATAATGTATTTGATTGTGTACAGCCTCTCTGGCTTCCCAGTGGAAGATTTCAGGAGGTGATTTCTTCCACAGACTTTCTTAGTAGTAGAGTTTCTGTTGTGCTAAGTAGGAGTCCTACCCTTAAGAAATTGCTGGATAATTTTTCCTTTCTTTGGAAAAATTCAGGGAAATCATCTACCCAATCTCCAAATTCAATGGAGAACTTTGAAAGCCGTTTTAAGCCCAACTCTAGTTTGAATCCTCTTTCCAGTGCTTGAGATGAGGACTAGGTGGACATACATGAAGAGTCAATCTAAGGTATCTGATGTCTTCCTCCCAAAAACTTTTTCTAGAATATACAATGAGAATTTAAAAATATGTCGTTCAGAAGTCAACTCTTTTCTCCAGGAATGATGATGATGATGATGATAATGATCCTTCTCCTCCTCCTCCCCCTCATCTCATATCAGCCTTTGATGCCACAGAAAGCCTGGCTAATGATGTAGGAATATCTCCAAAGGAAAGAGAGCCAAAATTTTCAGATTTCTTTGTGGGAGGGTTTAGAGACTGGGGTTTTCTAATTGCAAGCTAGGGGCGGAAGTTTAGTATACTGTACCTATTTTAGTTTTCACCAGCCATATATATCTACTATAGCATGTCCACATTGGCTACATCACTGATTTTGTCCGGGTGCTGTAGTGAAGTGGGGTCAGTCTGGTTAGCATGGGAGATTTATTTATTTTATTTTATTTTATTTGGGAAACTCATATGGCCACCCGTGTTGTATATCATAAATCCGGATGGCTCTCAGCAACACTAAAAACATATAAGAAACCATAAAAAAAAATGCCATTCAAAAAATGTGCCTGGTGCCTTCAAATAACACTCCTCAACAACAACTATGACGAGGCTCCAGCCTCACCCAATCCCAACGCTTGAGATGTTAAGGCCTTCTGGAAATCGAGAAGAGTAGGGCCTGCCAGATCCCATAAGGCAGGAGATTCCAGGAAATCCCTGATCTGTACAGGCTGGACTAGGAAATGGAGTCCTTGGGGTTCTCTGAGCTTGGTTCTTTCCTTGCAAACGTTTCATTACCCAGCTAGGTGTGTGAAACAAGCAGCACAAATCTCTCTGGGTTAATCAGAAGTAAAGTTTTATTGGAAGCGTTTGCAAAGGACTTCGTTGCAAATAAGAAGCCACCCTTACAGATTTCAGCACATTTTATACCACCCTAGGCCGACTCTCAAACTTCCCCATTTCCCCCATTGGCCGAGGTACTCTGAGGTCACAATCTTTAGCCGCCCGCCTATTCCTTGTCACCCCCCTTTCTACAGACCCCTACATACTACATACTACATACATGTTCATGGTAAATAGGTGATTAGCTATGCGGGGTGTGGTTTTTATTAGGCTAATAAGGGTTGGGGGGCAAGAGTTCATGCATTCTTAAAAGATCTCTGCTAAGTATCACTTTGGACAGGACAAGCCACCCCAAACTGGTCCTGTCTTACCTTGTCTCACCCGAGAGATTTCCCCCCTCCCTATTTCCTGTGCCCCTTGGGGCCGCTTGGAGGCCCCTTGGTAACCATGGCGATGTCTCCTAGTTCGAGGTCGTTTCAGAAACAAAGGCTTGGGCAGCTAGGTATTTAGTATTGCAGCTGCACTCTTAGCATGCTCAAGTTACTCTTTCTTTGTCAATAATAACATATTTTATCCATCTCTCACATAGGTAACATCTTCAGTGCTAAAATGGGATGAGGTTTGCTCGCTTTTTTTTTGTGCTGTGGCCTGCCTTGCCAGTGCTGGTGGGGGGGGGGTTATTTTGCTCCTCTGGTAGTTCTTTGATTGGCGTATGTTTGCTGCTTGATCGTGTGGCTGGTGGTAACCTTTGCTTATCTGGGTGATGATTGCTGGAGATGATTGCTGGTGATTGAATGCTGGTGGACTAGGAAGTCAATTGAAAAATCATCCTGGAAGAACAAAAATGGCCTCCAAAATGGCCCCAAAACCTCCATGGGTGTTTCTGTATAATCATCAGCCCCTAGGCTTGATTAAAATAGGCTTTACTTTCGCTCTTCGCAACTTCTCTAGGAACTGAAAGCTAGATAAAGACAAACACGTTCATCATGGAAAGAAGGCAGGTCCTGTTTCACTTCTGCAGAGCAGAATTCACAAAGGACAGGTGGCATCTGAGCCTTCTGATCGTGAATATTACAATCAGAAAGCGTAGAAGCTCGGAATAGAGCACTGGCTTTCTAATTAGCCGAGACTGCCTATTCACAGGAGCAAATTCCATTTTCCGTCACTAGATGTCATTATTCTCTGCTTTTGAAGCATGTCAGGTCTAGTGTGAAGACAAGATTCTGGGAATTCATTGTAGCGAGCGAGGGTTTTCCGGGAAAACCGCTAAACTAAACTAAAAAAAATCAGGTCAAGAAAACAAAACTGCAGAACAATGGCATTAATTCAAGAGAAGAGGTTGGATTAAGGGTGGAACCCAGAATAATGAAATAGGATATCAGAGAGGTTTGGTTATGCAATATTTTCACCAATATCTGAATGCTTTCTGCAGCTACTTCATCTTCCATGACCTCTGTGAGTAGTCACACAACAGTTCAGCTACGGTACCCAGAAAGCAGGCTTCATATCTTTTCACAAACATCCCATTTCCTGGATGGTCTTGCAGAAAACAAAACAGATACATCTACTCAAGAGATTACAGCTATGGCTGAACCAATTCATGCCATTCTGCTACCCAATCTGGATGTTAGCCAGTGGCACCGTAAGATGCTTCCCCAGACACAAACTGAAGAGGACCACCAAATCACCCTTCTGGAAAGGCTTTCCCAAAAAATGGAGGGGGCCCCTCTTCCTGAGGGAAAGTTGGAAGTATCTACAGCAACTGATGATGTCTCTCTAGAGAATACTGCATATGAGCGAGGGATTATGGGACAAGAAGTATTGCACGAGCAGGAAAGTGGGCATGCTCAAATGCCTCCAGAACATAATCAAGATCGCCGTGTCCCATTTATCCCTGGGGGCTCTGGCCAACGTCCTCCTTCATGGAATAACCCACAAAAGCCAAACCCTTGGCCCAAACCCAAGCCTAAACCCAAGCCTAAACCCAAGCCTAAACCCAAACCTGAGTACAACATACCAGATAAACTGGAAAATGAGGACAATGCATTTAATGATGAATTTACCTCTCTAAACTCATCTACTTGGGGATTCCAAGTTCAATGGAGCGTATCATTCGCCATCTTTCCACGTAGTTTTGCTGGACTACTGGTAGCCCACTTGATCACCTAAACTTTAAGAATGTGTCATTCCTGTCCTTGGTAGTCCTTAATGGAAAACAGCTCTTTCCATAAATCCCACTGATGTACTATCAAGAGTGCTGTGGGAACAGCCTAAACATAGGTTAGCCCATATTTCTCTTTTCTGATGCTGGGTATAGGCAACCAATGCACAGCTGCTGTTGGTAGGGATGATGGGGATGATGATGATGATGATGATGATGATGATGATGATGATGATGATGATGATATCAATAAGGTCTTCATGTCACCCAACCCTCCATGCATTCCCTAAACAATATTGAAGCAGCCCACCACGGGAGTGAGTTATCAAGAGTAAGCACACTCCATCTTTCATGACCAATGTCTTCTAAGACTTTTGATTTAATGCTACAGGGATCATTTTTATCAGCTGTATCATTCTTATCATTTGATCATTTTTAACAGCTGTATTATTTTTATTATTTTATTATATTATTGCTGTGGAGAGCTTCACTGTTTTGTTTTCTTCATGACCACATTTGTACAACATGGCCGCCATGACTTAGCGTTAATCATTTTATACACACAATGGTTGCCGGTAGATACAATCCACCAGGTAGTTTTTTTGCACAAACTCTACAAACTCAGCCACACGGCTGTTTGTTAAACCACAAAAAAGGCGTAACTATTATACGTTTCTTTAAATACTGAAGACAAATGTCATCATTTGCATAGAATGGAAACTGACAGTAACTGATGTTGGTTTCTTTCTGAAAAGAAATTTAGTTGTTTTTAAGAAAAGAGAACTAAAAGGTGGGAGGGGGGGACTTTGAATTGCCAAGCTTGGATTCATGTATATTTAACTAGTACCTTCATGCATTCATCATGTAAGCTTCAGCCATTTAATAGGAAATTCCTAAGAGCCCAGAGGGGCAAGGGGGCAGGATAAGTCCATATGGTTGCCAATTTTTAAAAAATTCAATACATCCACTGCAGAGATTCAAAACTGGAGGCCTAAATTGACCAATGACCAAAATAAAGCCTATGGTTCTGATTTTCTATCAATGTGTCAATTGCCTTATTCCTAGCACACGATAGATGTTTTTAGCCATGTTCTAACCCCACTTTCCATTCAAAATTCCTTGGGGCTTTGTTCTCCCTGACTGCTTTTATGAGTTTTGGATTGGAGATAATCTTGACTACCAATATTGATCGTGTTATCATTCATTGGGCTGGGGGGAGGGGTATGCTGCTAGGAGAAACTGCAAGTAATCCACCTCCCTCAAACAAATCAAGTTTCAGGTGGCATTGTGAAAATGACTGGAAGGGGGGTTCATGAAACAGACTAAGACCACTTGTGACATTGACTCAAGGAGGCATCTGAAGGCCCACCTTCTCTTTCCCCAAAGGATTGGAAGGCAGAAATGAATGGTTTCATTTTGTTTAGAATGACACCCAATGTTGCAAGACAGTTCAACTGAACTTGGGTACACAGACAGAAAATTAAAATAGACTCTGCCTCAGTTTATTTCTGCCTGTAACAGGCAGAAGCTCTGCCTTTTAATAGCTGCCCATGACGTACACTGGATCTTACATCTTAAGAGGTCCAGTGAAGCAGACCTTACCTCTTTATCTGCCTTCATTCAACTCTTTTCCACCACCTCTCAGCACTACAATTACTGCGGATTTACAATTAGCCAGGCTTCCATCACCAAGCAATCAATCACTCAATCACATATCACTTCATTCTCCACCAGGCACCAAGCATTACTCATTACTTAGACCTACTCTTGCTAGATATCCACAGGCGGGCTTAAGAAACAGCAGCCTTTAGATGAGAAATTGTGGTAGTTAAGGGAAGTGGCACCAGTCCAGGTTTTAGACGATGTGGTTATTTTTTTCACTATCTTTCACCCCCTACTACTTCCCATTGATTCATGACAGTATCAAAGTTAAAATCAAAACACCTAGAACAATTAACAGGTTTATATGAAATGGGGAGAAAAACAAGAGTAAAATTCAAAATGTTGCATGATGTAAAAGAGAGGGGTGGGTTAGCTTTTCCCAACCTCAGATGATATTATAGAGCAAGCTATCTATCCTAGATAACAGGATGGATAACATTTCCTAATTGTAGAATATCAACTATAGAAGGAGCAGGTTTAGTCAATGGCTTCACAGATACTATGATATAAGGCAGTGTTGTCCAAACTTGGCCACTTTAAGATGAGTGGACTTCAACTCCCAGAATTCCCCAGCCAGCATGGCTGGCTGGGGAATTCTGGGAGTTGAAGTCCACTCATCTTAAAGTGGCCAAGTTTGGACAACACTGGTATAAGGAAATAAAAGAAGACAAGAATCTGAAGGAATATACTGTATTATAAGAGAAAGTCTGTTAACATTTTAATAATTTTTTCGATATTTTATTTTATTTGTTTTGCTTTTGCTTTTTTTTTTTTTTTTCAAAATCCTGTATGTGTGTGGCCGCACAGTTCCAAAAATGTTGGGGAGCCCTCAGTGACGGTTTCACACACAAGAAGCTGCATCGTCAACTCGGAAATAGCCAGGGAGCGGTAGAATTGCTTGTTCGGGACCAGTGACGCGTGGTCTGCACAGCATACGTCAGAAGATGCGTAGCTACCTTCTGCACCAGCTTCCACACAGCCCCAGTACCTTATTGTCAGCTTAGCTTCTTCTTCTTCCAAGGGCTAGGGGTTTTCTTTTTCCGTGCGCCAACAGAGAGGTAGGAATGGCTGAAGAATACGGGGGCCTCCCCTTCTGCTTGCAAGGAAGCACGCTCCCTCAAGAAATGAGCACCGTTGGCTTTCGCAGAATCCTAGAATCAGCCTGTGACAGCGAGTTCTTACACAGCCAGAGAAAGAACAGTATGGTCACAGCTGATTGCTGTCAAAGCGAGGGGCGTGGGGAAACCAGGCCTCCCACCAAAAAGTGGGGGTCAGGCAGCCTGTTTCACAGGGCAAGAGTTTGGCCCTTTGGTCTAGTGGTTACAGGCGCCAGATTAGAAACCAGGAGACGGTGAGTTCTCGTCCCGCCTTAGCATGAAAGCTGGCTGGGTGACTTTGGACCAGTCCCTCTCTCTCTCAGCCCAACCTATCTCACAGGGTTGTTGTGGTGGGGAAAACAGGAGGAGGAATTGTTGGACCCAAAGCGGGGTTCTTAGCCTGGAGACCACTGCCAATAACTTTGCCGGACACGAGAAACCCTTAGAGCAAAATTCCTTTATTGGTGCGCAGCAGTAAAGGGGATACCTCTATGAAAAGAGGCTCCCCGAACAAAAAGAGATCAGGGTTTTTATACATTTTGCTTCAAGGAGATATAACATTGTGAGATTACTGACTGTTCAAGAAGTTCTTCATCACCTTAACTGGGATTTCCCTTTGATCTCTTCTGTGCAGTGGACCCATCCCCATATCTTTTGTTTTCTCAAGAGATGTCAACTACAGGTGAATACAGTCAATAGGTTACCAAGGTTAGATGTGGGCTAACCTAGAAGGGTCAGCTACAGGTGAATACATCCTGAATACATTTAATAGGTTATCTAGGTTAGATATAGGCTAACATAGAAGGGTCAGCTATAGGTGAATACATCCTTGCTGTCCTGCAAGAATCATACTTTTCCATTCCATGAACCTCAGAAGGACTATTAGGTATGTTCACCGCCTTGAGTTACTTATAAAGTAATAAAGGTGGATTAAAAAATATTAAAAAAAGAGAGTTGCAAGAAGAGTTGAATACAGGCAGTCCTTGCTTAACGACTGCCCTGTTTAGTGGCCATTCGAAGTTACAATGGTGCTGAAACAGTAATTTTACCACTGGTCCTTGTAGGACCATTGTAGCATCCCTGCGGTCACATGATCAAGATTCAGGCACTTTGCAACCGGCGGGCATTTATAACTGACGCAGCATCCTGCGGTCACACAATTGCCATTTGCACACTTCACAGCCGGTTTCCAAAAGCAGACTCAATGGAGAAACCAGCAGTAAAATTGCAAATCAAAGTCACGTGGTGTCTCCTTTAATAACTTGTGTGATTCACTTAACAGCCACAGCAGAAGTCAGGATGTAAGTCCATCATGATCATGTGATGTCTTGCCTAATGACATTTGTGGTCGTTAAGCAGGGACTGCCTGCAGTGATTCTACAGAGAGGGTTTGCTGTTGAAACACAGCGGTCGACAGAATTTTCTTTGTGACCTCCCACCTTTTATTCAATAAAAACTGTTTGGATTCTTGTGTGCTCAAATGGTTCCATCTTGCCTGCCCAGTGCCGCCTTTTGAGACAATGAGATGTCTACTCTTTCTCAGCACTGATCGCACTCTAATTGCAAGTGATTACTCGCTGAAGGGAACATGTCATCTTTGGCGCCACTCCAGAACCGGGACACTTGGGTCCACAAGCTCTGAGAGCTGACCTGGTAGTGGATGGTGCCTTCACTGTCGCTGTGGATATAGACGTAATTCCCTTTCTTGCCTGACACAAACTTCACTATATGCCCACCACACTCCACTAATATATAAACATCGCTCTGGATTTTCAACGGCTCCATGACAAACTTCTGCAATGTCACCTGCAAGCATTTCCTGAGGATCCCCGAAAGAATTCCCCAGGTTTCCAAGGTATGCTTCACTCTTAGCAGATCATCGGGACTCCACGGCTCCTCACGGACAAGCATCCTCGTGTGATACATTTCAGCAGTCAGTTCCTTGACGGCATACTGGATCTTCCCATTGAAGATCAGCACGGAAATCTCACAGTGGCCCTTGCCAGCAAGGAATTCCATGCTTAGTCCGTCGCATTGGATCAACAGCCGGGCATTTTGCTGCACAGCCATAGGCTCCTTTCTAAATCCATTGATGGCCACATTGAAACATGCTTGAAGCAGTAGTCGGTCATTGCCCAGCTGATCGCGATGCTTCACAAGATTCCTTTCTGTCAGGGGTTCACAGTGAGGCATCAGAGTAGCCACAATAACCAGAAAGTCCTTCAGGAATTTAACGACTTCGGGAAGCTTCCACCAAGGAGCTGCTCTTATGGCAATGGCCTGCTTCGAATTCATGGAAGAATCCTTCACTTGGGCCATGATTAGTGACAGGATAAGAAAGGTGACAAGACCCAATGCCAATATAATCAGGAAGAATTTGGTCAATAATTTCTTGACCTGACCAGCAAAATATGGGAATAGTGCATTAAGTGCCAATTGGAATCCATTTCTTAGAAAACCAATCATGTTCCTAAAAGGAATTAGATGTCATCAGCATTGGAAAGTGGCAGCTTGATCAAAATGAAATTAAAAAGAAGGCGGATTAAAAAAATAAAAGTCAGGGTTTTATTTTTTATAAATACAAATCAATATTTTATATTTATATAAAATAAATCACCACAAATATTTATAAATATAAACAAACATTTTCTAAATATTATTCAGAAATTTAGTTTTAATTATCTGCATCACCTTGCTTTTTTTTTTTTTTTTTAACTAGTCTCCCCTGGAGCCAGAGTTGCATTCGATGCATTAAATGAAACAACCACCACCAAAAAAAGTCTTCAATTTTTGCTGAAATCAATTCTGGTCGTTAGCATTCCTGAAGTTAGACCATACTGATGTCTTGTTTAATCTCAGTTGAATTAGAACTTGTTTAAGTACGTACAAGTAGTTGCCTTGCAATGAAACAAACCAGATCGACATGGGACACTTTACAAACCCTCCTCATCCTGCAAGACAACTGGGCGGTGATTTATCTCGGACAATCAGTGTTCAGATAAAATAGGAGTGGTGCTAAATGAAGCATCCATTTATTACAGCAATAGAAGGCTAAACTGAGTCAGAAATTGTTAATTCCCAGGCTATCTTCTGGAGGGGGGGTCTCCTCTTCCGCGCTGTATTGCAAGGGGCAGGGAAGCTTCTCCGCCTCGGCTGACCTCCTGCTCCGTCCAGGATGCAGACCGAAAGCATCGCTTTCTGCGTGCGTGACGGGACGTGGGACCAGGCGGAGAGTCTCCTTTCGAGATGCCGCTGAACTTTGCGCTGCCTCTAAGCATCCCGCCCGAGACTCGGTCTCCGCCCAACACCAGCTCACCCCAGGACAAAGGGCAACCCATGAAGAGGACAGAGAAGGGCGCAGAGAAAGGCGAGCGGGGAAAGTCTCCCGAGCTCCTTGTCGCTCCCCTTTCCAAACAGCTGGATCTTGGCCAGCCGCGCACTTACCTGCCAGACGCAGCGTCCAGGCGCGGCATCGCGGACTGCCGACGGTGAGTTTCGCTTTCCTTGCAACGCACCGCCTCAGCTCGTCACTTGGGTGGCGAACCGCATCGCTCGGGTGTTATTCCGCACCCCCAATTCCTTCTTCCGCACCGACGCCTGACTGAGAAGCGAGCAGTATTCTCTTTCTCTTTCTCTTCCCCGCCACCCCCCCAAAGCGAATCGGCTGCCGTCGAATCTGTTCCTTCCAGGAGGCGGCAGCAGCAGCGCCGCGGCATCCACACCAAGAGCGGATTCAGACGCGCGCGGAGGCCAGCGGCACGGCGCCGGGGACCGCTCGCTTCCTCCTTCGAACGCGTCGCTCTGAAGCTCCAGCCGCGGGAAGGCGCTTCGGCTCGCGGACGGCGCGAAGCCAGGTAACCAGCGCAGCGGCCGCCGCGACTTTAGCCGGGCGGACGCGGGGTGGTCCTTCGCTGCTTTTCTGGTTTCACTGCGCTGCGCCGCCGCTCCGGGGGCAGAGCTGGCCGGGCCCGGTGTCCGAAGGGAAGGTTACAAAGGCAAAACCCCCGTCCGGATCCCCAAAGGGACCCCGGCCCCGAAGGATGGGGGAGCTCGCATTCAGGCGATCGAGGTTAGAGGGGAGGGAGAAGCAGGGGAGGGAGAAGCGGGGGGGGGCAGCGGGAGGGGGCCAAAGAAATCCGATGGTTTTGGGGAGGGAAATGGGGGCAAGGGGGGGGGGGGGAAATGCTGTGAGACCGAAAGAGAAACCAGTTGCGTTGGGGCCGGAGAACAGGGTTGGCAGCCTTACGAACCTGCTTTAGTGCAGCAGCTCAGACTACTGCCCTATTTTTATTTATTTATATATATCAGACTATTCTACTATTGTATACACGCTTCCCTCCTCCTCTTTTTCTCTACAACAATCCTGCGAGGGAGGTTGCCCTGAGAGCGCGCGAATGGCCCAAAGTCATGCGGAGAAAGGAGTCATTAAACCCGGGCTGGGGAAAAAGAACGGCTTTGTCACCCTTTTGAATCCAAACCCTGAACAAGGGGAGAGTAAGAAAAGAGGTGAAAAGGAGTAAGTTGCTGTCTGTTGTAGCCTGGTGCAAAATGGCTGCTGGAGGCACCAGAAGCAGCAGCATTCAGTGCAGAGTCCGTGGAGGGTTTGACTTAAGCAAAGTTTCAGTCGCAACCCGGGTTATCGACGGAATCATCATTAAACAGCGTGGGACGCAGTGTTGTACGAGAACTCAATCAAAGGAATTTTACTGGGTTGCAAAATCAGAAAGTAATAGCATGTTTTTTTTCCCTCCACACTTTTCACTGGTTTTCAAATGTGATTTATAACCCAGCTTCCTTGACCATGGAAATATGAATTAATTAAAGTCCTGTAACTGTTTATAGTAAACTTATAAATGAACACAAATGATTGCAGAAAAGGACACTGGGGATTAAATCTCTGTTCACTTTGGAAATTCCTCACTTGTTCGGCGTAATTTCGTAGTTCATTTATTTAGGCAATTTTGACATGAATATCTGCCATTGTAAGTTTAACTTACAGTAAATTAACTTACAATAAACTTAATAAATGAGCTTAATTGTAAATTACATTCATTATTCAAGTACTTTGGGGAAGAAGTTACTCCAACCTTGAATTAGTTTCATACCATAAATTGTGGAATATTAATCTATTGAGGGAAATATTATCCAAGAAGGTAAGTGGCCACATGTCTCTAATTCCCAAATAGCTGATTTGGCTGTGCAGTTTTTATTAGTTTCAGTATCATGAAATCTACCCATTTATTTCACCCAAAAGTTGATCTGCAGGCCAGTTAACTTGACGATATCCTAAAATGGACAAATTGACAGTAACTCATGCTTTGGTCCCCTCATGATTGGACTATTGCAGTCCACTCTACATGGGGCTGCCCTTGAAGATCACTTGGAAGCTGCATCTGGTCCAGAATGCATTGGCATAGGCAGTTACGGGCAAGCCATGGCGTGCTCATGTGACACCTCTGTTCCACTGGTTGTCTTAAAGGTTAACTCCTTGAGAGCCCTTCTTGGCACAGGCCCTTGTTATCTGCAGGACAACCTATCCTCCATAGTTTCTACCCAACCCACATGATCTGACAGAGTTGGCATGCTCTGGGTCCCATCAATTAAACAGTGTCATCCGGTGGGACCCAGGAAGTGGGCCTTCTCTGTCATGGTGCCTGTCATGTGGAACACCGTTCCTGAGATGTATACAGCCCCCACCCTGGCCCTATTTGTACAATGCTCTGATTTTTTAAAATGATAATTATTGTTTTTGTTTGTTTTGCATTTTTACTGTGTGTTTTGCAAACTGCCCACAGTCATAACAGATTGGGACAGTCTATATATTTCATAAATAAATAAATTCATTTATGTTAAATAACTCACATAGTGTATTATCCTTCTTTCTTCTCCCTTATTTCTCCTAGACTTCATCTCATTCTTATGGCAACTCAGCCCCAGCTGATACCGCCAGATCAGGCTGCTCAGCATCTCGAAGAATATGAAGTCATCACTGATGCAGATATAGAAGAGATTAAGGATGCTCTTGAAGAAGGGAGAATGGACAAAGCAGTTTCCAAGATTAGAGAAAATCTTGAGGCCCTGGAGAACATTTGCTTGGACATAGCAGTAACAGGAGAATCTGGCTCAGGGAAGTCCTCCTTTGTCAATGCCATTCGAGGGCTAGGAGATGAGGAAGTTGAGTCTGCCCCCACCGGGGTAGTGGAGACCACAAAGGAGGCCACACCTTACTCACACCCCAAGCACCCCAATGTCACTATATGGGATCTACCTGGAATTGGTACGCCAACATTCCAAGCCAGCACTTACCTGGAGCAGGTTGAATTCTCCCGCTACGACTTCTTCATCCTCATTGCCTCAGAACGCTTCAAGACCAGCCATGCCCAGTTGGCACAGGAAATTGGTCGCCTGGGCAAGCATTTCTATTTTGTGCGCTCCAAAGCGGATGCGGACCTAGAGGCCTCTAAAAAACGTCGGTCACAAACCTACAATGAGGAGGCTGTACTGGGACAGATCCGAGAAAATTGCCAGGAGTGCCTGCTGGCTGAGGGAGTGCCCAATTCCAGAGTTTTCCTCCTTTCCAACTGGGAGTTAGACAAATATGACTTCAAGATGCTGGAGGAAACCCTGGAGGAAGAATTGCCAAAACATAAGAGACATACTTTCCTCCTTGCCCTGCCAAACATTTCTCTATCCATCCTTCAGAAAAAGAAGGTGGCCTTACAGAAAGAGATCTGGAAGCTGGCTGCTGTCTCCTGTGGAGTAGCTGCTGTGCCTGTCCCAGGCCTCTCAGTCACCTGTGATGTAGCCATCTTACTTAACTACCTCTCAAAATACCGCAGCAACTTTGGTCTGGATGAGGAATCTCTCACCAGGTTGGCTAAGAAGGTCAACAAACCTGTGGAGGAGATCAAAGAGGTAATAAAGTCGCCACTTGCTAAAGAGATCTCCAAAGACCTAGTTCTGAAGCTCCTCACCAAAGCTGGTGGTGGTGCACTAATGTTTATAGAGTACTTGGTCAGCGCAGTGCCAGTATTTGGCTCCATAGCAGCTGGAGGGATCTCCTTTGGAACTACCTACTACATGCTCTGGAGCTGCCTGAATGAGGTGGCCAATGATGCTCAAAATGTCTTCATCAAAGCCTTTGAGTCTGAGGTCTGAAGGAATTCTTCAGGTCTTGTGGAGCAGACTGGGAATGAATGCTCAGTTTTAAATTAATATTAGGAGTACTGAATTGGATACTGTATTTTCACAAGCTCACAACTAAATTCACCAACTGGAACCGAGAAAAAAATGTAAAACACAAAACTTGGCCTTTTGCAATAACTTCCTTTTTATGATAGCTGAGAGATGGGGAAAAAAGTTCTTTATTTCCATTTATTGCCCCCCCCCAAAAAAAAGTATGGTAGATTCTAGCATATAATTTCTCCACCATTGCAAAACTAGGCTTCCCAGTGTTCCTTGGGGAAAGACAAAAATGAAGTTGGTTTGAATTTGTAGAGTACAAATTGCCCTGTATTTGGCACATTCTGTAACTGAATTTGACCAGAGGCCTTCCTTTTTAATCTGTAGAATTAGACTTCCTTATTGTCCTAGTTAATTTTAATTGAAGCTGAAGTAATTTATCAAATAACAGGTTGGATGGCCCTAGATTAGGTTGAAAGTATTGTTTCAAGATCATAGTGAATTTTAAAGGTTCTCTCATTCAGTTGTTCAAAAGTAAAGGAACAAGCAGTCAAGAAATACGCCACAGACTAGCACTTGGTAGAGCAGCCAAGAATGCCTTGGAAAAGATACTGATATGTCTATACCTACAAAGTGCAGAATTGCGCAAGCCATGGTATTCCCTGTGACACTCTTGGAAGCAAAAGCTGGACTTTGAGTAAGCAGGAGTATTGACATTTTTTAACGTTGGCGCTGGAGAAGACTCTTGAGAATACCATGGACAGCCAAGAAAACAAACTGATGGATCATTGAACAAATTAATCCAGAGTTCTCACTCAAGGCACAAATGAACAAGCTCAAATTATCCTACCTCTGACATATTATGTAAAGATACAGTTCTCCAGAAAAGGTTCTAATGCTGGGAAAGATGGAAGGAAAGAGAAGAAGACCACGACCAGCAGCAAGGTGGATGGATTCAGCTAATGTGGCAACGGAGACCTGAAAGACCAGGTTGAGGACAGAGATCATGGAGAAAATCTATGTGTTCACTAGGAGTCAACAACAACTTGATGGCACATAATCAATCAATCAACCAATCATTCAATTGTACTTTAATTTTTCTTCTATACTGATACATGCTGCTCAGAGTCACATTTGTGTGTGTTGGGTGGCCATATAAATTTAAAGAAATAAATGAATAAACAAATACTTATTGTGTGTGAATGGTTAGAACGGTTGGAAGTTTTTATGGTTGAATCTATTGAATGGCATCTAATCATTCAGAAGTCACTCTTTCACTTCTAACGTGAGAAAGCTAGCTTATTTACTTTTTAATTCCCAGAAAGCTTTTTTACTTTAAATAGCAAATACAGTTTTTAAAACAGCAAGTTTGAATGAAAAGGAAATTCCTGTTGCTTTCAATTCTTGCAGCTGTAGGTTGATCCCAGAGATATTAACTCAAAAATTAAAAAATATTTGTTGCTTGCCAATAAAAGACTTGGTTTACATCAATTCATTTGGATACCATAACAAATTTGAATTTCCATTTGTTATGTGTTAGAACTCTGCAGTTCTTCAGATTTGATTCCAAAGCAATCCTTGGAGCATGGCTATAACGCTGTCTGAAACTGGAGAGTAAACACTTAAACACAAGTGTATACTTGTAGAAGTGGGCAGGCTTTGATTCAGAGATTTCAATTCAAAGCTGTTCAGTCAAATCAGCTTTGGATCGATGATTCAAGTTGAATCAAACTGACCTGAATCAACTCAAAGATCTATTCAAACTGATTTTTGAAACTGAATTGCCACCCTAATTGGATCAAATCTGATCTACAATCTAGATTGGACTAAATTATTGGAACCGGAGCCAATTTGCACACCCCAAATTGGGGGGGGGGAAATCCAATAGCAAAAAGAAGTGGGAAGACCCTGCAAGAATTCTTTTCAAGATTGTTCTCATCTTATGTGTAAAAACGATTTCAAAAACTGCTGTATCTTTGGAGGGTCACTCCAATACTGGCCAAGTGCAGATGGCAGACAGTCTAAAGGGCCTTCCCACACCTCCGTACCCGGCAATGATTTATTTTGTACGTATTTCAAAAATGCCATCAAAATTGAAGCTGCTTCAACAGTTTATTAAACAAGGACTAGCCATCCATGCAAAAAAGGAGGGGTCTGTCCAGTCTGCGGCAGAGACCAAGAAAAAGTAGGGAGAAATGGGGAGAAGGGACACAGGCTGGAATAGGGAGATTAGAGGCAGGATACATGTTCCGCAAAATGGAAGCATATATGAATGACACGCTAAAGTAGGATGCAGACTGCAAATACACAAACGTCAACTCCCCACTGACCTCGGGCCTCACCTGTCACTCCAGTGTAGAGGAATTTCATCATCCCCCCTCCCACTATGAAAATGCAGGTAATCTTGGTGTAACCCCTCATTCAAAGGACCCTGTAGCTCCGGAATGAGTTTTAGGACAGGAGAAGACATCAAGAGCTCTCCCATCTAGGTACATCGGTGGAAAAAACGGGCAAGATCCATTTTGAGCAGGAGGCAGAATGGTGATCCCCTGGGGACACAAAGCCAATCCTGCATTTCTCCTCAAATCTTGCCTGGCACCAACAGAGTGCAGCTCCCCTCTCTGGGAGACCCATCATCCTGTGCCTCGCCATGAGGGGGCAGATATCCCGGTCTGCTCCAGCTCAGGGATGGAGCTGCCTCTCAGCAGCTCCAGCATGGAGACAGTGTTCACGCCAGCAGCCGGCTGTACTCCGAGAGAGCGGAGGATTTCTTTACGCCATCCCAGATGCGCGCTGCATAGTGGAACCTGCCCGAGAGGGAAGAAAACCATGACTTAGAACAATGCGCACATGGTCAGAGTTATTCATTATGGTGTGAACCTTCATTGGCAAAGCCTATGGTGTCTGATGCGAGAAGTTGGGAGCACGCCTATTAGCTTCTTCCTTAAAGGTAAGAGCAGGATGATCGGATCTATGATGCCTCAGCAGCCACAAGTCCCACCTGCCTTAACTGCAGTTAAACACACTTACCAGTTCTTTTCTGTCAGGATGGTATGGGAGAGCTGAGGCCGGGACATGGACATCATCTGGCTCCGAAGCTTGGCAATCAGAGACTGGAAGCTGGGGTGTCCTTTGTACCCCGGAAGGAGGGAGAAGAGGGGGCCACTCCCTGGAGCTGTAAAGCGAAAGATCGGCTGATGGCTTCCCTTTTGGGGCACGGCAAACAAGGAGGCCCTTCTGAAAAGACTGTGAACCATTCCACAGGAACCTGGAAGCTACGGCCACCATCCCCACATCTTTAGCGAGTTTCCCCTTTTCTCAGGACACTGGTCCCTGCCCAATTCAATATGCAAATAAATGGAAGCCTCAGAATTCTATAAGGCCTCATATTGGGACAGAATGATATAACTCGTATTATTGAGCAGAAATCTGGCAGGGAAAAAAAATTGTCTCTTTCTCCCTGTTTCTCATCAGAATTGTCTATCAAGCACTTTTTCCTCCTTGGTAAAATGCAAGACTCAGTTCAGATTTCCTTTGTTTAGAAGAAAAGCAGCACACAGTGCAGGTACTGAATAAATGCATAGAAAAAACAAAAAAGCGGGAGTTGGGCCATCTCTTCTCCATCTTCTGCTCAACTCAACTTCAATAATGAAAGCAATTGTTCAAAATCAGGATATTCTAATTAGCTGGGTATCTTAAATTCAGGTTTGTCTTCTTTACATTTGGGACAAGATGTGTTCAAAATGTTTCAAGGTCAACATATGCCAAAACCAGAAGGTCTGGTTTACAGTGTATCCAAAGTGATCTGACCTCAGGATGGGTCTTATGTGGTTGGACCACCCTGTTTTTCAGTCTGAACGGAGGTTGGGATGTTTCACCCATGAAATGTTTTGCACATCTGCTCTATCTAGATCAGTGTTTCTCAACCCTGACAACTTTAAGATGCGTGGACGTCAACTTCCAGAATTCCCCAGCTGATGTGCAGAGTGCCTGCAACTAGTTCCGATGCCACAGCCAACCAGGAGCCCAGAAGACCTCTCTTTGCCTGCGCAATTCTGGTGGCCTGGTAGCCTCGGCCTTGCCTGGAGTGCCAGGAAGACAAGACTGTTTGGATATTGTGCCTTGTGTGCTCCATTCGGGGTGTCAAGATGGCAGCCACCACCATGCAACACATAAAAGGGTGGAGCTTTGATTGCATGGTGGTGGCCGCCATCTTGACTTTTTTAACCTCACCATCTCTGCGGACACCCCTGGCTGCCTCTCAGTAGTGGAGAACCTCAATTTGGGCAAGACTCTCTCAAACCGTGGGCCATTCTCTCTCAATCACTGCTCCCTTGTTAAGATGTTACTACCAGGAGTGGCAACCTTAGGGAAGTCCTCCAGAGGCTAGATAGTCCTCTGTCTAGAGCAGTGTTTCTCAACCTTGGCAGGGTTAAGATGTGTGGAGTTCAACTCCCAGGATCCCCCAGCCAGCTGGCTGGGGGCCAGCTGGCTGGTGGATCCTGAGAGTTGAACTCCACACATCTTAAACCTGCCAAGGTTGAGAAACACTGATCTAGATGTTTTATTTGGAGGGGAACCTGTCTGGAACAAGGAAACAGAGGAGCTTTGCATTCTGATCTACAGACAAGTAAAGGTTGGGAAGTGAATTCTCAGGACTCACTTGCTCTGGGTAGCACATCATCTGTATCGGAATCCATGAAGGGCAGTAAGAACAGGTTGACCTCTGTGTCCAGGTAGCTCTGCGGCAGGCCAGGGAATATGTTACACTCAAGCATGGAAAGAGTACCTAGTGGGGAAAAAGTAGAGCTTCAAAGCTTTCCTGTGTTTTGTCAGTCTGAGCCTTCCAGAAAAAGAGAATCCAAGCTTCTGTTAGCAAGGGGAGATGCTTTTCTCTTTTGGGGGAACAATCCCCTGCGATACATATTACTCCTCAGAACGCGAGCCTGTTGGACATTTCCTTGGAGTGGGCATGTTCGTCCTCCAAAGCTAATCTGCTTGTGAACCAATTCTACACATCGTCAAGCGCAAGAGCTTCTGAGCATTGAAGGACTGCCAGGAACAACTGTAGTCAACCGTTAGAAGCCCTACTCCCTTCTGATAGCTGTAGGTAGGAATTACACAAGAAATCCCTCCTGATGATTCTTAGCAAGTCGGCTGTCTTTACTAATGATTGATCAGCAATTTGATGTTAACAATAGTTTTAAACTGTTAAATCAATATACAATCTTTATACATATTATAGCACTAATGTTACTTGAAAACTCTTACACAGCTGGTAAATTTCTATTTCTTTTTTGTTCTTCCCTTTTCCTTGGTTGTGCTTTTAAATATCTGTTCAAATGTATGTATACATTTATATATAAATAATCTGCAATATTTTTTGAACACTTAACCATCATTCTAGCCTTTCACCCCCAAAGGCAAGATTTAACATAAAAAGGCAAATCGCAAAGCAAAATTCTAACACCAGAGTTATGATTTGTTCTTAAAATCAGCTTAATGAATACCCTTTGGAACAACACAAACTTTTTCAGGCACAGGTAGAGTTTTATGACTAGCAAAACACATTGTCTGAGACAATTTTGGAGCATCTAAACATTTCAGTTTATTGACAATATCACCATTGAAACAAAGTTCAATAATTTCTCTTTCTGTTTCAATAAAGGAAAACCCTAAGAGACTTAAGCCAAGAACCTTAGGTCAGAGACCTCTACTTGAAAAGGAAAATTAATTGTTAAGTATACATGTTCATTTTTATAACCTTTCCTTTTTACTATCCATGATGGTTCTTCCTGCACAATCAACATCATTGCATATAAGTAATTATGGTACCAAGATGCTCGAATGGGCTGCACACTGAAAGGTACATGAAACGGCATGGGGCCAGGGTATTTGAGGGACCGCCTCTTCCCGATTACATCTACCTGTCCCATCAGGTCAGACAGGAAGGATATGTTACAGGTCCTGTCTGCAAAGGAGTTCCATCTGACAGGACCCAGGAGGTGAGCTTTTTCTGCTGTAGCACCCACTCTTTGGAATATCACCCCCACCCCCCATCCGAGGTGAGATTAGCCCCGACCCTATTGACCTTCCAGAGATGTCTCAAGACATGTTTTGTCCAGCAGACCCTTGGGAACAGGGAGCCCATGAGATGGCTCCATTATGTCTTGAGTTTTCAAATGCTCTCCCATGTTTCTTGTTTTTAGTTATTTTAAAATGTGTCCTTACTGTTCTGTTTTTATTGTATGCTGCCCAGAGTCACATTCGTGAGATGGGTGGCTACATAAATTTGATAAATAAATAAATAAAAATAAAGGAAATCGATTAGCGAGACCATGTGATTTCTTTTTCCACCTGTTGGACTGCAACTCCCAGCATGCCTCATTACTGGCCATGCTGATCAGGGTTGAGATGGGATTTGGTGTTCAAGAACACCTTCAGAACTGGAGGTATACATGATAGAGAAAATAACGTTTTGTTCCACGTGTGGAGCGAGCACATTGTGGTTTCAGAATTTTGCAGGACCACTCTGGATGGGTCATAGTCCAGACAAACCAAAAGCTGGATTATTTCGGTTGTCCCAGGTTTCACCCAAGAAAAAAATCCAGTCTCTTCCAAAATGAACAGGACAAAGCGACTCATCCCTCCCCTCCTCGGCACGGCCCTGTCAATCTTCCCACACGCTTTCCTTTCCCGCGGCCACCAGTGAACTTGAATTCAAGCACAGCGTATCCAACCAAGCCCTCTCCTGGATATTCCCAGAGTTTCCCCCACCTTTGTTCCCACGCACTGATTCTGATGGCCTTGCCTTTTCCCTGCTGTCTCCCATCCCACGTTTCTGCCAGAAAACAGGTACTCCAGACCTGCCTCCAAATAAAAAAGTAGGCTCCAAATCCATGCCCAGCATGCTTTAATCCAGGCACAGCCCATCCAATACTGGCCGATCCATTCACGAAACATTTTGCACATCTTTATAAAAGTTCCATGTTGCCCAAGCCCATCCTAAGAACCGTAGATAGAAAGTCAGCACCATTTGCTTGCTTGCTTTTTGCAAGATGGTTTTCACATACAAGAGGATTTAGCACTGGATTCCTCCATTTGCCACAACAGAATCCTTGGCAGCACCTCATTTTCCTCACACGTACATCAAAGTCTGAGTTTCTCCACTACTCACTTGAATTGCATTCCCATTCAAGAACTGTAATCCAGCCCTCCAAGTGAATTGGAAAGCAAGCCATTACCTTTATATTTCAGGTGTGAGTGCATCATAATCTTGTCAATAACAAGATGCATCTGCTTCAGGTTCCGAGGGCAAAAGTTCTCTCTCTTGGCTTTGTTTTGGAGAAAAACTAGAGGTGGGGAGAGGGAAGAAAGAGTGAACATTCACAAGAATCATGAGTTCAGTGCCCTTGTTCTCTCAGCTCAGAACTTCATATAAATTCTTGCCTCCCACGGGCTGGAACTCAGCCAAGCGTACTGCTAAAAGGAATTTTTTTCTGATTTCCTAATAAAAAGTTCTTAGTTGAGTGAGTGTGCAACCTTCCCTGTGGGCAGGAAGATTCTGCACAAAGACCGTATCTAGAAATCTGCAAGTAAAGAAGTTTAACTCTCATCCAAGAAGAAAGAAAAAATATATGGAACGCAACTAGAAGACAGATGTCACAGGAGGATACTATAAAGAGGGACTTGTGGTGGCATCTTTCTGTTTGGCCTCTTGTAGTCTCACCGTTCCTCACAATTTTCTACCCCTGCCACCCACCACTTCCTGCCTTCCAGCCTAATGTCACCTCCACTGGAGACAGGACACTACAGTGGAGAAAGAGATGACTCATCGGGGCCAAAAATGTCATGCTTCCGTTCTTCCATACCAATGTGTGGGTAGTATTCTGTCCCCTCGTCGGAGCCAGAGGAGCTACTGGATTCATGGCTGGGGGATGGAGTGGAGGGTTTTACCATTTCAGCTGTCTGAAGGAACCTGCAATGGATAAGAAAATCCTTCAAGCAGTAGTAATCTCCCATTACTTAGTAAGAGGAATGATGACAGGATTTTTCTGATACACTTTCCTAATTTTGTTATACAATGTTAATCGTGTCAGGAGAGGTGATGGAGGGAAGACAGCTTTAAAGATGAGATATAAAAATTGAAGGTGGAAGGGGACACACAGATGTAACCCCACATATAGCAATATCCAGAAAGCACACCTCACTGGTTTCTATCTACTAGCTGGCATTCAATTTCCTCAAAGACATAGAAATGGAACTAAACCCATTATGGGTTTAACCCATAGAAATGGAACTAAACCAACTATATGCATATCAAGCTCTTCAAAATGTAGCAGTCTTGCTATTAGCAAGACACCCCAAAATACCTACATTCAGAGAGCTAATGTTTGAATGATATCTGTAGGTAAGGTTTGAGAATTCAGGTTTTAGTTTAAAAAAATAGATTATATCTCCAGCTGCTGGCTTAAGCAGCAGGAAAATGAATTGCTAACAGGCTTTGGACTTACACAGTTGGCTATAGTTCTTTGTTCACAATAGGGCTGGTTCCAACCAATCTCTCACCTGTATAGGCTCAAGTCAGTAAACCAGTCCTGCACCACAATGACCACATGGCAGACAGTGAAGAGGAAGGCAGCAATCTGGAGGGACTAGAAAGAAAGCAGCTTCAAGGGAGGAGAAAGGACCTTCAGGTACATGCCAAAAATCATGGAGATTCTGGGTCTGGAGCAGTGCTCACAAGAACAAAAGTTATCTTTGCTCCTGAATGATCATGATCATCATTTAGGGATGGTGAATTGACTGAAGGTGCAACCCAATAAAATGCAGATTAAAATGAAGGGAGACTGCAAGAAGGTTAAGAAAAGTAATGTAAGGAAATGAGGAAGACAGGATTATTATATGCACAAAGACGGAAGAGTAGAAATTCCCACAATGGAGGAATGGATTGTAAAAATGTCAGAACTAGCAGAAATGGCAAAACAGACCTGTTTGTTCAGGGAGAAAACAATAAGGGCTTTTTTAAAAGGCTGGGAACCTTTTATGGACTTTTTGCTAAAAAAAGAAAAAAGTGAAATGATAATTTATGGATGTAATGATTGAAACAGATGAGAATTAAATAAGGGACTGAAGGGATCTCTGGAAGAGTTGAGGGAGGGGAAACAATAGGTTTGTTAATATTTGTTGAAGAGAAGGTCGGAAGGAATTATATTTCATAACTTTAGGGTTTTTTTCCTTCTCTTTTTTTCTGTTCTTGCACGTCTTTCTTTCTTCTATTTTCTTCCTTTTCTATCTTTTTCTTTAGATTTGCTTTTTACTTTATGTAAAATCATAGACAGACAGACCGACCGACCGAGACAGAGATATATAGATATATATAGATGAAATGAAGAAGACAGGTTTATTGTCCTGTGTTTTCCACCTTTCATATTCCTTCAGCAGCAAACACATTTGGAACAGGGCCCCCACCATTCTACAGGAAGGTTCACCCTGGTGCTTGCCTGAAGTGGAAGTGCTGTAGATATTCCCTACAACAACCTCTATCCCCTGGTCTATAAAAAATAAGACTGTGGCTGGTGTGGGTCTTCCGGGCTGTGTGGCCGTGTTTTGGAAACTTCCAGAACACAGCCCGGAAGACCCACACCAGCCATTTTATGCCGGCCGTGAAAGCCTTCGACAATACAAAAATAAGACTGATCATTACCTGCATCTCAACATAGGTATGGGGTAAATTGTACTCTGGTGGCAGCTTCCGGTCATTATTGATTAGGTGATCTAGGATGGAGGGACTGAGAATGGGCTACAGAGAGGAAAAGAAAAAAAATTGGAGGGTTTTAGCTATTGTTCCTTAGCCAAACTAACTCATGCCCTGCCCTCAGTTCTCGGCTAAAGCTAATCCTCCTCTGGGGCAAAATGAATGGACAGGGGCCCTGAACACACTTTGTACTAATGATATCGTTTGTGCAACAAACTGTTGGAAGATGCATTTTATCATCTATAGCAGTGTTTCTCAACCATGGCAACTTTAAGATGTGTGGATTTCAACTCCCAGAATTCCCCACATCTTAAAGTTGCCAAGGTTGAGAAACACTGATCTATAGTGAACAAATAAATGCTGACACAACATTCTTTCTTTTTATCTTCTTTCACCCAGCAGCAAACATTCAACTACTGCCCTAAATATTCCAACCCTCTCTCTCTTTTTGCATCTTTATCTTGCTCCTTCTAGCAAATCCAAAGTACCACTTCTGCCCAAGCAACATATACAGAGCAGACTAAATTTTCCCGCGCTGCCCTCTGACATCACAAACAGTTTGCAGAACAGAGGTGTTTTCCCAGCAGTCTCAAAAATCTCAAGTCTGATTGGCTGGCTTGAAAAACTACAGTCTCAAGCAAGAACGCACAGATGTTCCAATGTGGATGGCTGGGAACAGCAACTGTCATCTAGTTTTGAACCTCCCTGAGGACAATTAGAGGTTGCCCAGAAAGTTCCTCAAAGGAAGAGCTAGAAAAAATCATAGAAAGATCACAAAATCACTGACCTGAGTATCAAGGAAGATGATACGCTCCTGAGTAATGAAGAAGTCAATGCCGCTAGTCTGGTTGCCCCCACGCTCCTTGATCTCTTGGCTCTGAGTGCGAAACACATATGTCCTATAAAAGGGGAAAAAAAGCATTCATAGAAAAGCTAAGGAGGATTGAAAATCTATTGTGGGTTAAACTTCAAGGAATATATTGATTAGCTGAACTGGTGTGATGGCATAGCAAGTTCACACGTTCAGATACCCAGGGAACAAATTGACTAGAGTTCAACATCTGTGGGAAACAAAGGAAGCTGTTGCTTCAGCAGAAAAAATACCTTACTTATGTACTTAAAACAAGAATAATCAAACAGCAAGGTGGCTGAATGAAAATTTCTGGACTGGTAACGGACACTGCCCTGTTTTGGTTTAATGTCCATATAGTCTTAACATTGTGTTATAAAAATGATTACAGTTTAAGGATGCAATTATACATTTGTATTATATACCAAAAATCTGGAACAAGACAGAATTACAAGCATCAAATAAGGGGAAAAGCAGCAAAAAAAATATTACTCTTTAATTCTATAAAGGTAATGCGTTCCCTAGATTTACAAACTAGATCACCAGCATGTATTCACTTACTGTGCATGAATTGGATCTCAGTCAAGGTAATGGAAAGACTGATCAATATTATTTCATGAGGTCAAAGCTTGACAACATGTTTAAAAATTAAGCTGAATGGTTTCCTATAAGTATCACACTATGTTTTCGCTGGTTCCTTTTTCCTTTTCTGTTTGCCTTTTTTCTTCTTTTTTGCTACACTGAAGCAATTTTAAAAAAACCTTCCAAACTCCCACCTATTCAGGTAGTCCTCAACTTACAACCACAATTGGAACTGGAATTTCCATCGCTAAGCGATGTGGTCGTAAAGCAAGATGTCACATGACCACATCGTTTAGCAACCGCAATCCTGGCATTCCCCCCATTGCCATTGTTAAGCAAATTCCACCAGTGGTTAGCCAAGGATCCACCCCAAGCCAAGCCATTCCGGGCTTGGTCCCACCAAGCACCAAGCCTCAGTAAGGTAAGGGACTGCCTCCAACTCCCCCCACCCACCTATCTCCTCCCCAATCTCTACCATGTGGCTCTGAGCTGCTTTCCACCTGCGCGGCTCAGGAACTTTTTGGCTCTCCTTCCCCCTTCACTCGCTTGCATGGACCAGCGCCCTCCTTCCCCCTTTGCTCCTGCAAAGGCCCAGCACCACAGTGCAGTGCGAGGGGGGCATGGTGCATGTGAACGAGCAAAAGGGGAAGGAGGGTGCTGGTGCATGCATGCAAGTAAGGGAAGGAGGGTGTGATGCGTGCGTGCAAGTGAGTGAAGGGGGCACAGTGCATGCATGCGAGCGAAGGGGGAAAAGAGGGTGCAGTGCATGCAGGCAAAGAAAGGCTGGGGTGGGGGGGGGAGGCTTACCCAAGCAACTTGCAACCTCCCCTGCCAGCTTCCCCATTGACTTTGCTTGTGGGAAGCTGGCAGGGAAGGTTGCAAAAGGCAGTCACATGACTGCAGGGTGCTTGGCATAAATGCGAATGGGTTGCCAAGCACCCAGATCGCGATCACATGACCGCAGGAGCACTGCAACAGCCGTAACTTCAGGGACCAATCGTAAGTCCATTTTTTCAGCAGTGTCATAACTTCAGTCGCTGAACGAATAATAACAACTCAAGGACTACCTGTACTGAATTAAGAAGAACCCCATAACAATCTTCCTTATTCTGTTCATTTTCAAATCTCACTGCCAACCCTCTTTCATCAATCTGGTACCCAATGGCAAGTACAGTTCCTCCTCCATAACTCCGAAGTACCTCTGATCTTCTTCAGGCTGATTAGCTGATAGCAGTGACATCACCATGGACTTCCCAGTACCTTGCAGTCCTAATACCCCAACTACCAGCACATCTGTTTGGTCCAGGAGGTACTAATATGAGAGAGAGGGACTTGTAAGCATAACACCTAGTAAAGGTATGATGGTAGTTTAAAATGTGTTATCTATATTCTTCAGAACAAAACATAACCACTTGTATTCGCTAGCAATGGTGGAAGTTATCAATCTATTATTTATTGGTTTACAATGAATACACTCTTTAACCTTGTTCTTCATTTTTTCCTAGTTGCATTTCAGCCAAAAGTAAGATATGTACAAATATCTAATAAAGTAACTTATGATTCTAACTTACTTAGAACAGATGGGTCAGGATGGAGTACAAAGTTACTAAAAACAATCCCCCCTCCACACACCCCAATACAAAGTAGGAAAAAAAGTTATTTGAAAGCTATAAAAATCAGTTAAAAGAAAAAAGTAAATAAAAAAGCCATCGAAAAGATTTGGAAAGCGACAGGCTCAGGACAATTAGCCAGATCAGAGCTTGATTTCCAAAAAAGTTACAGGAATGGGAGATATACAAACAGAAAACAAAAAGAGTAAGCAAGCATGGAAAACTTCCAGACAGTCCACCATACCTCAATAGCACTGTCACACCAGTTCATCTGGTCATCCACCAGTTTGATGCTATGCTTCATCTTCTCCGGGGCTAACAACTTTGCCTGGCCAACCACAGCTAGAAAAATCAGCAGGTGATACCCTAATCCACAAGTTCCACATAAAGGCGATGTAGAGTAGCATTACACCTCCCGTTCACTCCCCTCTTTAATATTTAACTCAAGATCAAGGGTCGGCAGTTCAATCTCCAGAGGCAGGTCTAACTATCCCAAGCCATACTGCATCCCTGAGCTGCCAGGAGAGATGCCAATAATTAGCTGCCACCGATATACCCATTCCACCAAAGAAGTTGCCTTTTGGGCCAGACTTACGGTCCATAACACCACTCGATGCAGTTGAGCCCATACCCCTATTCTGAATCTGATAGACCGGCTGGGTGGGGCGCTGGCCTTCCTTCTCCACCTTGGCAACAGCTGCGGGGGGCTGAGCAGATACCTCTGTGGCTCCAGCAGGACCTTTGCCTTCCTCTCGGGACTTCATCAGCACAATGGGCTTTTCCATGGCAGGAGCAGCAGTAGGTGCTGGGGTGGGAACAGAGACTGGAGCCCCCTTGGACTGTGAAGACAAGCAAGCCAAGATCCCATATCCCTCTCAGACGTACAGCCCCCTTTGGTCGTAGCTACTATGTCCCACTGCCTTCCCAAGGCTTGGGGACATGGGGACAGCTCCTTCACCATAAGATGCCTAAAAGAATTGGAACAGGGAAGACAGCATTCCCATTGTGGGTATGTTTCAGATTCTGTGTTCCCTTAGCCACTCCGGGGGGTGGGGGGGGGATCACATTAAAAATATGAAATGAGAATGATGGGGACGTGTGAAGAAGAGAGAATATCCTACTCATTCTGTCTCTTTCAAAACATTAAAGCAGAGAATGTATTTAAGAAATGAATATGGCTCAAACAATTGTGACCTTGGGCAGCATACAATCAACAAACTTAGCAAGTGTACAATTAAAAAAAAACAGAGCAGGTAAACAAGAAAATTGAATAGGTGGTCAGGAACCCAAATTTATATTACACCCCTCCAGGTGGGAAGTTAAATCAACTTGGCCCCAATGCCTGAAGAAAGAATTAACAGCTCAGCAGGGTTGTCTGGTTATCCTTGAACACAGGAATGAAGAAACCCCCCACTGCTGAATTCTGAGCTCTGAATTATTTACCAGCTATTATTACAAAACTTAAAACTAGTGGATCAGGTTCTCCTACTTACCCTCTCTGCAGGAGGTTTGGCCAGAATGATGGGTGTCTTCTGCATCATAGTCCCCACTGGTTCATCCATAGGTTCCTACAATGAGAGTGGGGTCAGACTTAAGGTGGAACCCTCCCCTTACTGCCATCCCAGCCAAAGCGTAGACTTTTACCCTCCGGTCTCGGTCTCGGTCCCGGTCCCAGGGGACATAGTCACGCTCTCGCCCTGGCCCAGACAGGCTTTGGTGACCCAGCTCCTTCTCTCGGTTCCAGCGACGACGTCGTTCATACAATCCAGGCTGACTGTGTCCCGACTCTGACATGTGGAAATGAGATCTGGGAAGAGAACAAGAGTCCCATCTGGGTTCTGAATGATAACACGAGTGAAGGACAATATTATCTGACCTTAAAAGGAAAAGGCTTGGTATTTATGATGGAGTTGTGGAGAAACATCACCTGAAGGTGTCAGTAGGCTTTGAGCATGAGCAGCAAAAGTAAAAGTTTAATCTTGGAAGTAGTGTGTGTATACGAGTGGGGACGTGTGTTAAAGATACACACATCCACACCTACAAGTTTTCTAAAGGCAACACTTTCTAAGATGTAGGTTTTTGTCTGTATGACCATGCATCTCAGCTGTAAAGCAGTGCCATCTTACAGGATCTAGAAGTTGTGCTTGCCCTGTTGAATAGCATTCCCATTGAGGTCTGTCTGGCCCTGACCTTGCTGTGTTCTCACTAAGCGATAAAAATCTGGCTCTTTCCCCCAGTTCTCTGGTGTTCATTCATTGGTCTTTTCTTACTATTTTTCTACTGTTCTGTGTGAGCTAGAGTTACTTTAGAGCATGGGGGCGGGGGCTTATAAGTGGATACCTCAGTGGATTATCTCGGCTGTGAGCTTTAGGATGGTTTCTTATATGCTTTTACATTGGGGTTTTTTTCTTCTTGTTTTTAAACTGTTGTCTTTTTTTGTTGGTTTTATATTTAATAGTTTGTAACTTGCCCAGAGTCATATATATGAGATGGGTGGCCATATAAATTTGAATAAATAAATAATTTTTTTAAAACCTTCCTCTTCTGAGTTACCCCAAATGTCCATCTCTCCACTCAAAGCATCTTCTAAGACACTGTTTTTGAAACTAGGCAGTTTTAAGATGTGTGGACTTCAACTCCCAGAATTCCCCAGCCAGCAGTCCACACTTCTTACAGTTATTGAGGTTGAAAAACACTGTTCTAAGATAAAGGTGGGAACGAAGTATGGTCTCTTCCTCCAAGGGCCAATGGCTCTGCGACAGGCTCCCTTTCCAGTTTTTGTTGTTATATTATTATCCTGCCTTTTTTATAGATAACTCAAGGCAGTGAACATCCCTAACACTCCTGCTTCCTCCTATTTTCCCCACCGCCACAACCCTGCAAGGTGAGTTGGGCTGAGAGGAAGCCCCAGCCAGCTTTCATATTCCTCCTCTGCCTCTATTCACTTGGGGAGGAACTGCTTGAGGCCTCAAAGAGCAATACAGGTAGTCCTTGTTTAGCGATTGCCTCATTTAGCAACCGTTTGCAGTTACAACGGTGATGAAAAAGTAACTCTGTGACCAATCCTATCATTTATGACCTTCACAGGTCTGTAAAGCAAAGGAAAAGCAAAGTCAGATTGTAAGCACAGTTGCAATTTCACTTAGCAACCACTTCTCTTAACGACCAAGATACCAGTCCCAGTTGTGGTCACTAAATGAGGACTACCGGTACATGCGTGTTCAGGTATTTGAAAGGCCAGCCTCTCCCCCCGACTCATGGCTTCCAGGTATGTAAACCAGGTTGGGGGAAGACTGAGCTAGCTCTTCCTTTTCTCACTGTACGCTGCCCAGAGTCACATGCGTGAGATGAACGACTATATAAATTCAATAAATAAATAAATAAATAAACACATTTAAAATTGGGAGGGAGAGAGAAAGCAAGCAGGAGGCACCTATTGGTTAAACGTGACCTAAAAAAGGCAGCACATATTGAGGAAGCAGAATGCAAGCAACTAGTGCTACCGAGCACATGCAGAGTGCTTCAGTTCTGACGAACTGTCATGCAGCATCCAAGCTTTGGGATTAAAAAGCACAATTTCTGGGGAGAGACGGACCTATAATTGGCGGAAAGATACACGACCTACAAATGCGATTTGGTTGCTAAGCAACCTCCCCACGAACGGATACGAGAGGAAGCAAGCTGCCGCCGGAACTATACATCTCTCGCGGAGGGATAACGCTGGCTTTCTCTCAGCGTTCGCGGAAGGATACTGGCGCACTGTACCAGGAACTACCTATTCTCAGTCCCGCAAAGAAATACCTGAGCAGCGGAATCCTGAAAGCCGATAAGAACCCCGCTTATGCAAGCAGTACTCCGGCCCAGCGTCGCGTAAATTAAAAGGTAGCGTCAGTCGGGGCAAAGCTCGTTGCGAGGCAGATGGGATTAGCGATGTGTGGGTCAGCGCATCACGGAAGGAAGCAGGGAAAGAGCCTCGTCGGCCACCGTTGTTTGAGCTAGCGCGCAGGCGCAGGAGGTCATAATTCATTCCGAGCGTGAGCACCGTTAGCTTTGACTTGGCGCATGCTCCCTCTCTACGTCAAGGTTCTGTGTGTGGGGGTGGGGTGGGTGGGAGGCCGTCAACGTTCAGTTCGCCGCAGCAGTTCCGTGCGTGCGCATGCACCAAAAGCCTACAAGTTTGAGCCTAGAGGGGCTTCGAGCGGGAGCGGCGTGTCTTGGAACCGGAACTGAAGGGGCCTATGTTGGAACCGGAATCTATTAAGTGGATCGGAGACGGCCGGATTCCTACAGAGGAGCCGTAGCGCCATCTAGTGGTGGGAGTGAGAAATTAATGACTATGGTAGACTTGGACTACAATCCCCATTGGCTCAGGCACTCTGGCTGAGGGCGATGGTATTAGTAGTGCAACAAAGACCATTGTGCTCGTTTTTCTGGCTATTACACGCCATGGGGAAATTCATGGTTGTGATTAGCTAAAGGCCAGAAACAGAAGCAAAATTTTGCAGCCAAAGTGTTCTAAAATCCGATGTACTGTAATATTGTGTAGATCAGGGGTTCTCAACCTTAGCAACTTCAAGTTGTGCGGACTTAAATTCCCTATGGTGGCTGGGGAATTCTGAGGGCTGAAGTCCACCCGTCTTAAACTTGCCAAGGTTGAGAAACGCCGCTGTAGATGATTCCAGAGGATTTTGTTAGAACAGGCTTGGATTTGTAATTATGGTGCCGGGCAAAGATCGAGGCGACTGAGGATCACCCTCAGCCACGGAAGCTCCCTGGAGGATGTGAGGTCACAGACCAGCCTACCTGACAGGGCTGTTGGGAAGAGAGTGGGAAGAGGAACTCGTTTGCTCAGCTCTGAGCTGCTGGAGGAAAGGCAGAGCCTCCAGGAATAACGCACAACATTCCCTTCAATCAAGGATTTTTGCGTGTTTGGAAGTGGCAGGAACCGGGCACGAAGCCAGCTGGGTGACCTTGGGCCAGTCACTTTCTCTCAGCCCTTGGAAGGAGGCAATGGCAAACCACTTCCGCAATCTCGCAAAAAACTACAGGGACTTGTCCTGGCAAGGAAGGGTGGGTGGGTGAGTGGTAGACAGAAAGAGACTTCTGGCTCGGCTTATTCGCGGGTGGCTTGTTCCATAAACTACAATGGGTGGATGGATGGATGGATGGATGGATGGATGGATGGATGGATGGATGGATGGATGGATGGATGGATGGATGGATGGATGGATGGATGGATGGATGGATGGATGGATGGATGGATGGATGGATGGATGGATGGATGGATGGATGGATGGATGGATGGATGGATGGATGGATGGATGGATAGATAGATAGATAGATAGATAGATAGATAGATAGATAGATAGATAGATAGATAGATAGATAGATAGATAGATAGATAGATAGATAGATAGATAAACTTCTGGCTCGGCTTATTCCGTAAACTGCAGCGGAACGCCCGAATCCCACTTGCGGCAGCGAGGGGAGGAAGCGGGAGGGTGACTACAACTCCCGGCAGCCCTTGCTGCTCTCCGCGTGCGCGGGCCGCGTTCCTCCCGGGCTGGAGGCGCTGCCGCTGCTGCTGCCATTGCGCTTCGGGGAGGGGAGGTGGCCGCGGCGCGCGCGCGGGAGAGGCGGAGGGTCTCCTCGGCGCCTGCGGGTGCCTGTGGCCGGGGCCTGCCGTGCATCATGCGGCAGGGGCCGCTGGTCTGGCCGGGAGTTGCTGCTGCTGCTGCTGCTGCTCGGCCTGCCGGGCGCGCCTCGGCAGGGCGAGCCGGAGCGGAGTAGGAGGCAAGTTTGCAGCCGCCGCATCGCGCGGGTCTCCCCTGCAGAGGGGGGGCCCTGGGCGCGCGATCCCCGGGATGGGGGGCGGGAAACCCGCGTTCTGCAAAGGGGATCGGGAGGTCTGAAGCATCCCGCCCCCTCCCTGGGGGTTTTAGGATTGCAATCCCTATCGTCCCGTGGCTGGGAATCCTGGGAGGTGTCACCCCGGCGCACCTGGAGGGCGCCAAGTTGGGGAAGGGCGGGGCTAAAAATCAGAAAGCGGGGACGGTATGGATCGTGTCAGGGGACGGTTCTAGTTGTGCGGGGTCTCTCGGGCCCGTCGTTGCGACTTAGAAGCAAACGCTGCGTGCTCTCCCTCTTAGAATGAAGGGGGGGGGGTCCTAAGCAAGCCCCTCAGCCTTCTTATAGGTGTGATGGCCCCCGGGGCTTGCGGACAGGAGGGGCTCCAGTGCTCGGGAATTCCCAGGCAATGTGGCCTTCGTAGTTTCGGCCGGTAGGAACTGGTCTGGATTGCAGTGTCTTCTGCCTACTCCCGTTTCCAGAGTTGCAGCTGGGTTAGTTCTAAACCGCAGCTCCAGACCGGATCTGCTGGCCTGTATGAATGAAACGCCTTCTCAGCAGGTGGCAGCACTTACCTGGCAGGTGACCTTGGCTGAATCTGGAAGTTAAGCAGGGTTGGCCTGGGTCAGTGTACGGATGGGGCCTGCCAGGGCTGCAGGCTAGCCTGGGAAGTCATCGCCATCATCACCACCGCCCTCAGAGAATTGCAGAGCACTTCTTCTCCCAAGAGGATTGCAGGGATGTGGCCAAATAGCCGGTAGGAGCTGTGCTTTACATTCCTAGTCCCTGATGCTGCTGGGGGCTTGGACACAATCAGCCCTCCTTTTTCCCAGGGGAATTCCCCACTGGAATCAGCTTAAAGTTTGAGAGGACTTCCAGAAGGTGCAAAATGTCCTAGCTGTACTTCCTCATCAGTGCAACTTAGTCTGATAGCTTGCCTTCCATTACATCAGAGAAAGCATTCACTACCTCGGAGTTACCTTCCTCTGTTGCTTGTTAAGCCTAAAAGTAAAATCTTCAACTGGAGCTTTTTGAACTCCTGGTGAAATTCAGGGGCAGATCTAAATACCGCTCTTGCTTTCTTTGGGCTGTTGTTTCAAATTCCTATTCTAGCCTCCAGCCCTGCTGTTACTTGAAGACTCCTCCTCCAACTCCTCACCCCACCTGGCCTTGCTTAGGTTCTGAGCCCAGACCCTGTTGGGCAGACGCGGCCACCGGTTAAGACCCAGTTTTAGCCTCCTTCAAACCCTCAAGTTAGGAACAGAATGAGCTTTCTTTGAGCTTTCTAAGCTCAGCGGGTGACTCCGGTACGCAGGGAAGAATTTGAATGCCTGCAGCAATGTGGATCTCGAGTCTCGGTGGTCAAGGCAAAGGTCACACACAGGATGTTTCTCCTCTTTTCAGGGCACAATGGATTTGGTGGCAGGGATGGATCTTGGGGCTGAAATCGAAGTGACCGAAGATGGGGCCCTGGAAGAATTGCCTCTGCATTTGGTAGGGAGCAGGCACTGCCCTGTTTCTGATTTTGGGTGTGGGGATACTCGAATGGCTGCCTATAGAAGCTGTCTGACCAGGTGGCTCACGGGGTGCTGTTTAGGTAGTTGCTCTCACATCAGAATTAGGAAAGAAATGCAGCCAGCTAGTGTCCCTTTTGCGGTCCCCAGAAAACCGCCCCCAGAATGGGCAGGACCAAATTTAGGGCTCTTCTTTTCGTTTGCTTGTTTTTTGGTGATTAGTGGGGATGATGGTGCAAAAAAGGTGCCTTAAGCCTTGCAAATGCTTATGGTACCAATTTCACCCCTTAAAACCCTCCCCTAGATCAGGCCCTGGGACTCCTGTTTTGGAGTGTGGCCCCAGAAAAACAGCATTAAACCTCTGAGAGCTTGTCTTCAGATTTCAGTTTAGTGGTGAATTTTGCCAGCAGCCCCAAGGTTGGTGTCAGTGTGCCTCTGTTTTGGGCTAAAGGTCCTGTAAGCCTCCATCAGCAAGGTTGGTGGTCAGGAATTATGGGCATTATAATCCAAACATCTGGAGAGCACTTTTAATGCATGCATCTGAATTAGAGAACTTAATTATCACTGATTCTCTTGCCCTTGGATGCGGATGTGACATGCTCTGCCTGTCTCTGGGGCTGTATGGACAACCTTTGGCCCCAGATATTTGTACTTTGGAGCCCTCACAAGCTACCACACTTGCTGAAAACCTAAGGCACATTTTCCTGCCAGCTTGAGACGCAGAACAGGAGAAAGCTGTGCTGCGAGTCCTAAAGTAGACATACCGCAATTTTAAAAACTCCCTTTCAGACGCCAGCCCTGCCAATGCACGAGGCTGGACTAGATGACCTGTCAGATCCTTTTCAACTTATACATTTTCTGATTCTTTCCACCCCCAGGAAAATGCCCAGAATTGCCTCTGCTGGGAATCCTTGGACATCTCCAGCAGCGATGATGATGGGGAAGCCCATTTGACCTTCTTCTTGCCTGTCAGGCGGCCCCCACGACCTGTCCAGCGCCGTCCGGTTCACCGCCCCACGGTCCCTCCAGCCACTGCTAAATTGTCTGCTGCTGAGAAATGGATCCCTCCCTTGTTCCCTTGCCCTTTGCGCCCTGGAGGTCCTCCCCCTCCCGGAATACCAGCCTTCGGTGCCTACCAGTGCCAGAAGTGCCTGCAGGTCTTCATGGAGGAGTGGCACTACACCCAGCACCTCCAGGACCATGCTCAGGAGGAGGAGGTGGCCCAGCTGCATGCAGCCCAGAACCCGATCCGCCCCCCGTCCCCACCCCGCAAGCTGCGCTGCTTAGAGTGTGGCAAGCGGTTCCTGCGCCCGGAGCAATTTGCACGGCACACCAAGTGGCACCTGAAGCTGGTGCGTCTGGGCATCAAAGTCCGCCACAGAAAGGGAAGTCGGCGGTCCTCCCAAGTCTCTTATGTTTACAAGCCTCTGGGCGGCAGCAGGAGCCCCTCGGAAGGGAAAGAGGCCTCTGACCTTCCAGTCGTACAGGAGATCCTCAGGCAGCCGGCCAGCTTGCAGGTTCCCAGGCCTCAAAGGACAGGCAAGCGCAAAGCCATCAAGCAGCAGAAAACGATGAGCGCCGAGATGTGGCAGCATCAGGACCTGTTCAGCTCCACCCAGTCTGGGAGCTCCATGGCTATCCTAGATGGGGCCTCTGGGGTAAATCTTCTGCAGCCTTGGCAGAAGCAGGAGGGTGTCCTGGAAGGCCAAGTAGCTGGGGGCCTTTTCCAGCCAGCCATCATGAATGCGGAAAACCAGATCATCATCCTGGATGGCGACGAGGCAGAGGCCGTGCCTGTTGCACCGGAGCGGCATTACGCCGAGCTGCAGGCAACCGTATTCGACAGCCAGGGGAGCACGAACACCATGCAGCCTGTGTTCCTAAGAACCGAAGAGCAGGCGGCCATCGTGGATACGCCGGTTAGCATGAATCCTCTGCAGGTTGGTGGGGTCAAGGACCCGGCGGCCATTGGCCCTGGGTGGGTTGGCCAGAATCCTTGTACTGTTTACCGGACTGTGCTGCTCCAGGCGGAGGAGCAGGCGGCTCTCGTGGACGGCCAAGCGGAGTGCAGCCCTTTCCAGCAAGTGATCATTAAGACATCCGAGGACTCGCCTGCGCTCTACTTGGATCCGGATCCTCAGATTTCTTCTCTGGACCCAACCACCTTCCATTTGGTCCCTGAGCCTCAATATGTAACCTTCCCTTACGGGAATTCCTTACCTCTGGACCACAACGAAGCCACAGATGAAGGAGAAAAGGCTTGGGAGTCGCAGGCAGCGAGCTTCCACTTCCCAGGTTATTTGCCCAATTTGTACCAGGCAAGCAGGCAGCCCCCTCCCCCAGCGACCACCAGTCCCAAAAGTCCCATGGTGGTGCGGCTGCTGCCTTGCGCTACAGGGGACCATCCTGAGGTCTTAGACCTGGAGTACGATACCGGGGGTGGCATTCCAGTAGCCTCTGAGCCGTGGGACATGAACTTGCAGGCTGGGCAAGAGGCCCTCAGTCCCAAAGAGGCGGCAGAAGATAGCTTCATTGTGGTGGAAATGGAGGGCGAGTCAGGCTGTCAAGGCTCGGTGGTGGTCGAGCAGCATGACCACCCCAGGCAGCAGACCTTCCAGCCAGCCAAAAAGCCGCCCCCTCGAAACAGCATCTGGCGCTTTAAGTGCCCCGACTGTGGGGTGTGCTATAGCCAACTCTCCCAGCTCCGCTCGCACCAGAAGGGGCAGAAACGCCGAGGACGGAGCTTCCTGTGCGAATGTGGGTCTCCCTTCCGTGGCCTCCTCCATCTCCTGCGCCACCAGCTCCAGCACCTGGAGCAAGCCCTGTTTATTTGCGCAGCCTGTGGGAAGTCGCTCAGAGGACACGTGGGCTTGCAAAGACACAACTCCTGCCATCCTGGCCTGGCCCGTTTCAGCTGCCCTTGTGGCGTCAGCTTCCGACGCTTGTCCCGTTACCTCTGGCATCACGTCAGAAGCCAGCGGCCTGGCTTGCGGGTGTATACGCTTGCAGGTTTCCTCTCCTCCACCTGAGCCGGGTGGGCAGGTGGGGCTGGCACAAGGAGGGGCAGGAGGCACCTCTCTTTCAAGAGAAGATTGGTCAGCCTGTTTGCTGAAGGTTGCTGTCTGATGTTTGTTTCATTTCTCCCAATGTAATTATGAGGATGGTAATTAAACAGCCGAGATCCTGAGCCCCTAATGTGTTGCTTACCTGTGGGGGGGTGTTGGCAGGGAGGTAGGAGGAACCTGACACTAACCATTCAGCTTGGAATGAGTTGCATTGGCTATAGAAGGTTGCATTCTTCCTTGGGCTGTGATATTTACTGGACAAATCGATTGAAAACAGTTGCATACAGGTAGACCATGTTTAATGACCACGATAGGACTGGCAACTCTTTTGCTAAGTGAGACATCATGTAACTGTGACAGACTTACGACCTCACTTCTGCCACAGTCGTTAAGCGAGACATGTGACCACAACTTGCGATTTCACTGCTGGCTTCTCCGTTGAGTCTGCTTGTCTGAAGCCAGCTGTGAAGCGCACAAATGGTGATCACGTGATGACAGGACATTGCGATGGTCATAAATGCCTGCCAGTTGCAAAGTGCTCAAATCTCAATCACATGATTGCAGGGAGCTGTGATGGTTGTAAATGTGAGGACCAGTCATAAAGTTACTTTTTCAGTGATGTTGTAATTTCAGTTGCTAAACAGGGCAGTCATTAAGCGAGGACTACCTGTATTTATTTTAACACAAGTGCTTATAAAAACAGGCAATTGCAAACTGTTTGGGGAGGACACATTTTCTTGGGATAGAGAACAGGAACTGTCTTGGCGACAGGCAGAGACAGCCTTCTTTCTTTGAGAGACGATGCTTTTGAAGGGTGTGGTCATTCCTCCTTTTCCTTCCACCAACCCTTTAGCACTCTTCTTTTCCCTTACTTTTCTTCACTGAGCAGGCGGGGGACAAGATGTAAGGTGCCTGATCAGCATAGCTTGCAGCTCTCCCTCCCTTCCTTCCCCAGCGGCTAGGCCAATCACTTACACAATGCCTCTTTTCTTTCTAATATTTCTCTTCTATCTCTTTCCTCCAGACTCTTGTCCCTCCCAGTATGAAATTAGGCCAAGAACCACAGGTCTCTCACGCCAACTAAAAGATGACAGCAATTTCGTAGATTCCTCTTCTACCAACAAGCTGTCCGGTTGGCTGTATCTTTTCGGTTGTGAGTCTCCCCTCCTCCCAAAAGGCCACCATCAGAGGCGATGCACTGCTGGGTTAATAGAAGCTTCATCTGACCTAGTGATCTCTGGATGGGTACGGACTGTAAACTCCAGCTGGCATACTGCACTCAACACATCTGGAGAACACTACATGGGAGAAGGGTGGTTTAGCAGGTATTCCCTTGCAAGAAACGGAGGCCCTTTTTCCCCCTGCCTCTCTAATTAAGTGCATTACATTCCAGCGGTTTTGAATCTACTCCTGGATTTCTCCCGTAAGTTGTTGACCCAATAATGACACAGGCATTTATTTTACTGGCTTGGGACTCTCTTCCCTAGGTTTGATGGTTACAAGGTGCTGAAAAGCCGATCCTCTCAATGACTCTGCAAGGAAGATCGAGGGCGCAGAACTCACTTGTATAAAATAGGCCAGATTGCATCCATTAAACCAGTGTTCCTCAACCTTGGCCACTTGAAGATCTGTGGACTTCAACTCCCAGAATTCCCCAGCCAGCCATGTTGGCTAGGGAATTCTGGGAGCTGAAGTCCACAGATCTTGAGAAACACTGCATTACGCACGCCTTTTCTTTCGAGAAGAGGCTAATGAACAGCAGCAACAGCAAACTGAGGCTGAATATCCCTGTTGGAGATGCTTTAATTTAGATTCTTGCACTGAATGCACAATTGGACTCAAAGCCCTCCTATCAGTTGTATGATTCTTAAGTAGCATCAAGATACCAAAAATAAAAATGAAACCCTCTCCCTATTACACCCAAGCGTCCTCCCCTGTAGGCAACTGCCATTCAAGCTAACTGTCCAAGTCCGTGGCATGCAGTCAAGCCTCAGCTGAAGAGGGTGGCGGCGTCTTCCACCATCTGAGAAGTTCTGTGCAGTAGGTTAGCAACTGCTTCCTGCAGATCTGATTCTAGCCACGTCTGGAAAGGTTTCTGCCAAAGAACAAAAGCAAAACCTTTGCATTCCACAGCCGTGAGCTTTTTCTTCCGTTGTTCGAGCACATTTCTGTCCATTTCCTATCCCATAACTAGTTTCCACCCCCTCTGCAGTTCAAACTCTTCTTCAGCAAAGAGAGGATATTAGGACGTGGTTTCCATCCAGAAGCCCCCCTGCCAAGGCATACATCTTTGCAGATACGTTCAGAGGCACAATTGTTTCCTCAACGTGCAGACGGCTGCTGTTAGCGTCTTTCTGACCCGCCGATGCTAAAGAAGAACATGTTCTAAGGCTTGCAGTGATTCATCTTTGCCACGAGATGGAGATGTAGTGACATTTTTCCCCTATGTACTGCTTTAGCCTATGGAATCCATAGAAAAGCCAGTCGCTGTTCCAAAAGTCCACATCTTGAGCCTTGGGTGGGCAAATGAGGTCAAAATCATCCCATTGGCCACCTGAAATAAGAAGTCAAACCGGGGGTGACATTAGTTCTGGGCTGGGGAACAACAGCTCCAATAAATATCAACCTACATATTGCCAGTTTTATCTACCCCCACCAGTGGTCCTACCAAGCTGAACCCAGGTATTACTAAAAAAAAAAAAATCAAATGTTTTATTACAGCCACAGACCAGCATAGGGAAGTGGGGTATAGCAGGTATTATAAGAAGTTCACCTACATGGGGGGTGCATGCTTAAAGGGAAAAAAAAGATTTCCAGGATCTGCAAACAATTGTGTGTCCCCGTCCCCTCCTCAAAGTCTAATTAAACAGGGAAACTTGGCTTAGTCTTGCAACATTTTAGGGGCTGGGAATGGCACATTTTTTAGGAGGCTTGAAGCCCACAGGAGAAAGCGTGTTTCACAGCTTGCACTCCTTTTGTGTGTGTGTTTCTGGTCTCAGAATAGCATAAAATCTTCTTGTCAATTTTCAGGAACGATGAACAGAGGCCACTTTGCTGGCCTCCGCAAAAAAGAGCTCAGGACAGATGTGGCCTTGAGATCGTCCACCTCCGTTAATTTTGGACTTCTGAGGGCAGAACAGAGAGAAGACTGCTCTAGGTAAACTAGAACTGCAATCCCTTCTAAGATACAGCCTGGTTAAAGGTTTCACTCTTGACCTTGGTCTTTCCTTGAACCCACATTCCATGACCTTCCCTGCTTTTTTATCCCTGCCATTCCACACATTCACATCCTGCAAACAGAAAAGGCACTGCAAAGAGACCACCAGCTCTGGTCCCCAGGAGTCCTGCCCTACCTGGCAGCCCTTGAGCATCAATGCACCTGCTGCTCCTCCTCTTGCTTGGACTCCACGAGGGCAGAAAGCAATCTGGTCACCTCGTCCAGTTTCCGATCAAGGGACTCGATCCGTTTTTCCAGCTCCCGTTGAGAGTTACCAAGGCTGGAGCTGAGGTCGCACATGATCATTTGCATCTGGAGAGGAAGACAGGAGAAGACACAAGTCATGCTGCTAGGCCTGGCTCTGGCATGTCTCTGGATGACTGTCTCCCTGAAGCCAGGAGGCAAGAAGCTCAACTTGTGGTGACTTTATGGAGACATCCATCCAGCTTTCTTTACAAGTCTGTTACTTTCTTTCCGGGATGGTCTTTTAGCTCTCCGTGCTAACCTACAGCTGTGGTTGTCCCCCATCCTGCTTTGCTTCTGATCCCAAACAAGCTCAGTCAGCAAATATAACCTACAGCAGAAGGAACTATTCCATCTCAGCTGAAGACAGTGATGGGGAAGTTGCAGTTTTCTGGATGTTGCTGTTTCCCTGGATCCTGCATTCTTGATTGTTCTGGCTGGGGTTGCTGGAAGTTGTAGTTCAGCCACATGACAAAGGATAGGGCTTCCTTTAACCTCAGGCCAAAGGCTTCCTCCCTTGGCTGCCTAGAAAACCCACCTTAGAAATATCCACCATGGTATTGACTTGATCTCGGATCTTCCGGTGTTTCATCCTCACATGCCGAAACCTGCAATGAGAGAAGATTTAGCTCCTTACCTGCAATGGTGCGGGAGAATAAGTATTAGCGCATCTGAAAGTGTCTGCACCTTTTTCGGAACCTCAACTGTTAGCTGCGTGAGCAACTCTTTACCTAGCAAATCCAGTGCTGTGGACAAGATCATGCTTTTAAAACAGCTTTAATTGGGGTGGACAATTCTTTTTTTTCGCCGGGGTAGGGGGAGCATGAGACTGATACGGGCTCCTCTCTGGTAGGATGCAAAGGTGGTGGTGGTTGATACATTTCCATACAGCTATTTCAAAGTTGCGTTCATCACGAAAGACCCCAAAACAACAACCCAACCCAACCCATCCAAAAAAAAAAAAGCCACGCCATTGAAAGTGGCCCATACGTTGCCACAATTTAGTGGTACGATACTAAGGGCACAACAATGGGTGGGAGGCATATCCAGGTAAATGGATAGCTAATGGATTTGAATTCCCAGAACAAAGCAAGCTGCAGAAAACTCAAGAGCTGAGTCCACATATTTGGGGATGGCCAGATGAAGAAACTGTGTGCTAACCAGTAGGTTCTATAGCATCCCAAGGTAGGAATGAAAAATCGAATCGTCATCCTCTTTGGGGTTCCTCACTTACATGTGAATGGCTGCCAGCAGCCGCCGGTGGTGTTTGCGTGTTCTTCGTCCATCCTTCCTCTTGGTGTGCTTGTACAATAGCCAGGCCTCTTGTAGTACATTGGCAGCTGAGCATTTCATCTGGAAACACATGCAAATTTGGTCAAGAGGAGATCATTTTGGGGACTATTTAACCTCTGTTTCTCAAATCGTGAGGAACACCAAACTCAGCACCCCAGACTGTAGCCTGCCAGCTGCACCAGAAAGCCAGTTTTGCAAGCCACCATAACTTGCTGCTGAAGTTGATTAAGTTTGCAAGACACAAGCTGCGTTGAACTGCAGTAGGGTAAGTTAGCTAATCAGGGCTTCAGGGGTTGGCCATCTGTGGCCCTCAAGATGTTGCTTGACTCTGACTCTCAACACTCCCAACTAGCACAGCCAATGATAAAAGATGCTGGGAGTTGTAGCTGAACATCTGGAGTGCCATAGATGGCTTGCTTCTGCCTAACACCCTTTGGAAACAATAGTGGCTTATCTTTTAAAGCAAAATTCTGCACCTGAAGTGAAATCAGAAGATGACAAACTGGAAAGAAGAAGAGGCCAATGGGATAACATCATGAAACCCATCACAACTTCATGATAAGACTATGTCTTTGATGAAGCCACCAGTGGTTCCAGCGCTACTAGTCCTATGCATCCTCAATGCTCTTCAGAAATGCAAAAGAAGAGTCAGTGTGTACAGATGTTCACAGGCCGCTGCCAAAAGATAGTCCCTATCTTCTCTCCTGATTTATGCTTGGGAGAAAACAGCTGTATTGTTTTAATCGCAGTGATTAGCCTGGTACCAGTAATGTCACTAATCCTCCCCAAAGCTAAGCAGCGAATTTGCCAATACTTTTTAAAAATATTCTTTCTTTTTTCCAGGGTGTGGGGAATGTGGTTTCATAACTGCAACACTGATGAAGAAAGTGACAAAACAGATCAGCCTTTGATGCTCTGATCAGAACATTGTCAAATGAGTTGTGATGCCAAGAGGAAGCCAGAGAGGATGGGGAAAAAACACAATTTATCACAATGTGCACATATGTTTGAACACACCCTGTGCTACAAGGCAGGGTGCCCAGGAAAAGCAATGTTATTTATTGTTGAGCAAGGGTGGGGAACCATTTCACCGTCAAAAGCTATATTCCCCTAAGAGTCATGTGCCAGAGATCACATCCAATGGTGGGATGTGAAGAGAAAGAAGACATCATTTTCCCTTCTCCTTCTCACACACACATCTCTTTTTGTCAGCCTCTTCCTCCCCTCTGGGGGTTTCTGGATTCATAGCTGATTGTTCTAGTGACCCAACTTAATCACTGGCAAGCAGCTTCTGAAATGAGTCCAAGAGCCATGAGCTGCCCACCCATATCACAGGGGTTCTTCACCACTGATCTGCAGAATTATGATCTTGGCAAGATCAATGACAATGTCAAAAGAAAAGCCTCAAGGCCCAGAAGTTCATTCCATGCTGAAGATGCCACTTTGGGTCTTTTTCCAGAATCCATATTAAGATTTAGACTGATGGGCATCCCACACAGCAAGCGAACTGGAGCAGAACCTTCAAAAATATATCCATGGAAGGACAACTTTTTTACCAAGGAACTTGCGTCAGTTTGCCAGCAAGAAAATATGGTGGATTTGTAACAAAATATTTTTAATAAACGAGGGATTAAAGAATCTCTCGGGATTGGTGTTCACATGCCATGCTTAGCAAGCTCAGTTGCAAATGTAGCAGCTGGGTTTGTACAACATACTAAAACTTCTTAAGTTTCGTTGTTCACTAAACCTGGTTAGTAATTTTGTGGTTTAGTGTGTTCCTGTGAATCCATTAGGGTAGTTTATAATTCAATCTATAGTCCAAAACCAGAAAAAATGGGTTAATTTTGTTACCAGGTTAAGTGTGGTTAAGACTCTGGGGAAAACCATCTGCACAGCTGAGTTATGAACACTGAGTTGAGTTCATCAAGGTAGGTCACCCACACAGCCATAAGTAGATAATTTTGGTGAAGAAGTGGAATAATCTGGACAAATATGGATGCCCAACCCAACCCAAATTTCTGATTTGATAACTACCATCCATGGGAGTGAGTAACAAAACAACAAATTCAACTTCCCTAAATTTCTGCCTTCCCAACTGGATATTGGATCATGGCTCTATTGTGCAAATCCAGAGAAGGGATTAATTCCAACTTCCAAGTTAAACATGTTGCATGAACTTTTCTTCCGTATAAAGATAGGGTAGAATCGTTCAGAGTTGTTCCAGAAGACGGGACAAGAAACAAAGGGTTCAAATTACAAAGAAATATATCCTGGCTGGACTTCAGGAAAAATGTCCTAATGGTAGGACCTGTTCAACAATAGAATAGTCTACTTCGGGAGTTCATGGACTCTCCTTCACTGAAGATATTTCAGTAGAGGTGGATGTTATCTGTCAGGGACACTGTAACTGTGCCTTCTTGCAATGGAGACAGCGTTGGCTGGATGACATAGAAGATGCCTTCTAATCAATGATTCTATGACCACTCAAACTGAACAGACCTGCTAGTCATGTCATGTCATGTCAAGTCTAATCTTCACTTTGGTCATAGACCAGCATAAGATACAATCAAGAAGAATTATAGGTAGTCCCTGGGTTAAGAATGCCCAGTTTACAGACAACCCGTAATTAAGAACGGAGCCTACTGTAGCAAAATTCAAGGTAAAATACACAGCAATTCAAGTTAAATGCACAATGGTTTGAGTTCATTACACAATCCTACTTATACAGTGTTATACAATAATAGTGTTCCAGCTTACATACACATTCGACTTAAGGACAGATCTTGGGAATGGAACTCGTTCTTAAACTGGGGACTACCTGTACAGTCATTTCAGAAATAACCTAGCTTATAAGAGATTTAAAAAATAATTTAAAAAACTAGGATTGCTAACACAATACTGTTTGCCGTCTTGCACACAAATCAGAATATAAGATGCCTACAATGGAGGAACAGTTGGTTAAGATGCTGGAACTAGCAGAGATGGCAAAATTAACTTGTTTGCTTAGAGAAAGATCAACTCCTACATTTATTAGTGACTGGAAACCCCTTATGGACTTTTTGCTGAAAAAAGAAAAAAATGAACTTGTGATTAATGGATTTGATGATTAGAAAGGGTAGATTATGGAAAGAAGGAAATGATGATGTAACCTTAGAAAGAGAGGGCAAAATATAAGTGCATTTATAACTGTTGTTAAAAAGATCAGAAGCCACTTCTTTATAACGTTTTCTTTTCTCTTTCTTTCTTTCTTTCTTTCTTTCTTTCTTTCTTTCTTTCTTTCTTTCTTTCTTTTCTTTCTTTCTTTCTTTCTTTTCTACTCTCTTTTTATTCCTTCTTCACTTACTTGTTATTTTCCTTTATTCTTCTTACTTTCAACTTAAAATCTGTACTGTTTTTAAAACCTATTTAATGAAAATTATTAAAAAAATAAATAAAAATCAGAATATAAGAAATGCCCTCTACTGAATCAATCTCTTAAAGTTGTCTGCATGGGGGGTTACACAACCCTATAGTCTTGCAACTTCCGCTGCCCCTCCCAAAACAACGTTGCATTGTAGTATTTCATCTAACGGAGGAGGAAACTATAAAATATATGGGAAACAATCCTGTCTAAGTTAACTGGTTTAATTTAAATCAAATGTAGTGTTGCCATGGCCTAGCTCAATGTTTGCATCAGTGGTCCTTAAACTGTTTGACCCAATTGCCCCTTTTTCTGGCCTGGAATAACACCATCCCCCCTAGGAAAAAAAACAGCCTCTGTTTTTTCACACAAGCATTTTGCAGCAGCAGTCCCAAACTGGATGCTCTGTGCCCATACAAGTCATTTCAAATGGCTACTTTACCCCCAGGATATGTTGAAATTGTCCCTTGGGGGTAATTGCCCCCAATTTAAGAACTCCTGGTTTAGATTGTGTTCTCTGGTCCATCATTTCAAAGTCACAGAGGGCTCTTTAGCCATAAAAAAATGTGCATCCCGCATAAATGCAGGATAAGATGCAGGATAAAATGCAGGATTTTACAGCCTTGGCCTTTGTAAAAATGAAGCACTGGACCTCTAATTGGACCGTCCCATCTCTCTGTTCCTCTGCTGCTCAGAAGGAAGAGGAAGGGAGAGTGGGAGAAAAAGGCATCACGTTAAAAGAAAGATTAGTCACTTTGGGCTCCAGTTGCTGAGACAATATTCCTAAAGCAAATTTCTCTGCCCATCTGGAATTCCAACAAGCTAAGGGTTAACTCCTACCTCTTTGGCACACTGGATATCCATCATGAAATTATGGACATGTTTCTCCGCTCTGGTGAATTCCAGTTTATCCGCAGCAACGGCCACGAGGAGAGCGGTGCAACCCACTCCCTGAGAAAAAATATGAAAGGAGAGGGTAAGAGATTAAAAAAAAGAGAGAAAAAAAGCGTGGATTATTTGCCCTGATAGGATGGAGAAATGGCTGTCAGCACAAAGCTAGAGGGACGGATGGCTTGACTTTGTTCAAGACAGTTTAATCTGAGTTCAGAAGGACTGGTGTGGCTATCACCAGCTGACTAGAGAGAGAAAGAACAAGCAGAAAAGCATCTACAGAAAAACTGGAATTGGAAGATCAAATATAGCATCAGGCTGAGCAGAAATACACTTCCTCTCCCCAATGCCCCATGTTGTCTCTCCAAATATATTTGGTACCCAATAATACACATTTCACTGTGATGGATCCAGAATCAGCATACTTAGAAAAGACCAATCTGAAGTCAAGGAGAAAAGACAGTCATCCCTAACTTTAGTCTGAGTCTGAATAAAACTGGATTTAAACCCAATCACTGGTGAATAATTCCAGGATATCCTGATCCTTCATGTACTCTATTACCTAATCTACAGGGTGGTAACTGAAAGATGGTGTAAAACTGATACTTAGCACTTCTCCGTTCACAGAACACCTGAACAGAAACAGCGAGAACAACAAACGCGTTCTGTAATTGCGTTTGAGTTTAAACCATTTAAGAGTGTCAAAGCTTAAGGCAGTTTGTCCAAACTTGGCCACTTTAAGATGAGTGGACTTCAACTCCCAGAATTCCCCAGCCAGCCATGCTGGCTGGGGAATTCTGGGAGTTGAAGTCCACTCATCTTAAAGTGGCCAGGTTTGGACAACACTGGCTTAAGGCAACGATTCAGCTCCAAAATTAACTTTGGTTAAATTGGGGATGGGGGGGGGGAATTATTTCAAATATGCGCTAGCATGTATTTCCACTTTGCGCCATGTCTCTCACCCTAAGATGTTGCCACGTTCCTTACCATAACACCGGTGAACAAACACACAACTTTCCCGCACACTGTTTCAGGCACCACGTCTCCATAGCCGATGGTGAGGAAAGTGATGGGAATCAACCAGAATGTCCCACCCAGGTATTTGTTCTCGTCCATATACTGCCTGGCAGGGGCAAATAAGACAGAATCAATATGAAAATATGTTCATGCTAATGCATATCTAGAAAGGTATTCTGTCTCAGCTAACCATGTGGCCATTCCTGGAGCAGCTTAGGACAGTATGAAGATCATAAAACAAAACATTAAAACGCATGGATCCAAGTACATTTGTAAATGCAGTGGGTAAAACCATAGCAGCTGAGTTTGGGGTGTTTTTTTTTTAATCGAATCAACATTTTTAAAGAAAATAAAACGGTCTTTCTCTAGTGACCAAACACCAAATATTATTATTTATTATTATTATTAATTATTATTATTAATAATAATTTTTAAAAAGCTAACAGTAGGCAATATTGGTGTCTGAATTGCAGGATGGGGGTCTATGGGTTCTCTCAGCAGGTGGGCTCCTCTTCGTTACTGTTCTCTTGTTGGCAACTGACTCATTTTCTTAATCTAGATCACATACGGAGCAAGCAGCAACTTGCGTTCCATAAAATTATCGCATGCACACAAAGGCTCCCGTTGTAGTGCACGCTGAAGGCTCTGCGTGCACATAGGAGCTCTCTGCAAGCAATTACATAATACCCTACAGGGACTATATTTTCTTGGAGAAAAACAAAGGGCCAACCTGAAAAAGGGGCCAATCTGAAACAGGTGCATAAGGATTTAAAAAAAAAAATTAACTGTTTATGTTTATAACTTGCTTTGCAAAGGAAAATTCAAAGAGCCCAACCAAGGAAATGAATAATTAAATGAAATAAATCGAAAGGACAGGCTTTCTGAAATATTGTCCTTTATAATAAAGGCTCTATGGTCGCTGTCCCACACACTCCTCACTGATGTCATAGTGTGTCTTAGAGAAGGTGTGTGTAGTGTGTGTGTGTGTGCGCCTTCGAGTCAGTGTTGACTCCTGGCGACTGACTGCACAAGTCCCTACAGTGTTCTTGGCAAGATTTCAGAAGTGATTTGTCATTGCCTGCTTCCTAAGGCTGAGAGAGAGGGGGCTGCTAAGTGCTCTTCACATGTTGAGATCTTCATGTGACAATAGCCTCAAGAGGTCTAGGGTCTGGGGGTTATAGGGATCATTTAGGAAACAGCCCCCTTCTGGGCGTGGGTGGACCTTTACGAACAACCTATAAACGTACTCAATAGACATCAAGGGAAACTTTTCTGAAGGTCCCAGGATTTAGACATCTCTTGTTCATGGGAAAATAGACCGTCCTTCAGAAATAAGATGGGAATCCAGTAGGAACTATAAGCTAAGCCAAGCCAGTTTGACAAGAATTTTTTTCCCATAATGCTCTATGATAAGCAGACCAACTAGGAAATCAGAACAGGCTGTTGATTTTAGAGCTGATCCACCTTTCAACTGTTTTGAAATCAGAGAGAGTTGGTTTTTTTTAAATCCATGTCACCGAAAGTGACAAAATGTTTATTTCCCCACCAGCAGAGTGGCTAACTCAATCGCTAGCCTCATCAGGTGAACTGATTGTTGGCTGGCTGACAGACAGCAGACGGAACCGTCCTACAAAAACAAAGAAAAGCTTTTCTGAAAATAAGGACAAAGACTTTTTCAACTTAGAAGGGGGTAGGATTCCTTTCAGGAAGAGGACACAGTTCAACAGTTGGGTCCACATGCTTTGCGTGCAGAAGACCCCAAGGCAGGACTACAGATCCCACAGAGCAGATCGGGGGAAGCTGGAGCCAAACTAATTCTGCAAAATTTGTAAAGTGGATCTCAAGGACAACTTGCAACCAAGAAGCTTGGGCATGTAAAAGTTGAACACACACATCCACTAGCTTTTGTGGAGCCAGTGAGATGCAGAAATTAAGGTCTTCCAGTGGGGATACCCAGATTCAAGTTCCCATTCAGTCATGCAGTTCACTGGGTATTGGAGATGATGCTACAAGAAAAAAGCATTGAAGACTGCATCTAAATAGTCATTCTTTGGGATCCTCTGGGGCCTTTCAAAGGCTTGGTGAACAAATACAGTAGGAAACTCTTGGATGAGGCACGTTCCTCGAGTGTAGCTTGTTCAGAAGGGTGGAACATGATTCCAAAATCCTTGAATAACTATTAATATAGAGGAAACAGGAGCTATGGTCTTTCTTTCCTGTCTGGATTTGTTCCTTAAATACGCACCCTCCCAAGATAAAAACTTGGAAGTTGTGTTGCTTCTTATCATCGGAGATGTTAGTTTTAGATTTCCTTCTAGGGCTGCAATCCATCCAAAGGTTAACTTGGTGGTGCCTGCATTTAAGCGCAACAAGGAACTAAATGCAGCCAAGGCTGGGGTCTAGGAAAGAAGGCGTAGAGGAGCATGGAGATGGCCTTGAAGAAGGAATTCAATGGTTGTTGTAAACATCAGCTTAGCCTGAATGGACAGGAGGGGATGAGGGAAAAATCAAGATTGCCCCACTTTGATTCTCTTCAGATAAGAAGGGAGAGAGAGAAGATCTCTGTCAGGCTTTTGAGATAGTTGAGAGTAAGGAAGATGACCTTGAAAGAGACAGGCCAGATCCGTTACCGAAGTGATAAGGGGAAAAAACATAGTTTAAGTCCAAACAAGCAGAAAGTAGGTGAAAGTGGCTGGGAGAGACACCTTCCTAATTCGCATGAGTTTAAGAAGAGGAGAAGACACAGCACAATCAGACTTGCAAAATTCTGTTATGGTAGCCATTCTCAATAAAACTAGCCTTAACCTTCCTGTGGAGTAGATTCTTGGTCTGGTCTGGTTGGGGCTGACATGTGGTGTCTGTTTTTATACCAGGTCTACAAGGGTTGGCAGAAGGGGGCTCCCAAAGAAGGAAAGCAAGTCTTTGAAGCCAAGAAGGGTTCCTCTGCCAGCTCTGGGGAAGGGTGGGTTATTAAAAAAACAAAGCGAAAAACAGTATCGAGGGTCTGTTTATGAGCATGCAATCGGATCCTCACCGTTCACAGACAGACAGTATCCAGAAGGCAATCAGCCAGAGTCCCATTGTGAAGATAAGCAGCACTCGGCCGGGCTGGCTGTTGACCATCACCCGTAACACAAAAGGGTACTGGAAGTGGATCTTGTTGAGGGACCCAATGCTGCGGTAGGAGGCATCTCCTAGCACGCTACTCCGCAGTAGCACCGCCCGGGGTACCAGATAGAGGCGGAGGAACATGACCAGTGACAGTAACATGTCAACGTCAGAGAGGAAGATGAAGGTCTGTCCCGGCTTGGAATCCAGGCAAGAGAAATCTCCCACTGGGACAGGATGAAAGGAGCAGATCAAAAGCTCCAGCACAACGAGAGCCAATTTCGGGGTGCTGACTGCAATCCGCCAGTCAGTGAGGGCATTATCCAGCATGAAGAGCTAAAAAGGCAAAGGGAACATAAGAGCATGAATGAGGTCTCCCTGCTCCTAGTCCAGCACTTTCTCCACCACCCTACACTGGCTCTTGGGCTGAGAGGAAGGGACTGGCCCAGTCACCCAAAAAACTTCCATGTTGAGAGTAGACTAGGGCCTGGATCTTCCTGCTCCTAGTTGAACACCTTTACTCCTACACCATGTTGGCTGTTGGGCTGAGAGAATAAGGTTGTCCAGAGTCACCGGGGCAACTTCCAAGGTTGAGGATGGATTTGAACCTGGGTCTCCTTGCTCCTGGTCCAACCCATCACCACTACCCCATGTTGACTCTTAGGATGGGAAAGAAGTCTGGCCCAGACTCCCCCAGGGACCTAGGACCTGGGTGTCCCTGCTCCTGGCCCAGCACTTTCACCACCCCTCCACACTGGCTCTCTGGTCCAATATCACCCAGAGAGTTTCTACAGCTGATGGGGACTAGAACGTGGGTCTCCCCACTCCTGGTCCAGCACCTTCATCACCACCCCACACTGGCTCTTGGGCTGAGAGGGAGGTGTGGAGTCCTTGGGGTTCTCTGAGCTTGGTTCTTTTCTTGCAAACATTTCATTACCTGGCTAGGTAACATCTTCAGTGCTAAAATGGGATGGGGTTGGCTCTCTATTTATGTGCTGTGGCCTGCCTTGCCAGTGCTGGTGGGGGTGGGGGTGGGGGTTTTGTTTTGCTCCTCTGGTAGTTCTTTGATTGGCATATGTTTGCTGCTTGATTGTGTGCCTGGTGGTGACCTTGCTTATCTGGGTGATGATTGCTGGTGATGATTGCTGGTGATTGATTGCTGGTGAGGCAATCTTCTGGTCTTTTGTCTCTTTTGAATAGTATGTAGATGCTGTTTATCTCTATGTGTGTGTTGATTGCTGCCTCGTCTGAATACCAGGCTTCCAAGAATTCTCTTGCATTTTTGGATTTAGCTTGGTCTAAAATGCTGACAGTTTCCCAGTTAAAACTATGGTTGAGTCTGTCCACATGTTGTGAGATTAAGGAATTTTCATCATGTCTTCTGACTGCTAGTTGGTGCTCATGGATGCGTTCTGCTAGTCTTCTGCCTGTCTGTCCTACGTAGTGTTTGTTACAGTCCTTACATTGTATGTTGTAGATGACTCCTGTTTTTTCTTCTTGGGCTACTGGGTCTTTCAGTTTACTTAGGGTATTTTGGAGTGATTTTGTTGGTTTGTGTGCCAGGTAATGAAACGTTTGCAAGAAAAGAACCAAGCTCAGAGAACCTCAAGGACTCCACACTTCAACCCTGAGCTACACATATTCACCTCTCTTGAGAGGGAGGTGCTGGCCCAAAGTCACTCAGGAAGCTCCTGTGGCTAAGGATGTATGCAAACCTGTTTCAAGGTATGTATCAGAGAGGCTTGCGGTAGCCCGCAAACCTGTGACAGCTCCCTGCATCTCCGATGGAGCTTCTGTGAGTCAAGACAATGGGCAGGTAACACTTGAGGAATTTCCGCCTCAAGATTACTAAAAACCCTCCATTGTTAAGAGCTGCCATGGTGGTACCAACAAGGAATGGAACGGAAAGCCAAGGGGTTTCTATGAAGCATGTGCAAAGTATGCTGTTGATGGGTGGGGCAGGGTTAGATTTTAATTAGTTAGTTAGTATTGCCTTCTGGAACGCAAAAGCTTATTTCTTTATTAAAATCAGCTTGTATGCTGATGATCATTTAGTCCCCACCCACGACTAGCTTGAATCCCACCTCCCTGATGACTCCTAAGAGCAGTGTTTCTCAACCTTGGCAACTTTAAGACGTGTGGACTTCAACTCCCAGAATTCCCCAAGGCTGGCTGGGGAATTCTGGGAGTTGAAGTCCACACGTCTTAAAGTTGGTAAGGCTGAGAAACACTGCCTAAGAGAAGAAGGGTATCAAAGGAACACAAGGTTGCCCATCCAGCCATCTCAACAGATAGTCTAGCGTCTGATGTGTGCTTAATTTTAGATTTATACCAGACCCTTTTCAGCTGCATCGGTCAACTGGGTCTTGATATTCCTCGGACAGCCCAGCATTTATCGCAATAACTTTTTTCCTTTTATTACATGGTTCCGGTGTGTGGTTTTTCATCCTTTTTTTGAGAGTTTGGGGAGCTGCTCCAAGTCTTTGTGAAATGAGACGTTCTAGTAAACATATCAATGACATCCCCCTGATCTAAGGACCTAAAATGCTCTTCTGGAAAACGCACATCAAGGGAACTGAACCCGGATCACCAATTGAATCCTTCAGCCGCCCCCAGTCATTCCCCCCGCCACAGCTTGGCAGTAGCTGGGTGAAACCCGCCGTGACTCAGCCAGGAAACGTTCGCTCCAATCAGCAGCAGAGATCAAACAGTCCACAGGAAAGGAAGAAAAATTCTTCTGAGGTATATTTTCCGAGTGTCGCTGGCTCGTCCACCACAAACCAAGACATGTTGAGCTATACAGAGGTGGAAGATTAAACGTCCAGGCTGGCCTGCCAGCCTCGAGAGAACAAGTCTCAACGTCAGCCTGATCTGTTCAGCATTTTCCAGCCATGCACAGTATTTATAAATTAATTTATTAAGAACACCGCACATGGTCGATCCAGATCCTTCCCCTTACTTTGACTGCTAAAACTAAGGCAGGAGGACAGGTACGATGTTAATATGACTGTTCTTTAATAATATTTGTTAACAAGAGCGTTGGCTGATGCTGATCACTCCCAAAGGGGTTTTGAGGTGCCCCTGTTTTGGGGTGTTGGGGGCTGCGCCATCTATATTTCTTGGGCTACACACAGCCCCCCCACCCCTGGCTAAGTTCTCCAGAACTATGCATACATTGCAACAGAAAAGTAATTTTTAACATGAGCAGAAAGGGGTGATGACTCAACACAAAGGCAGACTTTAGATTATTGGATTTTTAACTTCTTTAACTTATTTTTTAATTGCACTGAAATTATATTAAAGGTGGCCAGTTTCTGACGTGCAGCTCCTGGGCCACCAGTTGAAGGGTGAATGCAACCTGAGTTTGAAATCCGTTGTTCTTGATGGAGCTGCTTATCTACTTATACATGGGGGAAAGCTTTATAAATTTATAAAGCTCTGTTTTGGGGGATTGGGGCAAATTATCCTAGTTGTTCTGCCCCTGGAATCATTCTGGTTGCACCTGGCACATATAAAAGGCATATTACTTCCAGCTCCCTGCAGTTCAGATAAATATTTTCCATTGAGATTTCATTTCTTATAAGAAGTATGGCATCTGCAAAGTATTTCAAAGTTTGCCCATAACAATCTTTTTGTTATGACAGAATTAAAAGGAAGACTGTTGGTCCTGGCAGACATAGGCTGAGTGAGGCTGCCCTTCCCCAGGTCAAGGCATTTTTTTTCCCAGGTCTCAGCCTGGAGATTTAGGGCCTATTTACCCTGGGGTGCCCTCCGCCTACCCCTCTTTAAAAGGATTGCTCCTAATTTTGCTTCTTCCATGCACTAGCAGCTGGTGCATAGCAAAATAGGTACACACTGCAAGCAATCCAAAGACAAAATGGAGAGGGGTGGGGAGATTTGCATCCAGGTATAACATTTATACAGGCAAACTCTCAAGGACGCTACTCAACTAGGTTTTCCTGTTTGTTCTCCTTGAAATCAACCTGGTTGACTACAGTTGCTTTTGCACACCGTGAAGCAGCTGCCTTTAGACTCAGCAACAGGGGTGCAGGTTTTCTGGGTCAAGCTTCTTCCAAGTCAACAGATGACATTCAGACCCACAAAAGGAATGACGCCATCTCAGTGAGGTAGCTGTGGAGTTACAAAACCCTCTTGGGTGAGCCTCAATGGTTCTCTGCTCCTTGTTTTATTTCGTGCTGTTTCATGGAAACGCTTAGAACCCGCCCTGGGTCAACAGCTCTCACCCTGGATTCCAAGCGTGGAATTGGATTCCAAGATGAAACAAAGAGGGGAAATGGGAAACCCTCGGACAAAACTCAGTGAAAACAGGCTGAAGTCACTAAACCGCCAAAGAGATGCCAGCAGCATAACCCAACCGTCCCTTAGAGTTACCTGGATCTCTTTGATGTGGAAGGTCAAGATCAGGATCACTAATGCCACCGTAGAGAGGGTGATGAGGCACTTTGTCGTGAAGGCATAAGCAAACCACTGAAAGGAGAACAAGAAAGGAGAGACGTGTGAAGGAGGTTCTTCAAGGCCACGGGACTGAGGCCACCAAAGGTTTGAGAGGTCCCCCTTTGGCAAGAACAGCCTGGAACCCACTCCTGACTTCAAGGTCTCCCCATGGCAATTTTTTTCATTTTTCATTCATTTATTTATTTATTAATAAAATCTATAAAATGTATATTTTATATATATATATATATATATATAAACTTTTAATACTATACACACACACACACACACACACGGTATTAAAAGTTTTAACGGCAATAATAACTTATATAATCTAAAATAGAAAACAAAAAAGCAAGGGAGAAATAACAGAAAAAGCTAAAAGTGCAGTAAGAAAAAAAGTAGAAGAAAGTAGAAAAAAAGAGGAAGGTATAAAAAAAAATATAAAGGCATAAAGGAGTGGCTTCCAATCTTCTTCACAGCAGTTATACATAAATTATATTTTAACTTCTCTCTCTAAAGTTACATCATAATACTCTTCTTTCTATCATCTATCCTGTCTAAAGCACAAGTTCATTTCTTTTCATTTTGACGCAAAAAGTCCATGAGGGGTTTCTAGGCACCAATAAATGTAGATATTGTCCTTTCGCTAAGCAAAGAAGTCCGTTTATCCAACTCAGCAAGATCGGTCAATGTCACCCACGCTTCCTCGATGGTGGGTAGAGCCGAATCGGAAAGATCTCTGTGCATGTATCCCCACGGCAATTTTGACCTGTGTTCCACTCAGACAGGGGGCTGTGACCGCCATATTCTCTCTGGCCAATAAATACAGTCTGCAGAACATGTAGGAATGTGCGTAAAGCACCTTTTGCTAAAGGGGCAACCACATTTTTTTCCAGGCTGCGCAGCTGCTTGGAAGCTGTTCCCCAGCCGTCTCTGCCCATGTGTAGATGCACAGCGACGGAGGGAAGCCTTTTCCCCCTGGAAACAAAACGGTGGCGTATTAAGGAAAAAACAGCCAGAACAACTTCCAAAGCTGTTGCGATGGCCTGGAAAAAGACTTGGCTGCTTTAGTGGGGGGTTTTTTTAAGTGCTTTGCATAAATTCCTGCAAATTCTGCAGGATCCCATTCAAAGGATTTCCACAGCTGTTTTTTTCTTCATCCATTGTCAGGGACCAACTATACACTGTGGTTCTGCAACACACGGCCCTGCTGTGGCGCTCTTTTTGAAAAGCAGTTTTGGGGAATGTGGACAGTCTGAACAGTGACGTGAGTTGGTGTGTCGAACCCTGCCTTCCCCAACCTGACACCATGCAGATTGGCGGACTGCAGCTCCCTGGATTCCCAACGAGGCCCGGGGATTTTGAGAGTTCCCATCCCAACACGTGTGTTGCAAGGAGGTAATCCTTAACTGAAAAATGGCCAGCTGAGAAAGACTGATATAATTTTGCAATTTTCTGCTCAGATTTGTAGGCTCTTTTCATGGTAAGGTTCTGGAGAAATCAGGGTGTTTAAGGGGATTATATTTTACACCTTGAAGGAGAAGGGAAGGGGAAGGAGAAGAAGGGGAAGGGGGAGAAGGGGAAGGAGAAGAAGGGGAAGGGGAAGGGATAGGAGACAGAGAAGGGGAAGGGGAAGAAGGGGAAGGAGAAGGGGAAGGAGAAGAAGGGGAAGGGGAAGGGGAAGGGATAGGAGACAGAGAAGGGGAAGGGGAAGGGGAAGGGGAAGGGGAAGGGGAAGGGGAAGGGGGAGAAGGAGAAGGAGAAGGAGAAGGAGAAGGAGAAGGAGAAGGAGAAGGAGAAGGAGAAGGAGAAGATGACTGTGATTCCTTGGTGCATGCCAAGAATTAAGGTCCACATAGAAAATCCGCTTGTAAAGACTATAACTAAATGGCCAACTGTACAAATGGAACAAATCCCACTGAACTCCCTGGAATGTGTTCCCACTAGAATTAGCCTCATACAATATTGTTGCATTCTGACATCTTGTTGGAGGGCTTGGGTGAATTCACGATACGCAGGCCGACACCTGGCTATCCGCCACAGAAGCTGCCTGGAACTCAAGAAAATGGCATGGCAGTTAAGTTCAAGGCCAACAGAAGGAAGTCATTGTTCACGCATAGTTTAAACAAAAGATTATTAGCAAGGGATTCACTTCAAGAGTCACACCTTGCCTGTGCTGAAAGATCTGTGTTTGCTTCCCATTCGTTTTTGGATCGGGGACAGCATCTGGCATCCTGCAGCAGCTGTTAGGACTACACAATCTCCGCGGGCCCATTCATGACACTTGCGGCATTCCTCTTTTTGAAAAAACAAAACAGAGCACCTGGCCTGGTGCCCTGGCTGGAAATAGACACCTTTAATTTCCCACAATGCTCCTGGCGTGGTCTTAAGCTAGGGCACTGTGGGAAATCTAAATGGAATTTAGAGACAGGAGAGAAGCAGTCTGTGCTAGATCAGTCCTAAGGTCCACCCGAGGACACTTTTCCCAGAGACCCCTTAAACCTTTGGCCAATCTTGCTTCTAAAGCAGTGTTTCTCAACCTTGGCCGCTTCAAGCTGTGTGGACTTCAACTCCCAGAATTCCCCAACCAGCAAGGTTGAGAAACACTGTTCTAAAGTTATCACAGCTCAACCTTGAAAAGTCTTCTGGACTCAGGGAAAGAAGATTTAAAGGTATCCTTAAGGGTCCTTGGCTGAACCCTCACATTTCATGGCAAATGACTAATGTCATCGATTACAACCGCATTTTGGCTCTTTGTTTGAAACCAAAGATCAGGACAGGGCAATCAGTGTTCTTACTCCATGGCTGAACTACAACTTCCAGCATCTTCTATCAATGGATATATTGACTAGGGCAAATGAGAGCTGATCTTCCAGAACATGTAAAGAACAACTGTCTGTTCCTCCCTTAATTAAGAACCGTTCTCCTTTTTGGAACAGAAGCTGAAATTAAATATACCGCAGTGGTTTTAAGATCCAATCGGAGGAGCGAGATAGACTGAAAGGAAACCCACGTAGACAGAAGACTGGATGAAGTTTCAGGAAAAAATGGATTTTACTCTTTGGGCACGCCCACTTTCTTTGGCCATACCCACCCACCCCACCCATATGCAGCCCCCAACACATTCCATGGGACCTAAATTTAATGCTTTATCCCTAAAGGCTGTGTCCAAGCTGGCTACATTCATATTTGATGTCAACGTGTTGCTCAAAATGTAGTAACCTCATTTTATGGCGGAAAATCCGAAGGCATTTTCCGCCATAAATCTGGGAGCACCTTTTCCGACTAACTGAGTTTATTTGAAGGCGGAAGCTTTTGTGAGGTGCCGCCCATGTCATCAGATGCATGCGTGGCTAGATTTTACGCAGCTGGTGAGGGGAACTGCAGCGCACCAAAACGTCCGCCTTTGAAAAAACTTGGTTTTTCTCCTAAAATGTCTATAGCATTTTGTGGGCTTCTCTGATCCAACTCTCTCGTTCTCTTAAAGCAGTGTTTCTCAACCTGGGCCACTTTAAGATGGGTGGGCTTCAACTCCCAGAATCCCCCAGCCAGCATGGCTGGCTGGGGGATTCTGGGAGTTGAAGTCCACTCATCTTAAAGTGGCCCAGGTTGAGAAACACTGTCGTAAAGGACAAGGCCTCTTCTTCCTCCTTGTTACATGCAAGGAGTTAAACTTTAGCGCCTCAAGCAACAGGTGAGGTGTGTGAGCAAGGCTGTGCCAATAAAGCAAATGCAGAATTGTGTTTTTTTTTTTTGTTCCCAGGACATTCAACCAGGAAACTGCCTTGTCACCTGAGCCGGGTGCTTTTTAAAAACAGCAATCGGTTTCAAATGAAGTCTGCCCTCAAGTCATAACCCGGGGCACCCGTCCCTGGAAATAGCGTGTAAAGATGTGCCACGAAAGGTTTGCTTGCAAAATGTTGCAACCTTTGTCATTCCCAGGAAGGGAGGTGCCAGGCAGGGACTCCCACTTTCACTCCAGGATCCTTGCAATTTCCCTTTCAGGAGGATAAGAAGGGAGTGATAAGCCACAGGTACAGCTGGAGGACCACCTTTGCTCTGCTCTGAAGAAATGGCATTTCTCAAGTTTGACTTGGAAAGGAAAACGAAAAGAAACAGAGTTCGAACCTGGGTATTGAAAGACAAGCAAGGCGGGGTGAAAGACATCCTCCACAAATATTATTACAACCAGGCCAAGTGCTTGCAAAGAGACACACTCAAGATAATTAGCTGTGTTCACCATATACATACACACACACACACACATACCTGTACAGGCTTCTTCAAAGGACATCTAAGGGAGACCAAGGGGTTTATGAGATGTATTTCCTTCCTTTCTCTTGAAGCTCCCCCACCTCCAGTTCACCCACAACATCACCCCTGTTAGGCTGGGCTGAGAGACTGGCCCAAAGTCACCCCGGGGCATTTCCAGGGCTATGGAGAGACTTAAACCGGTGATTCCCAAGTTTCCCCACTCCTAGTCCAACAGCTCAACTCCTACACCCCATTGGCCCCACACGGCCATAGGAAAGGGGATGCGAAATGGCTGGCTGAGCCCTTCAAACTATAGGCTCCTTTTGGGAAGGAGGGAGGGAGGGAGGGAAGGAGGGAGGGAGGGAGGGAAGGCAGGGTGGGAGAGAGAGAGAGAGAAAGAGAAAACAGAAAACAGAAAAGGGAAGGGAGGGAGGGAGGAGAGAGAGAGAGGGAAAGGAAAGGGAAGGGAAGGGAAGGAAGGAAGGAAGGAAGGAAGGAAGGAAGGAAGGAAGGAAGGAAGGAAGGAAGGAAGGAAGGAAGGAAGGAAGGAAGGAAATTCTCTTTGCTCTTGCACAGCTGCTGCCAGGCACTCTGGCTTGGTTAAGAAGCTGCAGTCCTGCAGAGCAAGGTTGATTTCTACCTCTCTTCTATCTGTTAAAGCAGAGGTAGGGCAACCATTTCCCATCGCAGGCTGCTTCCTCTGGGGTGGGGGGAATCAGTAAGGACCATTTGACAGGCATGGAAGAAACAAGCAGAGGGTGTAGCTTCTCTTTGGCCCTCTCTTTTGGATACCCCCTTCCCTGTCCCGATCACCAAGCTGCAGGGGAGCAGCATTTAGCAAACACCAGGCCCGAAATGATCTTTTGCAGAGAGGTTTTCAAATCAGCCAGAAAACCACACGCAGCCTTAAGATCCCTGTTGTCCATCCTTGCATTTAAAACACAAAGACCTCACACAGACACTAACACACCTGCTTCTGCCAACCTGGCAGCTTTGAGATGTCCTGGATAACAATCCCCTCCTCTCTTTTCAGAATAGCTGTCAGTTGGGAATTTGGGGAGTGGTAATTTGCACGCATGTAATTGGCATGAATCTGGGGCAGGCTATTCTATGCATTTAAGAGAAAGAGAGGAAACCTTGATTCCCCCCAACCTGAGGGTGTCACAGGCACTTTGATTTTAGCCATAACCCATAGTCATCAAACCTTTCCAGAATCCTGAATGAAAAGGTAACCTTTCCAACTTGCCTCCCACTTCATCCTTCTAACAACTTTCTTTTCTCTAAATGTTACCTCTCCAATCTCTAAACTCTCATCCACTTTGGCACGTTTCAGAAACCAGGATCCTCTTCGCTCCTGTCTTTGCAAGGGAGGGGGCAGTTCCCACCGCTGAGGACTGAGCACATGTCACCAGCCTATCCAGATTCATATTTGTCCTGACTCCAGTCCCAAACCGGCTTCTCCACCTGCAGGTCTCCAGCCCCAGCCATGAAGGGAGCAATTGTGCCTAAACAAGAGGAACTTCAGCTTGTACCCAGATTGTATGCCAGAACTGGTTGGAGAAGAAAATAAAGGTGGGGGTGGGTGGGAGAGAAGGTGTTTCCTGATAAACAGCTCCTAGCAGTATCAAGAATTTTCTGTTTTTCCTTCCCTTTTGTACTAAGAAATGAGGGATTGGGGGGGGGGGGGCATACTGCAGCTTCCAAAGATAAGGCAGCAAAATCTGGAACCCTGTAAAATTCCATACCTAAGTTCATTCATTAGGACAGTGTTTCTCAACCTTGACAACTTGAAGATGTGTGGACTTCAACTCCCAGGTTTCCCCAGCCAGGGAATTCTGGGGAATTCTAAGAGTTGAAGTCCACACATCTTCGAGTTGCCAGGGTTGAGAAACACTACATGAGGAGGTCAAGGCAGGGCACAGAATATCCACCCTTCCCATTTTTTCCATGCCACAACCATCTTGCAAAGGATATGAACTTGGGTCTTCCAGTCCTGGTCTAAGACCTTAATCAGTATAGGGCACATGATAGAAAAAGACATTTTATCTAGAAGTACCTTAAGCAGAGATGGAATTCCCACCAAAAAGGTCCACCTGGGACTGTAGCCTAATGGTCTGCATGTGAGAGCTGATCCACCTGTGGACTCACCTGAGCTGACTCATGCAGCAAAAATGCCTTGCAAGTAGGAAGAGGTCAAGAAGAAGACCTGCAGTCTGACCTTGTTCCTGACATGCAGGGTTCAGACATCACGTAAAGCCATCCTTTAAGGAACCACACTCAGCTAAGTATGCCCAACAGGCCTAAGTGATCAATCATGGTTTATAAACCATGTTGGGTTTGGGCAACATGCTCAGACAAAACCAAACCAGCCTATGGCTGAAGTGAATGCAACCTGGACATGCTCTTGTTCCACCTGCACATGTGAAGCCTCCCCACCCAGAAAGGAAGAATGGAGTCAAAGAGGCAACCCTTACTTTTTATTGTGCCAAATGTGCAAAGCAAGCACTCCCAGCCCACAGCCTGGCTGGTGCAGAAGCAAATGGAGAAGTGGCTTTCTAAGATCTGGATTCTAAGATCTTCCTTCAAAGCGTGCATGGCATAAGAGGAAAGAGAAGTTAGTTCTTATCAAAAGCACCTTGAGAGAATACTTGGCCAAGCCTTCTGCTACCCTTCCGTCGCTTGCCAAACTCATCGGGTGTCACTGGATTTGAACGGCTGCTGGCATTCTAACAAGTGTCGTAAAACCCACCACCGTTTACATGACCCATTCAACTTCCTCGGAAACAGCCCTGTACAGCTGACTAACACACCCTTCATCAGAAGCCAGAGAGGACAAGTGGTTATAAGATAAAGGGATATAAAACAGAAAAAGGCAAAGAGAGCCTTCAAGAGTGAAGGATGGGCTCAGTTCTCATGCCAACAGTTGTTGACATGAGAAGGCAGTTCAAGGATAGGCAATTCTGATGGGCCAACCATTCTTGACCCATCCCACACTCAATCCAGTCCACCAGCTGTAGGGGCTTGGGAAATGGTCTTATCTTGACTGCTTCGCTGTGAAGGCAAAGTAGGGACCCCAGCAGACCACCACGCGTGGTTGGTGGGTTGCATTTGGCTCAGCTGGGTCATCAGCTACAGGTTTGAAAATCACAGGAGACCTTCATTCTTCATTCACTGATGCAAGAACGGAAGGTGCCCAAGGCTTCATAATCCTGGCCTAGTCTGGACAGGGTGACTTTTCCTTTCATGCAAGGGGATGGCTGTAAAGTGGGGTCTCTCCTTGCTTAAGGAAGGCAGCTCATTCATATAACCATTTTGGCTTTGAAAAAACAAAAATTCACAACGGAACCCCCTTTGTACCGACTGCAGAATGTTTGAGTAATGCTTTCCTCCGCATCTCCGACAATTTCTCCACCGTGTTCCCAAGCAAGGAGGGAACACCGAAGCAGACCCAGAACGGATTCAAGGTCTGCCTGCAGACTCAAGTTCAGGAAGAAGCCCTCATCCATCAAGGGAAACTGACTTTGTGCCCTTTGAAGATGGTCACGCAGAGGCGAGGAGACTGCATTCAACAGCAAGGAAGAGCGACTGGGGAAAGCAGACCTCAGGGCAGCTATGGGGCATGTGTGCCAGGGCCCCTGGTTCCATGCCAATGCTGCGAAATTGTGCAGTCAGCCAACTCCCAAACAAAAGGCTGCTTTCTATCCCACAAGTAGCCAAAAACAAGGAAGTGCCTTCAAGATGCTTCCGCAAAGCTTTTGGGGAGCTGAGCGACAGGCGTACAGTCCAAACCGAAAAGAGCGTTCAGGAATTGCACCGGCCTTGCCTCCCTGAAGAAAATCTTCTGGGGCAAGCGCTGTCCTTCCTCTCCCTGGCATGCAGCTTGGAGAAACCCGTCTGGGTTTGCTTTTGCGTTAGCCATTTCTTGCCCACTGATCGCTGCGAGAGGCTGTCGCGCGTCTCTCTGAAGGCGATTTAAGACTAAGATTAAGACACGTTGCAGGAATGTCAGATCTTTTGGGAGCATTGTCTTGCTCATTTTTACAGATATGGCCAGGAGGTTGCTAACTGATCAGAAGGAAACACACACACACGCACGCACGAACACACACACACATCCTAGTTCTTGTTGTTGCTGCTTCCTTGATCTTTGGGCCAGTTGCCAAATATTTTGTGGGGATTAAAAACCAGAAGTGCCCCCCTCAGAACCATTTGCGATGTGTTGTTTTGAATGTGAAGCTGGCTCACTCAGAATGGAAAGTTACATAGCAGCTGTTATCCACGAACTTGGATCGTGAAGCCCCGCACTTGCACGCTTTGCACTCTTTTGCTTTCCATTTCACACCGGCTGCACGAGAGAGGATGAAGCGGCTGCCTGAAGCCAGCATCCCATAATAGGCTGCATACTGCCAAAACAAGCAGGATATCAAGATGGAGGAACATCAAAACGCAGGTACATTAAGTGTCCTACGCAACTCCTTCGCTTCAAGCCACCTTGGTCAGCCGACACTGGCCACAGAATAACCGGAAAGGTTTAATATTTCTTCCTCTCCTGCTGCAGCCTCGGGGCCAAAATGATTTAAATTAAATCTTGTCCACCCTATAGTAGTAACAGGAGCAGTAGTAGTTGTCATTAATATTGTTTTAAATCTTGTTCATCCTACTGGAGTTGCAGCAGCAGTAATGTTGTCATAATTAGGACTATGATTGCTATTATTATTAGGTTAGAGATTGCAAGGAATTGGGCCATGGAAGGATGTTCAAAAACATGCTCTCTTTTGCTTCCTCGTCAAAAACAAAATACGCCATTGGATAAGGACGCCTGGTCAGATCACTGAAGGACGGGAGTTAGTTAATAAATAAATAAGCCAATCCCATGTTAGCTTTATCTAATATTTACCCTGCTATTGTCAGATCTCATATTTTGAGTGGCTGCAACGACTTGCGATAACTTGCTTGGAACCACCTGTGCAAGGTGAGTTTTGCTGGGAGTTACTCAATATATTAGAGTTTTGCCGAATGCCCTTTTAGCTCAAATCGCAACCACAAAATGGACCTGCAGACTGAGATGGTAGGCAGAGCTTGACCCAGCAGGGACATTGGCCCTGCAGAAGGACTCTCAGCCCCATGGTGGGCGTCCAAAGGCAACCTTGTCAGCCGTCTGCCAAGGTCTTCAACTCCCTCAAGTAGATCTTGACTTCTGGAGAGTTTGGGACCCATCCAGAGAGCCAGTTTGGTGTAGTGGTTAAAGTAATGGACTAGAGACCAGGAGATCCGTGAGTTCTAGTCCTGCCTCAGGCACGAAGACAGCTGGGTGACCTTGGGCCAGTCCCTCTCTCTCAGCCCTAGGAAGAAGTCAATGGCAACCCACCTCTGAAATTTTGTCAAGAAAACTGCAAGGACTTGTCCAGGCAGTTGCCAGGAGTCCAGACTGACTTAAGGCACCCAAAACAAAAAAAAAGGGACATATTCACACCGGGGTGTCCACAGGGTATGGTATAAAAAGTCAAGGTGGTGGCCACCACAGTGCAAATCAAGCTCTGCCTGATATTTTTCTGGGTGATGCCTGTCCATTTTGAGGAGAAGGAGGAGGATCCAGCATGTTCTCTTTCCAACTGCCAGTCTCCCTTCCGATGTGCATCAACCCCCCATCCCTAAGGCAGAAGGATCAGAGAGAAGGGGGGCAGGTTCACACAACATCCTAGACTAGATCAACATGGGCTCGAGTTGGTCATAGTTCAGATTCAAGGGGTTCAGATGCAGCTTTTGTCACAGCATGTTGCACGAACCAGGCCACCCCAAAATAGTTGCTGTTGTGAACATAACTGATGGCTTTAGTTAACCCAAGTTGAGAATTTGGCATCTTGTCAGAAGCCAGACAACAGAGGTCCAACACTGTTAAGAGTTTTTCAGAGGATTCGGGGATCAATGAACCCTAATCCCCAAACGTGAGCTTCTAAATGCCGCTGAACTACAACTCCCAGAAATCTAAACCAACCTGGTCAGCGGTCAAGGATCCTGGGAGTTGTATTTCTGCAATGTCTGGGGAAAGAGCAATGAAGTTTCCCTTCATTGTTCTGTAGAGCAGTGTTTCTCAACCTTGGCCACTTTAAAATGTGTGGACTTCAACTCCCAGAATTCCCCAGCCAGTGCTGGCTGGGGAATTCTGGGAGTTGAAGTCCACACGTCTTAAAGGTTGAGAAACACTGCTGTAGACTCTTCAGCTAGATCTAACTTGACATCTCAGCTGGGAAACTTGAGTTTGCAAACCCACACTTGTGAAGCTAACAGGGATTTGGGGAAAGAAGCATTGATACTCCACCCTTCCCTCAATTTGAAGGAAAAAGCTAAGATCTGCTTCAAATCTGCAGCCGCCCACAATCTCCCATTTATATTTATTTTATTTTATAAGGTATTCGTAGATTCAGGGTTTCCTCATTAGATGCAATTCAGGCTAAGAAATGAACAAGCCCTGCTTTTTTATTGCATCTACACTAATAACATAAATTCCACTCCCCAGGTTATGAATAAGCATATACAGTAACGTACCCGCATCTCTCCACACACAAGAAAAATCGAGAGGAAGAAAGAGACTGGGGAAGAAATTCCTACGGATGTTTCCCGCTCCGTTGTCTTTTTTTCCCCATTTCTCAAGGCGACTCTGCTGTTGAGACATCATCAAAATTGAGCAGGAAATTCTACACAGGCTACATTTCTGCTGGATACTCGGTTCTTAAATTAGAAGGGAAAAAATGCTCTCCCACATCTAATTTACGCTCCACTGCCAATCACATCAAAGGAAGGTTCAGTCCTCAATTTTTTGGCCAATTCTGATCCAGGGGGAAAAAAAAAAAAGGCAGACAGCCTTGGAAGAATTCAGCTTGTACTTTGGATCTTTTCATATAATGTACTTAGCCTAGTTAACTGATTATTTTCTGCGCCCATATAACTGCAAGCCATAAAATTAAATGAATGCATAATACCGCTAGGCTAAACAGCACATTGAGCAAGGTTCAGAATTAACCCATCTTGGTGCCTTGGGTGAATGCAGCCAAATTTCTTTACAAACGCTGCCTTCTGGACACTTTTTAACAGGCCCACCAACCAGGATTTCTGTCCCGCCTGAGCAGGGTAGCGTTATGCAATGTTCGTAAACATTCCAACTTCCGGGAGAGGAAGGCCGTTTATGGCATGTTTGACCCAGCTACCAGGCCACCTTTCTCACACTAACAGAATCCCTAGGCTCGTTGCCTCGCGCTTCCCACATGCAACCGCAAAACGACACGCAAATTTTCTTCAATGGAAGGCGACATCGCTTCCCGCTTGGACCAAACGTGCATCGTTTCCAAATGCCACCCGTGAAGTTCGTTTGGATCCGTCCACTGAGCCCTGCACCCCGTCCCGTAAAATAAAACCTGGAACACATTTGAGGGCCGTTTGCCACTTTGGCTAAGCAGAGCCTCCATGTTCTAATGCAGTCTACCTCTAGAGGTCAGGGGTGTGCGACAGACCCTCCACACGTCGGTTGGAGAGCATGGCTTTGATGACCTCTCTGAACCATGCTACAAAGCAGGCTATGATTTGATTCCTTGTGCACCAAAACGCCTTCGACAGGTAGGAGTCACAGGGCCGGTCTACACCGCAGGCTTGCAGCAAGGCCAAGACACCCCACTTACGTCCTGCAGAGGACGCATCCTTGCAGCAGAGCCTCCGTCTCACTGCCAGCCCCCTGCTCAGGCAGCCCCACGCCAGACCAAGATGTTCTAGCATGAAAATCGTGTTTCCTCTGGAAAAATGGAAGAAGGCCTCTTGTCCAGCCATCTTAGTGCACATGAAGGACTGTTCACAGGTCGGCCACCTGCAGGACTATCCCCTCCCATCTGGCTGCTGGGCTGTGGACCTCCATGGCCATCTCTGCATTGGCTCTCTGATAGAGCAGAACCTCACCCAGCACCTTTTTCTTTCTTTAGACCAGTGTTTCTCAGCCTCGGCGGGTTTAAGACGTATGGACTTCAACTCCCAGCATTCCCCAGCCAGCATTGCTGGCTGGGGAATGCTGGGAGTTGAAGTCCACACGTCTTAAACCCGCCGAGGTTGAGAAACACTGCTCTAGACAGAGGACTATCTAGCCTGTGGAAGACCAAATGCAGGTCTTCCCTAAGGTTGCTACTCCTGGTAGTAACATTCTAGCAAGGGAGCAGTGATTGAGAGAGAAATGGCCAACGGTTTGAGGGAGTCTTGCCCAAATTGAGGTTCCCCAATACTGAGAGGCAGCCAAGGATGTCCGCAGAGAGGATGAGGTCAAAAAAGTCAAGATGGCGGCCACCAACATGCAATCGAAGCTCCATCCTTTTATGTGTTGCATGGTGGTGGCCGCCATCTTGACACCCCTGGATGGAGCACACAAGGCACAATTCCAAACTGTCTCATCTTCCTGGCACTCCAGGCAGGACAGATGTTACCAGGCCACCGGAATTGCCCTGGCAAAGAGAGGCCTCCTGAGCTCCTGGTGGCGGTGGCATCGGAACTAGTGGCAGGCACTCTGCACGTGGGCAGAGGCAACCCCCATGCTTCAAGGCAGAGCAGCACCAAGTCCACCCACCCTTATTCCAGCCAATAGGCTGTTTGCCACGTCCAGGGGCCTTGCCAGTTCTTCTCATGACAATGAACCCAGTGTTAATCATTTCCACCGCTTCTCCTAGATGCCCCTATGAAAGGGGCGGGGCTTCAATCATGCAGGCCACCATCTTGACTTTTTTGACCTTCCCTTGGAAAGCCTCTGCTGCCCGGGCCACCATTTTCAAAAGGACCTGCCTTCCTTCTGTCTCAAGATGGAAAATGCCTCAACGGACCTGCATGGATGGGACTAAGATCTTGCCAACCCAGCCTGAAGCTCTTCGCCGCGATCGCGAAACGGAACAAGCCTTGTTTTCTGAACCGTCTGAGCACGGCAGCAAACAGGCTGAGCTGCAGAACCAGGAAGTCTCCAGTTCCCGTCTCGCCCTGCAGTGGCCTTAGAAAAGTTTCTCACTGTCTTCAACCCCGGTCTCTTCGAACTGCAATATGGGAAGAAGAAATAGATGCCGCGCTCTGGAGAACGCTTTTTTCCAGTAAAATCCATACATCTGTACACCCCACTCAAACCAATCCGTTTATTGCCTTGTAAATGTTCCAGGCAGTGCAAATTATAGGAGAAAATAACACAGCCCCAACCAAGGAGAAACTACACTCTGGATGATCCGCACTATAATCTCAGTTCAATTCCTCATCCTTGTTCTCACTGCTCTTGTTGCTGTCGTCGTTACAATGACACCCTATCACTATGAATTAGTCTGGAATCCATCAAAGTGTATGAGAACTTCACAGTTCTTCAAGCCTCGGACTTAGTAGATACACCTATCATGCCGAGACAGAGTTGGATTAAATATGATCGAGTGCATAAACAGTGTTTCTCAACCTTGGCCACTTTAAGCTGCGCGGACTTCAACTCCCAGAATTCCCCAGCCAGCCAGGGCTGGCTGGGGAATTCTGGGAGTTGAAGTCCGCGCAGCTTAAAGTGGCCAAGGTTGAGAAACACTGGCAGGGTGCAGGCATGTTGTTAAGCTGGGTTCGTACATGAGGCTAAGCCAAACTCTTTTCTGGCGTTGAGAATGCGCTCTGATCAGTACAAACCCCACACTGGTTAATGCAAAGACCGAGGAAAGCCTTAAGTGTGGGGGAAGTGCCAAAATTCTTTGCCCTCGAGATGAACGAACGCAAGAGTTCTAGATTTGGCCGGAAAAGAGACATGAAATAGAACGTGACTCAGACGATTGGGGTTGTGCAATGCGAGGGGGACAGTCTGGAAACCCCACACCCATATTGCTAATCCACAACCGAGGCTAGAGGAAGATACTCTTCTTTGTATGATGAGGTGAGACAGATCGACAAATGTGCACACATGCGCACAGACACGCATGAATCCCAGCTAACTCCACATGTGATCAAAGGGGGGAATTACAAAATAAACATCTGGAGAACAAGCAGACCAACGAGATCTAATTTCATTCTGTTTATATAAGAATTAAATTGATTTTCACCTCTGTTCTAACCTCATCCACTCCTTTTCGAGAGTGTCCCCTCCCTGAAACACCACTCAAAAGCCGGCTGTAACTCTTGGCTCAAAAAAGTTGTCCATCTTTAATCTCTCCCCATGTGAAACACCATTCCTGGTTCATGTTTCAGAGGAAAAGGAGTTTGCTCTCTGGGGTTGAATACGGGGACATGTGGATTGCACATGCACGAAAACCCACACACATTTCATACCAAAGTGAACCAAATTGATTCCCCTCCCATCTTTTTCCATTTCCAGATAGATGAATGTTTATTTGTTCTTTCATTTGTTAGATCAAACACGCTCAAAGCAACGTACATTGCCTTCCTCCAATCTTCTGCACAACAACCCTGTAGGGCAGGCTAGGCTGAGAGAAAGAGAATGGCCCAACGGCACCTACAATCTTCCATGGCTGAGGGCGGATTTGAGCCATCGCCTCCCCAATCCTAATTCACCTTAACCGTGCACACACTGACCAAATTAGCAAGCTGCACATCTTTTAATCATTACAGCCAGGATCACCCAGAGTTTAAGCATAACAGATAAATGTTTAAAAAGAAACGATGGTTTCTATCCATTTAATCAGAAATCCCTAAAATATGTTCATGCTGCCAACTTTAGGTTTACAAAATAGGATTCGTGCTTCACGTTTTTAAAAGGTCCTCCCTGGCCAAATTGGTTACAAACCCAGAAACGTAAGGAGGGAAGAAAAATGGGGCTGCTCTTTTCGCCATGTCTACACCGGGGTTCAGTATCGCTTGGGAGAGTCTGCAAATAATACAGACCGGGTCCTGTCAGGTAGAGAAGAAACATTTGAAGTATCACTACTACCAAGGACCCACTCCAAGTTTGCTGGGAAGATTAAAAAAGCAGATAAATCAGGAGCTTCATAGAAGAATGCCTTATTTCAGCAAGGCTGAAATACTGGAGAGTAAATTACCCCTAACCACAGCTCAGTACTTTGGGCAACCCACGGAGGTAGCAGCACTCAGGCATCAGAAGTGTGCAAAACTGAGTCGGCAAAACTGTCCTTAAGGTAGGGGTAATACTATTCACGGACGTATAATAACGGGCTACCCTATCTTTTCAGAGCAGGAGGCAGAAAATCGAAACACTCATTCTTAACACTGAAGGGCCCCAGAGGTGGAGAAGCGTCCTTTGCACGCTTCCCAGAAGTGAACAACCGTTTCAGGCTACACCAGAAGCGTTTGTTTTTGGACAGGCACCCGGGATGCACAGACCTGTCTCTCCTCTGGTGGTGGAGCAGATGGGGAACTCTGTCCGCCGCAGCTGTCCTCAGAACCATTTCAGAAAAGCCGCGCCGGGTCAGATCCACAAATCCGTTTCAGCCTCTGTTGGGTCTCGACAGCAAAACCTCTAGACCAGTGTGGTCCAAACTTGGCCACTTTAAGATGAGTGGACTTCAACTCCCAGAATTCCCCAGCCAGCCAGGCTGGCTGGGGAATTCTGGGAGTTGAAGTCCACACATCTTAAAGTGGCCAAGTTTGAAAAACGTTGACATAGTGAATCTCTGTTCTGTGTGTTTGTAAAGAGACACTCACATGCAAGCTAAAACTTTAAGACTCTTGACTTTATCTGAGTTAACTCTTGCTTTTGGACAACACTGCTCTATACCATTGTACAGCACAGATGTGCCCAGGCGGTTCTAATGTATAATTGCCCAGAACAGCGTCTGCTTTCTCTGAAAAGAGCAGTCCAGCTTTTGATTCTGTCAAACAGTAATTTACCAACAACGCATCTGCTCTTAGCCCTACTTTTTAAAAAAGCCACGTAAAAGCTTACGGGCATCACCACACCGAGTGGCAATGAGTTCCATGGGCTAATACTAGGCTTCTTCTATAGCATGTTCCTCCACAATTGTTTTTAGCAGGTGGGGGGCACCCTTGTTAATTGGTGGACGGCTGTCATTTTGTCACAACGTCGGAGAACGGAAAATATCCAAAACTGCCTTTCCTTCTAGCCATGTGCTTTAGTAACTTTGGTTTAGGAAACTGTAAATGGTCTCGCATTTCCTTCCACATTGCAGCCATAACATTTCTTTGCAGGGTTGGGTACAATTATAGGGAGGACACGTGCAAGAGAAATGTTATCCTTTTTATTTTTATTCAGCTCTGCTTTCTGGAGTTCAGATCACTTCCTCTCCTTCTGCCTAACTTATTCTCACCACACTCCCACGAGGTGAAGAGCCTAAAGTCACCGCACAAACTTTATGGAAAGAGAGCTAAAATCCGTTTCTTGTCATTCCCAACTCCAACTTTGTAACGGCAACTTTGCAGGGACTTTCTGCTAGAGCTTGACAGACTCTGCTTAAAATAAGGTATTAGGTAGACAGACAGCGCTCTCACGAATAAAGACACAGGACAGTTTCCAGACTTCACAGAACGCTTCACATGGACGGAACATCCTTAGAATTATTAATTAGACTTACATCTTGTTTTTCCTTTAAGGCCATAAAGGTGACATAGGGCTCTCTTCTCCTACTTTTCCCCACAACAACCTTGTGAGGAAGTTTAGACTGGGAGAGTTTAACTGGCCCAAGGTCCCCTCCCTCCCCAGGAAGCTTCCAAGGCTGAGCAGGGATTAGAATCTGGGGCTCCCGACACCTTCACCCCCACGCCACACCGGATGATCCAAACCTTCGGAGAGATATACAGAAAAAGCAGTAATCAGGCAACATCTGTCTGCCTATTTTATGCAACCTGAATCAGCCGCTAATCTGATCTTGGAGAACGTTCCTTGCTAATTTCCCAAACTCTGGCCCTGTCAACCTTCCATAAAGCCAAGCTGCAAAAACGTATTCCCTGGAAAGTGATTTGGGATGAAAGCAGATGCAACAGGCAGACCTGGTTCCCAGGCTGCGGTGAGGCTCCAGAAGCACTGGGAGATGGGGAGGGGGACAAAGAGGGGTCAGTGGGAGAGACCAGGGGCTGGCCGTATGCAACTTACCTCGCAGTGGCCGAACCAAGCCAGCTCGGTGTGCAGCACCATCAAGAAGATGCCCAGCATGGCCATGAGCAGTGCCCACCCTGCCAGATTTCTCTCTTCCCCCAGCAGGCGCTTTCGCCCCCGAAGGCGGCGCAGGTTCTCCCCAGGCTGCCTGGGGATGGGCAGGACCATGGTCTCAGCTGGGTCCTCCTTGGTCTGCATCTCCTGGGCACTGCCAGGGGCAGGTGAGCGCTTGGCCCCCGGAGTTGGGAGGCAGGGGCGGAAGACCCCCTGGGCAGCCCCCCATCCCTGCCGCTTGAGCAACCAGCAGGCAGCCAGGACGAGGGTGGGGAGGAGGGAGGGAGAGAGAGAGAGGGAGAGGGAGAGAGAGAGAACCAGGGAAGGGTGAAACTGGTGAGAGAGAAAAAGTGCCAGCAGCTACAGGAAGCCCTCGAGCAAGGGGACAAGAAAGTAGACGAAAGGGAGACCGGGGGACGGAGAGCGCGCTCCCGCGAAAGCGCTGAAGCTGAGCCGCTCGCGGAGTCCCAGCCCCGACCGCTGCCCAGCCAGCCCGGGAGAGCGCCCGGAGGAACTTGCGGCCCGCTGGCGCAGCGGGCTGGGGCACTTCGTCAGCGGGCGGGGCGAGGCGGGGCGGGGCGGGGGCTGCCCAAGGAGGGCCGGGCGACGTGTGAAAAGGCGAGAGGGGCTGGAGCGCCGCGAGCGCCTGGGCGGCGTGTCAGAGGACTTGGGCTTTACAGGGGCAGGAGGGGGGGCCGTGAACACGTGTGGTGGGGAATTAATTCCCCCGTCCCCTTACCCCCCCCCCCCCCCGCGGCCGGGGTTCAGACCTGGCTGCGAAGCTGCGCTAGAAAGACAGACGCCCAACGCCGAACCTAAGAGCGGGCTGAAAGCTGAAGAGGAGATCCGTAATTGCGCGTCCGCACTAGGCGCTTAGCCAGCCCGTTATAAACCTCCCCGCTGCACGCGCGCAGCAAGCGAAGCCTCGTGTTTGGTCTTCGGGGCTTTTGTGTGCTGCATAGCTGGGTGAATTCAGTAACCACTTTGTCTTCTCTGAAGACAGACTGTCTGCTTATGCTCAGAGGCATGATCGATTGCTCTTCGACCTATAGGCCATGTGTTTTTTAATTGCTATTCTGAGCCACAAATGCAGGGGTGTCCCCGGGATATGGTCAAAAAAGGCAAAATGGCCTCGGCAGTGGTGTGATCAAAGTCCCATCCTTTTCTGTGTGTGCAACACCATCTTGACTTTTTTGACCATACCCGGGGGACACCCCTGCTCAGATGGAATCCCTATTTCCCACCCAGCCAAGAGACTTCACTCCTGAGATTCCAACATGCTCAAGCTTTGCCTGAATTTTAGACCTATGAAGCAGCAAGAGAGAAGACAGTGCCTCTGAGCTTCTCTAGAGTGCTTTCCCTTGGATACTGAGTAGCTGCTGGGGGTAGAACATAAACTAATATTTTCTGCGTTTCCAATGGAGAAACAGTTTAAAAAAAAAGAATTTGAGGTTATGTGTCACTTTTGCGCCTTGAAAAAATATGCTATTCATTGTGGCTGTCTTAAATAGACCCACATAGATTTCAGTAAGGATTAAATTATTGTAGGTCTCTTGTTTTATGGTATTTTAATTAATATTAATATTTATTCTTTTACTGTAAATCGCCCAGTAGGGAGCTTCTAGGGAGATGGGCGATGACAGTTGTGAGATATAAATAAATAAATAAAACAAAATAAATCCTTGCCCAGCCGCAAAAAGCTTCCTGCTCTGTATGATTTAAAGAGAATAATATGACACAAGGGCAGACTTTTGCTCCTTTTTCACCTGCCACTACTGATAAAATGTAGTATCCCAAAAAGTATCGCCAAAGAGAGACCCAGGTTACAGTCTGGGTACATAAATGGGCAGAGGTAACTCTCAACCATCCATGGATAGCCCTAACCCTAACCCATGTGGGGGATGTGGGGGGGAGAGTGCAAGACACCCGAAACAAGCGGACTTGAATGCTTGGTGCATGAAATTCACGGGCGGCCAAAAACTTTTGGGGGGGCGAAAAAGAAACAAGGGCCCAGCATCTCATACAGAGCTCCCAAACCGTTTTGCTCCCAAACCGTTTCCAAAGGCTTCCATTGCTCTGGCCTGAATCAAAGAGTCCTGCTTTGGCGCAAGAAGACGATAGAACCGTTGCCCCCCAAAGGGGTCACGAAAGCCGAGACCAGCGCCAGGGAGGGTGGCATGGTCCAGGGTGGGAAACAGAAGCCAAACTCCCTCCCTCCTTCTTGGGGACAACCAGACTTTTAGCAAGGTGGGGGGGCTTCTCTATTGCTTTTCCTAGGCTGGGGTGGAGGGTAGGGAAGCTGCACCTGTTGAGTTATTAATTTCTGTACTTTTTGGCAACCTTGCAGAGTGGCTGGACTAGCTGTTCGTGCTCCTTTCCTTGTTCCACCTGATCATTAAAACCTGGCACTTCCTTTGGGCCATTGATTTCCACGGTCTGCTGCGCTGGATATCTTCCTCCCTTTCTTTCCTTCCATTTTAAGAGGCTTCCTCATGCTTGTGGGTCTCGATCGTCCGAAGGAAGGGGACTGAAGCAGGAATGGCACCGCGAGGTCAAGTCAGGCAGAAACGTTAGAACAGCAGGGGTGTCTGCCGGGTGTGGACAAAAAAGTCAAGATGGCAGCCACGATGGTGAAATCGAAGCTCTGCCCCTCCCCCCCACACACACATATAAAAAGGGTGGGGCTTCGATCTCACGGTTGTGGTCGCCATGTTGACTTTTTTGACTCACGACCTGTGGATACCCCCTCCCCTGCTTTCTGCTTTGGCAAAAATGAAGTCTCCCAAGCGTGAGATTATTGGAAATCTTTCCCAATCCCTTCTTTTTAAGCAGCCATGGGCGAAAGTTAGTCTAACTGTATGAGTCTGAACCAGCGTTTCTCAATGCTGGCTGGGGAATTCTGGGAGTTGAAGTCCACATATCTTAAAGTTGCCAAGGTTGAGAAATGCTGGTCTGGACTATGAGTTCAAATCTTGCTCTTTGCCAATAAAGCCACAGCCTTACCCTAAAGCTGGCCCAGAATCCCCCAACAGGCTCCTTGAGTTACTTCCCATAGTAAGTGAGAAAGCCCTAGGGGTTCCTTGCCTTTCCTGCCCCAAACAGAGGTCCCTGCCCTGAAGGAGCAGCTTAACTTCCAAAGGAACCCTCAATACGTATTGTCGAAGGCTTTCACAGCCGGAATACAATGGCTGGTGTGGGTCTTCCGGGCTGTGTGGCCGTGTTCTGGAAGTTTTGTTTCCTAACGTTTTGCCAGCACCTGTGACCGGCATCTTCAGAGAGTAGGAGCACAGACAGGAGCAGTTCTCTCTGTGCCCAGGAGCTCCTGTCTGTGCTCCTGCTCTCTGAAGATGCCGGTCACAGATGCTGGCAAAATGTTAGGAAACAAAACTTCCAGAACACGCCCACACAGCCTGGAAGACCCACACCAGCCATCAAACCCTCAATACGTTTGGGACTACAATTCCCCTAAGCCCCAGGCAGCACAGCAGATGGTGGCAGATTCTGGGAATGGCACTCCAAAACATCTGGAGGACAGCAGGCTCTGTTGGGTGGAATGCAGGAGGTGGAAAGATAATTTGGAGCAGAGGAGTTAATGAAATGGCAGGCAAGCTGATTGTAAAAGGATCCAAGAGTCAGATCCAGAACTTGTTTGCTGTGCAAGCGCTCCATTGCGACACCCAGGTATTTGGGAGTCAAAGCAGCAAAAGCAGAAGCGCCTTTAAAAAGAAAAACATGAAGCATGAATGATAGCGAAACAGTCGTGATCAGCAACTCAGAACATCTACAAAGTGCATTTCTTCAGCCACCCGCTACCCCCTTTCAATTTCTCCAGACTTTCAGCATTTTTCATCCTCCTTTTTTTTCGATGAGTGCTTAAAAGCACAAGAAGCATCTGTGGGGCTGACGCATCTGTCTCTGAATATGGAAGAGTAGGGACTATAGGAGAATGTTTCTGGCTGCACCTGTTGGATTTCTGCCCCACTGCTGGGATAGAGGAGTGTGACCTTCCCTTCACTGTGTTCCACCAGAGGCTGGAGAGCCGCCTGTCAGGATGTTTTAATTTGGATCCCTTTAATTCGTACAGAGCAGGGGGTTGATCCGGATGGTCTGAAGAGGGCCTTCAAATTTAAGGATGCTATAAGGAATGCTAGCAGAGGGCAAGGCGGGGAAGCAAAGGAGAAAGACTTCTGCTTTCTGCTGAAGCTCTGTTAGCACATAAAAAAATGGGTGGAGCTTTTCTTGAGTTGTTGCAGGTGACATCTTGACTTTTTTGGCCATGCCCTGCAGACCCCCTTCTCCGAGGAAAGGGAGTGGAAGGGCTGGCATTCAGAGATCTAGCCTAAAGCATACAGGCCATTGCCATAAACGTCTGCCCATAAATGAGTCAACAAACCCCATTTAGCCGTGAGCTGTTTATTAATAATAGTAATTCATACAAGACTCAGGAAGTGTATCCAAGGCTTTGCTAGACGCATTAATCATCTCTGTGATGACGGCTCCCCAAAGTGAATCGTTGTTATTCTTCCCCTTTGAAAGAAGTAGAACCAAGGCCCAAGGAGACAAAGACACAGCAAACTGAGTGACAACTCTTTGCAGTTCAGCACACTTTTCATCTATTGCTGGTTCGGGATTTCCCGATTTCTTCTGAGAAGAGAGATGAGGGGTGATGGATGGATGAGGGATGGTGAGAGAGAGATGATGGGGGGGGGGATGGATGGATGGAGATGATAGATAGATAGATAGATAGATAGATAGATAGATAGATAGATAGATAGATAGATAGATAGATAGATAGATAGATAGATATCATCTCCATCCATCCGTCCATCCATCCCCCCTCTCTCTCATCATAGACAGATAGATAGATAGATGTAGATATTTCATAGAAAGATAGATAGATAGATAGATAGATAGATAGATAGATAGATAGATAGATAGATAGATAGATAGATAATCATCTCCATCCGTCCATCCATCCCCCCTCTCTCATCATAGACAGATAGATAGATAGATAGATAGATAGATAGATAGATAGATAGATAGATAGATAGATAGATAGATAGAGATATTTCCATCAAAACTCTACATAATTGAGAACTCATCCCTAATATGGAATAACTTGGCACCCTTAAGCACTGGTATAGTTTTGTCAGTCTCATCCTTGTACGCTGCCAGAATCAGTCTTCTGCAACCTGATGCCTTCCAGGTACATTGAACTCAACTTTCATGATCTCATTGGCCAGGACAGGGAGATCTGTGGCCCTCTAAATATTGCCTGGGTTCATACAACATGCAAAATCAAAACCAAATGAATCCCTTGCTGGCTTAGCACAATGTGTGAACCGGTGTTTCTCAACCTTGGCCACACATGCTGGCTGGAGAATTCTGGGAGCTGAAGTCCATACATCTTCAAGTTGCCAAGGATGAGAAGGACTGGTGCGGACTTTGGTTGACGTATAGCACATATAGACATATAGCACTACATCCATCCCTCTCCTGGTTGTGGGGGGTGGGGGGTGGGGGGAGGGAGACAGAGAGACAGAAAGAAAAAGAGAGAGGGGAAAATTGCTGGCTGGGGAATTCTGGGAGTTGAAGTCCACCCATCTTAAAGTTGCCAAAGGTTGAGAAGCACTGGTGTGAACCCAGCCATAATAACTGCTGTTCCCCCAATTTGGAGAGCAATGTATAATTATTGTAAAACGGAAATCTGCACTTGAAGGAAGAATTGGAGTGACAGCAATACAGTAACATGCATTAAGATCGAAGTCTGCTTAGAATCGCTCAGAGGTGTCGTGGTGGTGACACTGGACCTCTTAATGGCAGACAGAATGGGGACAAACCTTAATGTTGTCTACCTGGTTGTTTTAATGCGGAAAGGATGGGCATTTGGATATTCCATCCTAGGTACCAACATATTATCTGTCAAACCAGTTTCCCGTGCAGGACACACCCTCCTGTTTCAGTGCCCTCTGGGGTATGTTTCTGACACACAGCTAGGAATCTCCAACTATATATACCTACCTCCTCCACTAAAATAGTGAAAAGCATGAACAAGTTAAATATATCTCTCTATGTATCATTCCCTAGATATGCAGGAGCGGAGAGATAAGCTTTCTTTAATATATTTCTGTATTCTGTTGTTGTATTCGTTTGATATCATTTTCAGTAAAATTGTTGGGGGGAAAAAAGAGAGAGAAGCTTTTTTTCCTTATTGGGTACACGTTCGAGGCCAATCCAGTTTGACTGCTGCTTGATTATGAAATTTAAGTCTTTTTCTTGAGAAAGTAGAGACTTTTGGGGGATTCTGCACGGCACAGGGCAGGGTTTCTCAGCCTTGGCAACTTTCAGACGGGCGGACTTCAACTCCCAGAATTCCTCAGCCAGCATCCTCACATTCTATGATGATCCTATGGTATTATTTAATTATCATCAGCACCACCACCATCATTTAAAAAGAGTTAGAAAGCAGTTTTCTACTTCCTCAGCTTAAAGACTACTTTCAGAGCGAAACTGGACTGTCAGCTCACTGATTATTGCACGATTATTTCATTTGTTCCGTTTAAGAGATTAACATTCAATGTATCTATGGAAGAATGCAGTAGATAGCAATGTTGTTCATTAGCATTATGGTAGGGATTTCACAGGGTTTCTGATATTCTGCAGTGACAAAGCAGCCCCCAGGGTTTATAGCCAAGATTACTAAGCCACTGCATTATGAATTTAAGACACTGTTACCCATTCTTCTGCTCCACCCAAACCAACCCAGTTCAGGGCGTTGGCTTGGATCTGATTCAGTGGGTTTAATGCCATACAGTGAGTCAGCAGTGGAATATCCTGGAGGATTGGTGTATTTCCCTCCCACACAGCCCTTGGAGGTATCCCAGAGAGATTAGGGACCTGTACCCAAGGTCATCTCCTGCTGACGTTCAGTGAACTTCAGCGGTTTCAAAATGACAGGGAAGAGAAAATCAAGACAGATGCAGTGGTGTGGGATTTCGGAGGCCACATGACAATTTCCACCTGATTCAGCAGTTGCTGGGGTCAAGTGGCTCCACCTCAGAGTGGCCTGTAATGATTGGCAACACACAATATCAAAGGACAATGGAATCAATATTCTTGCAATTGTGGGGCTAACATTCCTTTCTGGATGGCATAACTTTTAGGGTCTCCCACACTTATAAGCCCTCTCTGCCCACCCGCGGACTTCTTTGCACTTGCTCTTTGAAGAAGCATTCTTAGGAGGATCACTGTCTTGGTGGTTCTAACTTGGATAGATCTTGGGTTCTAAAGGACATTTCAGTTCATGTCTGCTGGGAGTGGAACACCCACCTCTGCTCCCAGTAGGAGCTGGGCCAGAATTCTTCCCTAACCTATGATCATGCTCAAAGGCCCTCAAGACAACATACAACTCTTAACTTCTGAACACCAACCAGATCTTTTAATAGCATCCTGGCACGATGCAACAAGCCTTCAATACCGGAATTAAAAATCGGAGCCCCCAGAAGAAGTAGAAAAGCCATGGACTATAAAGCTGAAATAAACCAGCACAAAAGGAATACTAGATCTTCAGTCTAACATTCTCTGGATCCCTTGGAAAGCATTGAGTTGAGTGCAGCACGCTTAGCTAGCTATGAAATATTGAGCATCAGTTGCATAAGAACCTCCCAAGATTCCTTTCGGCTGTGAATAGCAGTGCAGTGGCCATTGGCAGGGAGAGAGGCTATGATTCAGAGAAGGCCATGAAATGACACAGGCAGTACTATTTTGGTGAAGGGTGGGAGACTATAGGAAGTCAGAACCATTTTCTCAGCCTGGAAAGAGTGAGCCTTTACCTCTAAAGAGAGAGGAGTTCCTGAAAAAGAAGCACAGTTGCAATAAGATACTTCTGGTTAGGAGAAATTCAGCTTTGATTCATCTACACTAGTATTTCTCAAGACACAAAAGCTGGGAAGTGTTGTAGTTTGATGGGACCTAGTACAGTTTGGGGATGTGCTTTCATGGAAGACAGCAACCAGTTCAGGAAAATTCAGAAAATCAAGAGAACCAGCCTGGAAAAAATGAGATATAGTCTAGCAGACAAATCTGGGCATTGCTGGAGACCATCTGTTGATCAACGTAGGATTACAGGTAGTCCCAAGTTTGAGTTCCATTCCCAAGGTCTGTCCTTAAGTTGAATTTATATGTAAGCTGGAACAGCATTATTGTATAATACTGTATGATTGTGTAACGAACTCAAACCATTGTGTATTTAACTCGAATTTTGCTACAATAGCATAGTTTTTCTTAACTATGGGTCGTCCTTAAACCGGGCATTCTTAACCTGGGGACTACCTGTCTTGTTCATTTAAAAACTGATCCTATGTACATTCCGTACAGTGTAATTAGAAGTCTGATTTTTGATGGTAAGCTAAAGGTATATGTTTTTAGGGAGACTCTGATATTCTCTTTCTGCCAATTATGCAAAATAATGCACAGTTGGATGTGTCTTCATTATTTAATTTTTTATTTGGTATCACAACACTAGCCTTAAATTCTGCTTTGTATCTCGGAATTTAAGGTGGTACAGGGGGGACAGTCTGTTTCCCTCCCTTTAGACTTATAACAATAAGCTTGTAAGATAATTTGGACTAGTGCCTTTCTAAAGTCACTGAAGAAGTTCAACTTTGAATTGTACCCTGGAAATTACTAGGAGTCACTGCAGCCCTCACTTGGCAACACACGAGTAACTCCATTCAGCACCAGCTGCAGCTTCCAAGTAGTTTTCAAAGGCAGCCCCATGTAAAAAGCATTGCAGCAGTCTACCTTGGAGGTGGTGAGGTATGGACTATCATCATCTAGGTCTCCTGCTTCAGGTAGGGACATAACTGGTGCACCTGCAGCCACAACTGACTGAAGGACCTTAGCTACCATTTCTACCTGCAAATTCAGCAATAGCTGTGAGTCTAGGAGGGCAGTTCAATCATGGCCCTTCTCCTTCAGAGGGAGCACAACTCCATCCAGAATTAAAACCAGAGCAGATAGAGATGTTCCTAAACCATCTTGTTAGGGTTCAACTTCAGTTTTGTCCCATCCAGATCTCCACAGCTTCTGAACACCATGCTGAGACTTCCATGATGTCTTTCCCTGGTCTAAGGCAGCAATGTATAACTGTGTACCATCAGGCTATGGATGATATCTCATTCCATTGATGGATAATAATTCCTAGGAGTCTCAAGTAAATCCTAAACTGGATGGAAGAAAGGACCAATTCCTCTAGGACCTCATAAGGGAACAACTACTCGACCAACATTGCTTCTCCCACTAACACTTACTGCTACTTCTCTTCTTAAGTGGAAGAGAACCACCCTAAGACAGCCCCTCAAATCCCCAGCCTTCACAGATGGTCCAAAAGGATACTATCATCAATAGTATTGACCTCCACGGAGAGGTCAAGGAGAACCAGGAGGGATGTACTCTGGAATCCTTGGGGTTCTCTGAGCTTGGCTCTTTTCTTGCAAATGTTTCATTACCCAGCTAGGTAACATCTTCAGTGCCAAAATGGGATGGGGTTTGCTCTCTGTTTATCTGCTGTGGCCTGCTTTGCCAGTGCTGGTAAGGGTGGGGCTTTTGTTTTGCTCCTCTGGTAGTTCTTTGATTAGCATGTTTACTGCTTGATTGTGTGCCTGGTGGTGACCTTTGCTTATCTGGGTGATGATTGCCGATGAGGCGATCTTCTGATCTTTTATCTCTTTTGAACAGTATGTAGATGCTGTTAATCTCTATGTGTCTGTTAATTGCTGCCTTGTCTGAATACCAAGCTTCCAAGAATTCCAGGACCTGACAAAGGTTATTCACCACAGCAACCGATGTCATTTCTATCTCAGGCCTGGGCCTGAACCCTGACATAAAGGCAACCACCTTCTCAACAAGCTTCCCTAAAAAAGGAAATCTGGCAATAGTGCAATTAAAGGTGGATCCAGGGAAGGCTTCTTCAGAAGTGGCCACATCAACACTGCCTTGAAGGTATCTGGAACAACCCCTCCCTTAAAGAGGTGTTAACCATTTCCTGGGCCCTAAAACTCAAACTTCCAGCCACCTAAAAGAGCAAAGAAGGGGCATGAAACATAAGTGGCAGAACTCATGCTAGGCAACAGTATACCAATTGCATCAGAGTCCACAAACCTAAATGGATCCTAGATTAGAGATGTATTTCAATCTAACCTTCATTCAGCTTTTGGCCAGTTCTATCTCAGGGAAGTATACCTTGCAGATAAATCAGTTCAGATATCAATAGTATAATACCCCAGTCAAATTCTATTGGATCAACAGTCTAAAGCTATAGTCGGACTTCAAGAGATGGTGTAAAAAGGGGAATTAGCAAGGAAGATATGTCTTCTGAAGATGTGGGAATTGCTCAAGGCATATTCTTCATGAGACCAGATTTATTGTAAGTGGCCAACATTTCTCCATAATATCTGAACTCTGTTCTTCTATATTTGTGCCTAGGGGCTTTTGGAATGAATCAGAAAGTTGATGTTTGGGCTCTAAACTTCTTTATTTTCACAAAGGTTCCTCCACCTCCTCCTTCTCTAAAAATAAGAGACTACATTCTCTTTCTCTTCAAGCATTGTCTAGAAATCTTGTGATTTGGAAGTACTTCCTATTATTACCAGTTTGTGTCTATAAATAATACAAAAGCTGGAGACTAATGGGGTGGACATTATTGAAGAACATTTAGAATATAAAGATAAGAATCTGGATCTGTTATTTACATATTTATTGGTTGTGGTTCAGTTCCAATTTTTCATGACCCAATGGACAACATTCCTCCAGGATAATCTTTCAGTAATTGCTTGAGTTCGGTAAGCTCCTGCTCGAATCATTACATGGTGGTTAAGGACCCCATCTCTTCTCTGTCAGCCTTGTTTTTTATTACCTTCAACTCTTCCAAGTGTCAGGGTCTTCTCTGGTGACTCTTTTCTTCATGTTATTTGTCCAAACATTTTAGGCTTTAGCTCCATTATTAGTTCTTCCAGTGAACAGCCTTCAGCTAGTTTTTGTTCTTGTGGTCCAAGATATTTTTAACACATTTCTCCAGCTCCACAGTTCAAAAGCATCAATTGTTCTTCATTGATCCTTTTGGATGACCCATCTTTCACAGCCCCATACTACAACTGGGGAAAACCAGCCCCTTGATTATACAGACCTTGGTTTTCAGTGTGAGGTTTCTGCATTTTAATATTTGGTCTAGCTCTGCCATAGATTTTCTCTCAAATAGCAAGCCTTGCTTTATGCCATGCAACGGTCCCCATTCCTGGGAATTTTTGGAGTTGAGAAGATAGAATCTTTGACTACTTCAAGCTTCTGCTCTATATTAATAGAGCAATTAAAAATAGTTAAATTTTTACAAGGACCTACATCTTGCCCATTATCCCTGTTGCTTGTCTTGGAATATAGAACCATCACCATCCTGTCCCACGGTTGCCTTTAATTCTGCAAGTGCCGTTCTGCTAAAGTACAGAAATGAAACAAAGACCTGGAAGACAAGCTGGTGATCCATGTCCCAGTGGGAGCCTTCTCCAAGGCTGATCTCAAACCTGCCAATGTTTGCAAAGCCCAAACCAAACCCAAAGAAAAACAAGATTGAGGTTAGCCTCACCTATAATTCTTTGAAAAATTACTAACCTGCAAATTCATGGTAAGTTATATTTGGCCCCAAAGGAAACAAAACGTTAAAAAGGAGGGCTAATGTCTGTCCAGATTTCTGGTCTGTTGCCTACAACCTGGTTTTTCCTTGCCCCACAAGTATAACTGAAGATATGCCAGTGTCATTTTGGCTCTACGTGCACGACAACTGTTTTGGCGAAAGAAAACCCATGTTTGGGTCGATGCACGTTTGAAGCATACTTGCACATTTGTGCTGGCTCTCAGCTAAAAAGCATCCAGACTTTTAACAGAACAAGCAATAGATACACATCTTTGACTGTATAGTTTGCAAATTTTGTGCTTCGCTTGCAGAATTTGGCTGTTGACTTGCACCAAGATCAGATCAGAATCTCTATGTTTTGCTTTACAATCTCGATCAGCAAATGAAACTCAGACCTTGAGGGACTGTAGGCAAGACGTCTGTGATTTGCCTGGTAGAGCAGTTGAGCGCTGAGCTCAGGCCATTCTCTAAGCCACGTCCTCTTTAACTGAATAAACCACAATTGGCAGGGTTCACACAACCAAGTAGCAAAAACCATGCTTACAATCATAGCTACTGCATTCTGAAAGCTTTAGCCATAAACCGCCACATCTGGGCTTAGCAGAACATGGAAACTTCATCCAAGATCTAAAGAAGTTAGAACGTCTTCTATAGGAAGGGAAAAAAATTAGGTAGAAATCCTAAATCTGTTTTCAAAAGCCACTTGCAGGGACTTCTAGTAGGAAAGAAAGAAATTCCTGCACTCCTAAGCAGATTCCCTTGAACCCTCAAGAGTTTAAAAAAAAAGAAAAAGTCCCCTATTCTCAAGGTATGTATCTGTAGCTTCTAGATTTACAAAAGAGATCATTTAAAACAGTGTTTGTCAACTTCAGCAACTGTAAGATGCGTAGACTTCAACTCCCAGAATTCCCCAGCCAGCATGGCTGGCTGGGGAATTCTGGGAGTTGCAGTCTACGCATCTTACAGTTGCTGAAGTTGAGAAATATTGTTTTAAAGCAATGACAAAATGCACAAATTAGGGAAGTATTATCTTTCTCTCATAATGCGAACAATAAGCAAATTAAGAGCAATCTAATTCCTCTCTGTTCAGAAATTAATTAATCAGGATCGCTTGAGGAAACATGTGATATAGGACTGCAACTTTTTCATCCTGAGCCCAGATCGTGGCTGAGAGTTTCATACATCCAGGCTTGTTTCACCCCATTCTAAGTTTTTGATTTGCCACATGGTAGGGAGGGAGTCCATTGGGGGATTAAATTGATCCGAGTTAGGCAAATCAAAGCTTAATGCAAGGTTCATACACACACACACACCCCTATGTCAAATCAACCCACAGCATATATTACTCCATCTAGCATTCATCAAAAGCAATGCATAAGAGGAGGTCATAAGATAAAGTTCTACTTTAATCCAGTGTAGTAACAAGCTTCTGGATAAGACCAATTAATTTTGCCATATGCTGTTGACCAGCAGGAGTTGGGCTTGTTCTGGCTGGCAGGACCTAGGAAAAGCCATGACGGATGGTTCAAATCCAAACTCCTGTTTGCCCTGTGTTGCTTTGACCACTGTCCTAGTTGCCCAACCAAAAGATGAGCCAGGTATTTATATTCCATGTTAACAGAACAACAGAGAGAGAAGTCATCTCATTAGTAGCAAAGGCAACCATTCTGATGGCCCCTCCAAAGCCCCATCGCATGATTAAAACCCATTGTCCAAATTCTGCACACTGCAGAATGAATGGTAGTTTATTCATTTCACTGTTGCACTTTGAAGTTCTCTGGTTTAGAAATAGCCACTTTGGGATCAGGGTATCTTTCTTCCCCAAGTTGAGTCAATGCCATTTGGGATGTTACATCTGCAGTAGGAGGATTTCATCTTTTTAGGGGGCAGGTTTGATCTGATTTTTTAATTCTTTTACAGAGGAAATGGCCCCTTGGTCCTACCTCAGACAGATTTGGAAAATTGCAAGGTGCCTTGGACTGGCTTAGTTTCCCTGCTTCATCAAGCCATGGTTTGTTTCAGTCATGGTTTCAAGAAGCCACCATTGGTGAGTTTACGCAAAACACTGAACCATAATCCGCCGTTTACAAGCCACAGTGGCTGGATTCTCATAGCCCACTAACCCCAAATGAACCCAGACACATTATTGACCACAACGTGTGAAACTAGCTGGCTGGATATCAGATGAGAGCTTTTCTAACCCTGCCTGGGAAAAATTGCCCTGCGCATTGCAACCATATAGGAAGATAAGCAGAAGAATGAATGCTTGATGTTTGGGCTGACAACAATACCTCTTACAGTTTTCTGGGCATTGACCTGGTTTGCAATATAATAAAAATCTCCCAGGACAGTTTCTATGGTTGAATCCCATTTCCTCGGTCTGCTGTTAGATCTGTAGCAGAGTTGAGAAAAGGTGCTTCTGAAATGTGTAAACCTAAGAACAATTTCACGATGAAGGGGATTTAGAGCAAAGAACACGAGCAGGCATCATTAACCTCTTCCAGTGCTATTGCTCTGTTCCAAATTTAAGCTACTTGCCTCTGGCTGCTGTACTATGGGACTCATGGATGATACAGTTAGAAGAACCACCCATGAAGCTCACAACTCTAATCTTTTTTGGCCTGAAACCCTCTAAAGAGCAGGATCAGCTCTTTTTACTCTACAAATTACACCTGAGTGTCAACCTGTCCTTTAAGGATGACCTTCCAGACTCCATCATTCCAAATTCAGCAAAACAAAAGTTCTTCTAATGTAGTACTTTGATGAGTTCCAACAGGTACATCTCAGCTCTATGATTAAAATGTAATTGCTCCCTTAATCTGGTTTAACCTAAGGGAGAAAGAGCACGATGCCTTTGTATCAATTCTCACCCTGCTGTTTTGTACTAATGTCAAAACAGAACATCATATCTTGAGTTTTCTAGAATTGCTTCCCTCTGCTAGACGTGCCACAGTATTTATTCTTAGGAGAAAAGAACTTCATAAGCAGATCAGGGCAAGCAAAGAAAAAAGTGTATGAAACATTAATCCAGGATTCCCTGCTGCAAGGTAAGCTCTCTAGCTGGGGTAGTGCTAAAAAAAGAGTTTAAAAGATTTTGGGAGGCTTGGTCTAGCTCCAGTGATTAGCCAAACATATCCCCCATGCTAAGAAGCTAAAGAATACTTTCAGATTTCAGTTGGTGGGAAGAAACAGAAAAGACAATAGAAAGTTAATACTTTACAAAATAAAGGGAAAGTAATAAGAAATGTTCTTATTGTTTCATGCTGAGATCCTGGTATTTTTGAAGTTCCCCCTTAGGGCCTCTGAGAACAACAGCGGAACAGACTGGGGATATTCCACGTTGGGCATAAATATTTCCCCCAGAGTCTTCCTGAGAGTTCCCCTGTATTTTTGAAGAGGAAGAGCGTTCTTCTCTATCTGAGCTTGTATTCTCCCTTATGCATAAATTAACATACTTTGGAATTATGTTTAAAAATTTAAAAATATATTATTGCTATTAATTCGGAGCTGGGACCCATATCTGCAAAGTTGGAATCGAACACCTTAACTACTACACTGTGCTGTTTCTTAAATATGTGACCTCTAAGAAGCAAAAAGAGAAAGCCAGTTTGGTGTAGTGGTTAAGGCATCAGGCTAAAAACTGGGAGATGGTGAGCTTTAGTCCCACCTTAGGCACGAAGCCATCTGGGTGACTTTGGGCCAGTCCCTCCCTCTCAGCCCCGGGAAGGAGGCAATGGCAAACGACTTCTGGAAAACCTTGCCAAGAAAACTGCAGGGACTTGTCCAGGCAGTCATCAGAAGTCAAAAACTGACTCCAAGGCTATGATTCATATGGCTTTCCCCATCCATTCACACCTAGAACAAACTTGCGAAGGTGGGCTGGACAAGAATGAGGTCCGGCATAGGTGACCAGATGAAGGTTCTGTAGGAGCCAGATATCCCTTATAAGATGAACCCAAGCAAAGTTCATTCAAGTTCGTTCAAAAGGGAAACGAATCTAGAGGCTTTACTCATTTGGCTAAGCCAGAAAAACGAGCCACTTTATGTTATGAGTGCAACATTTGGGCCAATTTTGCACCCTTCTTCCTCTTCTTCTGGCAATCCTGATGCCCCCACCCCCCATCCGCATGAACAAATGCTGTGATCTCACCCCATTCCAGGATTTGAATACCTTTATGCAAGTCCCATCTATGGTACACTTATGTAACATAGGTCCAGACTTACACCCATATACATATATAAAACAAGTATCTTACCTACTTAAAGTTGGGTAGTTATTTTTTGAACATGGCAGGTGTCACCTGTGCTCAGCACCCTTCCATGTGTATCTGGACAGTAACTCCCAGAATTTCTCTTGGCCTTGAGGAGTGGGGATTCGGAGAAGTCAGTGGCAATCCAAACGATCTGGAAAGTTTCAGGACAGTGGTGGGGTGGGCTTCAGCTCTCATGAGCCCCAACTCATGCAGGCTGAGGATTATGGGAGCAGAACTCCCATGTGAGCCTGAGGATTGTGGAAGTGGAGATCCAGTGCAACTGACAAGGTATCTCTTTGGAGAAAGCTGGAGGAATTAATGCTGAATCGAATGGACCTGCAGTCAACCTTGTGATAACAACTTGCTCTGTTAGAAGTAAGCAGCCTCCCCTGGTGGCGTTTGGCGGAATTGCAGTTAGTAGACAGTAGTCTACCAGCTTTTGTAATTGGAAGCACTGGACCACCTTTTTTTTATGATCCTAGCTGTGTTTATTTTATTTCTTAGCTCAGTATATATGCAATATATACTTGATGCAACAGCTGGAACTCCCTCCTCTTCTTGCAAAGTGATTTTTAAAACCTACGCCAGAAGCAGAAATCCAACACAACAGCTTTTTCTAGTGTGGAAACAAGTTAAAAAGTTGAGGTGCAAATTTAGGGATGCACAGCTCAGACAGTCTCCAAATTCAGCACCCCAAACATTTTCCAAGATCCATAAATGCTCCTGTTCTGCTCTCCCTTTCTTACCTGATTTCTCCCAAATTATCTTGCCCCCCCCCATCCTCGTTTTTAAGGCAAAAATAATATTTTTATCCCTGACCTTCAGAATCAAAACTTGGTTGAAAGGGAAGGGAGCCTCATTTTCATTTTATCAGATCACCTAAATCGACATCACAAAACAGACAGCCTCCATCTATCATTTATTATTCACTGTTTATTATTTTTAATACTTCATTTTGAAAGTTTTATAGAAAAAAGTATTTTAAAAAAGCAAAATACATTGTATCAATGGTGCATAAAAACAAGCTGCAGGTAATATATTATTTACACAATTGCATTCTGTCTATAAATTAAAAAAAGGTCCCTGATTGTTATTTACAAGATACATATTAATTATCATTAATAATAACACTTTGCCCATCATTGTCAATTCAGACAAGCTCCAAATATTTTAATAATAATAATAATAATTAAACTGTTCCCCACTCATCCCCCTTTTAACAACATCCCTTGAGGTAGGTAAGTATTATTTCTGCAGCTGTGTATAGAACTTGTCCATCCTTTGCAAGCACAGAAATTGCTTTCAGGCATAAAACTGGTCATCTTAAAAATCTCAGCTCCCCCCTTTTTTTCCCTATAGTTTCTAGCCCTTAAGTTGCAAGAATAGTACTTGAAAATGTAGAAATAAGAGTTGAAAGCCAAAGGCGAGGATGGCTAAGCAACATATAACAAGAGCGCACGATGCTAAAACTTTTTAGTCCCATCATTAGCAAACAGGATTAGCATGTTTGTTTCTCAAAAATGGCAGTACCGTGACTCCCTAAAACAATAAATTAATTTCTGCTAGTCACCATGAATAAAGCAAATGATTTCATCGGGATTAGAGTTGGCCCTAAAAGGAATTATCAATCATTACTTTTAAATGTGCATCTCAACTTTTACTGGGCAAATGTGCGCCGGCGGTTCCACAGGCAAAGTCAAGAAGACAGGCTACCATGAAGTCTGACAGAGCTCAACTTTGCTTGTGCAAAGCCAGTCGAGTTTAAACCACCACTACAGGGAAAACAGGTTTTGACCTCCCTGCAAGGAGGCTGCTGGTGAGTCCCCCCCACCCCCCCAAGGTTCCTGATCTGCAGTTTGAGAAGCCCTGAGTTAGCATATGGAAGGGGGCGATGAAACCGCGATCGCCCTCCCTGCTGATAGCAGCAAAAAGTTAAGTTATCCTTTTTAAAATCTCACAGGACACACCCACATAATTTAGTAATTATTAGCTAGGTTTTGCAGAAGCAGTAAATACCTTAAGCAAAGTTGGCTGGGCACAGGAGCCTGTTGACCTCGTTTTTCTTTCCCCACGTGTTCTTTCAGTCTCCAAATCAAAATATTTTCCCATCCCCGTTCCCCTCTGCTTTCTGCGCCAACTCCTAGATCTCATTCCCCTGCCAGTGTAACACAGGGCAAACCCAGGTCTCCAGTTTGATCCCTACATTGAAGTGCTAAATAATATACCATGATAATGCTACAGTTGTTTGGCACCATAGAAACAAGGCAGTACCACCCCCATCCTTCAGCCTAGGGGTGAGGTAAAGATGGTAACTCTGGGCAATGCCCCACCCGAGGAGAATTTCCAAGAGTTAGCAATCACCTGAAAGAGAATATAACAGTGGCTTTCTTCCCAGAACAAAAGGTCCCAACGTCAGTGTAAACAAGGCCAAACTCTCGATAGAGCTTAAGGTGCTGAGAGACCAAGGGTTTCCCTCAACCTCCTTCAGCTTCAGGCTTTGGAGGCCCGCTTGGTAAGGCGTTTCAGGAGATTCGGGTTGGGTTTCCGGGGCACAGATGATTTCGAGGGGACGTCGACATAGTAGAACGTGAGAGGCTGGTAGGCTGGGATGTAGCTGACCACATTTTGAGGGCATGGGACCCACAGAGGAGCTGGAATGTAGAAATACTGGGCAGCCTAGAAGGAGGGACAGAGAAGGCGGTTAAAAGAAGGAGAACACAAGACCCAGATCTTTGAGCTTCCCAGATCTGGAAGCTCAAAGACGCACAATCCATAAGGACTTTCACGAAGAATTGGTGAGCCCAACTCAGCCCACTGGGACAACCTGAATCAAATCAAGCCTAGTGTAATAATTAAGATAATGCCCTTCAGGGTGAGTTGGGCTCAGCTCCCAGTGTTTGCATCCATGGAGTTTTTCTTGGAGACAATGTGGAAGTGGTTTGCCATCAACTCCCACCAATGGCTACTTCTTTCAACTTCCCAGTTCAGCCTACAGCCCTGGAATTTCCTAGTGATCCCCTATCAAAATACTAACCAGGTCCAACCTGGCTTAACTTTCAGCTAGCTAGGTAACTATGGAGTAAGCCAGAGTCAGATCCCTGTTCCAACTATTTATATAGTCGCCCATCTCACACAAGGTGACTCTGGGTGGCGTACAACAATTATAAAAACAACTACATATAAAAAACAGTAAAAACACACAAAACAGGAGGGGATAAAATTAATAAGGGAGCCATCGTAAAATCTCCCCAGTCCCCTGGGTGCCCCAGGCCTGATCACATAACCAGGTCTTGAGGGACTTAGGGAATGGTAAAAGGGATGGGGCTAATCTCATTTCCGGGGGGAGAAGATTCCACAAGGTGGGCGCCACAGCAGAGAAGCCTGGCCTCCTGGGACCTGCCAAATGTAATTCTCTGGCAGACGGGATCCACAGCATGCCTCCTCTACCAGATCTGATGGGATGGGCAGATGTAATCGGGGAGAGGCGGTCTCTCAGGCAACCCAGCCCCATGCCGTGAAGGGCTTTAACGGTCAAAACCAGCACCTTGATTTGGACGTGGAAGGAAACTGGCAACCAGTGCAGCTCGTGAAGCAGAGGTGTAATGTCTACCACCCTAGGGGCATACATAACTGCCCGTGCCACTGCATTTTGCACCAGTTGAAGCTTCCAGATACTCTTCAAGGGAAGTCCCATGTAGAGCGCATTACAGAAATCCAAACGGGAGGTGACCAGGGCATGAGTGACAGTGATTAAGAATGGGTGTAACTGGCACACAACACGAAGCTGGGCAAAGGCTCTCCTAGCCACGACTGCCACCTGCTCTTTGAGCAGGAGTCGTGAGTCCAGGAGGACCCCCAGATTGCGCACAGGGTCTGTCTGGGGCAGTGCAACCCCATTCAGTACCAAAGATGGCATAACTCTAGCACCAGAAGGCCCCAGAACCCACAGCCACTCAGTCTTGCCAGGGTTCAGCTGAAGCCTGTTGTTCCCCATCCAGACCCCCACAGCCCCCAGGATAAGACATTCACAGCATTGCTTAATTCGCCAGGGGCAGAGATGTATAATTGGGTATCATCAGCGTACTGATGATACCTCACCCCAGGGTGACAGATGAGCTCACCTAGTGACCTCATGTAGATGTTAAATAGGAGGGGGGAGAGCAGCGAACCCTGTGGCACCCCACATAACAGGGGCCGAGAGCGGGATCTCTCCTCCCCAACCACCACCAACTGGAATCGGCCCTGGAGGAAGGAGGTGATCCAGCACACACCGTGCCACCCATCTCCAATCCTCTGAGCTGATCCAGAAGGATACCATGGTCGATGGTATTGAAAGCCACTGAGAGGCCAAGTAGGGCAAAGATGGATGCATAACTCCCATCCCGCCCTCGCCAGAGATCATTCAAAAGCATGATCAATGCTGTTTCCATCCCATACCCAGGCCTGAATCCTGACTGACAGGGATCCAGATAGTCCGCTTCATCCAAGGTCCTCTGAAGCTGTTGCGCAACCATCTTCTCAATCACCTTCCTCAAAAAGGGGAGGTTAGATACTGGACGAAAATTGTCCAGTATAGTGAGGTCTAGCAATGGCCTCTTGAGGAGGGGGTGAACCAAGGCCTCCTTAAGAGGTGAGGAACAACCCCCTCACTCAAAAATGCATTAACCATCGCTAGAACGCACTTGCACAACACCCCCTGGGCTGCTTTCACAAGCCAGGAGGGGCATGGATCGAAAGAGCAGGTGGCTGAGCTCACAGCTCCAAGGTCCACTTCCTCAGGTCCAACAGGTTCAAACTGTTCCCAGATAACAGGGCGAGACTCCTCCCTAGGCACCTCCACTGGACCTGCAATAAAGCCAGCGTCCAACTGAGAACGAATCCGGGCAATTTTATCCAGCAGATGCCGAGAAAATTCCTCCGCACGTCCCTGCAGAAAGTTCTCCAAGCCATCCTTCCCCGGAGGGCTCATGTCACCAGAAACAGGGCTGCGGGGCAGCTATTTGCGGACGCAATAAGAGGGGAGGAGTAATGATGCTTCGCCGCCCTTATCGCCACTAAGTAGGCATGAATAGCCGCTCTAACTCGTGTTTGGTCGAGTTCATCCCTTGTCAAGCGCCAGCGATGCTCTAGACATCTCTTCTCTCGCTTCCTCTCCCTTAGCTCTTCCGTAAACCACGGAGAGCGCTGGGATCCCCGAGAGGAGAGAGGTTGCATGGGCACGATCCGATCCAAAGCCTCAGCCACCCCTTTATTCCAAGCGGCTACCAAGGCTTCAGATGGACCATGCAGCAGACCAGCAGGAACAACCCGCATCTCCCTATGGAACCCACCCGGGCCCATAAGTCGCCGGGGGCTGTTGATATATTCACTCTCTCCATGCCTGTGGTTTGTATGCATTTTAATTTTTATAATTAATAAATTACTAAATTAATTATTATATTTTAAATCATATTGTTTTATATTCTTATAACGGTTGTATTTATAAGACTGTTGTTTTGGTTTGATTGTTATACGCCACCCTGAGTCACTTGTGAGATGGGCGGCTATATAAATTTGATGGATGGGTGGATAGATGAATGGATGGATGAATAAATAAATCCAGCTCCCGACATTGTCCTTGCAGTCTCTCACCTGTTTGGGGCTGTTTTTCCCATCTGGAGTTTTGCCCAGATCTGTTGTCTTAGAAAACCTGGCCAGGCTTTCATCCTCTGAATTCTCTGAGGGGGATTCTGAGTGATAGTCTGATGTTTCTGGCTCTGGCGTTGATTTCCCACTGGGGTTCTCTTCTTTCTTCACGCTGAAGTACCGGTTGTTCTCACCAAGCCTGGAGGAGCAGATGGGATAGGAGACTTCAGCGTGTTAAGGGCCTCTATCCATGTGGGTTCTCAACAGGCTGAAACTCAATAGGTGCTCTCACTTTTGGGGTTGGCTGGTTGATTTGTTAAGCAAGAGATCCAAGTTAGTAACCCCTTTTCTGGTGCCTCCAGGAGATGACCACGAGGTATATTTGAAACAGAACGATTGAGCCTAAGATACTGACCTGCAGCAAACTTCCCCAGGATCAATCCAGATGGAAATTTCACGGGGCAGTGCTAATTCCGAATAATCCAGACCACAGGCCATGCACGCCTTTAGGAGTGAATCATCAACGTGGTGCTTCCGATTGATCCGGATGCATCTGGGAAGAAGGAAAACAAAGATTCAGAAAAGGCTTCGTTAAAATGTAAAGCAAGTCGGATTCCCGGTACAGCCGGTGGTTGAAAGGGAAAAACCATATCACAAAACAAAGAAACAAAAACCCATGTGGTTTGCATTGTTCACTTTTATTCTGTTGGTTTTCTAAGAATTCACCCTTCCACCAAAGAGGGTGGTGTGAATAAATGATCCTCCTCCCTCCAACATTTGGCACAAGCCACAATTATATCACAGATGCCATGACATCACTGTGCAAATTGATATCATGATGATATGATGTCATGATGCACATGATGTCAGTCACTCTTCCTCTGCCCCCTGCTGTCTGCCTGCCCCACCAAATGCTCATGCCTAAAAGGAAACTCAGCCAAAACACCTTATCTAAGGATGACGTGTCTTCTGGCTGAAAAGACATTTGAATGGAGCTAAGGGTGCAAACAGATGTCTTGGGTCAGACCAACTGTCTAGTTAGTTCAGCATCTAAATCAGTGTTTCTCAACCTTGGGAGCTTTAAGATGCGGGGACTTCAACCCCCAGAATTCCCCAGCCAGCTGGGGAATTCTGGGAGTTGAAGTCCCCGCATCTTCAAGTTCCCAAGATTGAGAAACACTGATCTAAATTTTTGCCATGGCCAAGCAGATGTCTATGAAAACTCCACATGTAAGACATGAGACTAGGAGCGCTCCACCACTCATATTCCCCGTTGTCCAGAATTTGCCCATATTGGGCCACACAACCATCATAATTAACATGCCCAAAAGCTTTTTCCTTTAATTGTTCATCCCTCTGCAAGCAGTCCAGACTGGTGGCCATTCCCTACATCGTGTGATGGCAAACCTGATTGTTCACTCTTGTTCTCGGTGGACCAAGAGAACATTTGCTGCCTTTTAAGACCCAGGCTCAAAGTATCTAGCTGGCGTTTTGGAGAGGTGTCATTGCAATGAAGCTGGGAGGTGCGGCTTCGCACATTCACTTTGGGACCAACCCTGCCACCACCATTCCTTGAAAGCTCAAGGACAACAAAATCATATTGATGAAAGCAGAACCTCCCGTGAGTAAAACTGTGGTGCGGCAAGTTCCAGGCGGGATGTAGCAAACAAAAATTGCGGTGTGAACTGCGTGCTAACAATCGCCTGAGCAGCCAAACTAGTATGCAAACGGTGCCAATCAGTTACACAAATAGTCTCGAGATGCACAATACAGTTATGCCACAGCTCGCTCTGCAAACAAATGACTCCATAAAAAAGGCACTCATTGGTTGCTTCATAGTATACTTAAACGGCTGGGGGTGGGGGCAGAGACGTGGAAGCACACCAAGGCAGAGCTTTCGTTGCTGACCTCCACCATTTTTTTCTATTTTATTTTAAATGGGAACTTTAAAATATCCAAGTCCTTAGGACTCGTCATTCAACAGGCAGATTTAATATTTCGTGTAATGCCTCTGCTATATACTAAGTGCAGAAGCTCCTTTGCCTCTCTTTTCAAGGGAGATGGGCGGCCATATAGATACGATGAATAAATAAATAAAATAAATAAGATAATATGCAGCAGGATGGCCTGAAAGATGCACGTAGCAGCTCACCCTTTCGAAAGATTGTGGCTGATTCTTCAGACTATCTCTCGACCTGAAGCAGGCTGAAATCACACCAACCCAATTCAGGCATGCTGCCACCACCTTTCTTAGATGGTGGGGAGACCCAAATGAGGACATCCAGGTTCACTCAACAGTGCTGACCCCAAACTAAACATAGAATCATAGGGTTGGAAGGGACCTTGGAAGTCTTCTAGTCCAAGCATGCCAGATTAGAGCTCTGAGTGATGGGTGAACCCCTGTCTGCAGAAGAGCCCTCAATGGCTTGTTTCCACTCCCAACTGAAAAGACAAACCAGGAGAAACAGCGGCCCAATACACGGACATTCTGTTCATATCTTCTCAACACGACGCCAGTTCCCCCGTAAATCCAGATAGAGTTAGAAAGAGGATCAAAGGAATCAAGGAGGCCATGGCTTAACATATCTGCTGATAAATGTGGCTAAACTACACACATATCCAGTTTGTAAGATTTTGTAACTAACTCCTTTTCCTTTACAGTAACCCTGATGGGTGAGACTTTGAGAGACCCGCTCTTCTTGGTTACTGTTCAACAGTAGCCTACTTTTGTGGGGAAAACTGCCTTGAATCCTAGACTTTACCTTACAGCCTGGACGGAACCAAATGTTGATGCAAATATTATTAAAAGCCTGCTAAGCTGCTAGCGGAAGCTTAGAGGCTGCTTTTGGCCTTAAAAAAAAAAAAACCTGAAGACAGCTGCTTGGATGACCCTTCAGATAAACGGAAGTTTCAACATCTTCCTGTCACAACCAGGGTAAGTGTAACAAGAAGAAAAAAATCAGCAACCACTTCCATTTCCTCCATTTCAGCACACCACAATCCTGTTGACCGACAAAGGCTGTGAAATCACACTGCATCTTGGCTAACCGTGTGAACCAAGAAACCCCACCAAAGCTCCAAAATCACTCCGGTGTTTGCAGCGGGCCCCGTTTTCAATGCAAGTGTCATAGAATAGGGTGTCCCTGGGTTAAGAACACCCGGTTTAAGGATGACCCGTAGTTAAGAACGGAGCCTATTGTAGCAAAATTCGAGTTAAATACACAACGATTCGAGTTCATTACACAATCCTAGTTCTACAGTATTATACAATCATACTGTTCCGGCTTGCCTACAAATTCGACTTAAGGACAGACCTTGGGAACAGAACTTGTTCTTAAAGTGAGGACTACCTGTACCAGTTTTCCTATCTTACATCGTGGTTGGCAACAATTAGGGAGAAAACGTGACACCCCTTGGAAGGCTGAGATTGTCAGATCAAAGATAAGTGTGATACTTCTTTGTTATTGGAGTCTGTTTGCTTTTTTTTAAAGCTCTTCCATTTCGCTGTATGTTTTAAACTTTCCTGACCTCATTATGCAAATCCCTAATAATTATCTACTGGTTTCTTTGCAAGGCGGGACAGAGTGTTTAATGTTTCTCTCATAAGCAAAAATTGTATTTCCTCTGAAGGACAAACATAAGCCTATAACCTTGATAATCCACCACTACTGCAAACTGAATGTTGTTCAGTTAAAAATGTGGCTGGTTGTTTTGGTACTTTCTTAAAAAAAAAAAAAAAAGATTTAGGTCGCCTTGGCTTCAGATGTGTGCACCGGCTTCCGCAGTGCAGGCTTGAGCTTTTGAGGTCTCCATAAAAGTAATGCTAGAGAGTTGACAAGAGTTGAAAATAACTTAAACTGAACGGGAAGCGTTACAGCACCAGGCTTTGGGTGACAGCGGAATGATTAGTCTGCCTCTGAACATGTGCAGACGGCTTGGCTGGCCCTGGAGATTCTCCTTCTATGCACAGCATTGGAACATGTTGCACTATAGAGCAGTGTTTTTCAACCTTGGCCACTTTAAGAGGTGTGGATTTCAACTCCCAGAATTCCCCAGCCAGCATGGCTGGCTGGGGAATTCTGGGAGTTGAAGTCCACACCTCTTAAAGTGGCCAAGGTTGAAAAACATTGGTCTAATGTGTACGCTGTGTACACTTGCCAGGGGTTCTTCTTTGGTATAAAAATTCTGAGAATCCACTAAACTGCAAAGTTTCATGGGGAAGCTAATTCATGAATCAAATTATAAGAGGAAAACAGTTAATGGTGATTTCTACCTTTCCCACGAAATCCTTCCTCTCTCAAGTCTTCCAAACCACCTCGTCAGTTCCTCTACTGAAGCCTACTCGGGCTTTGTCCAAATGACGCCCCTCCAGATTCTGGCAGGAAACGATGGGAACCAGAGTCCCACACATCTGGTTGGGGTCATCTCTAAGCCATAAACCACAGCGGCTCAGTGTTTCTCAACCTTGCCCGCTTTAAGCTGTGTGGACTTCAACTCCCAGAATTCCCCAGCCAGCAGGGCTGGCTGGGGAATTCTGGAAGTTGAAGTCCATATCTCTTAAAGTGGCCAAAGTTAAGAAACACTGTTTTATAGGCTATCCTAAGAAAGCATAGGATCTCATCCATAGCTCTTCAGCTACAGCAGCTGAATTATCAGGAAGGGCAGAGGCAAACCGTGTGTCCGACCCGCCACGAAGCTGCAGTGCAAACGACGTGAATGATAACATCTGTGTCACTTCCACCACCATGTCACAACGCCCACGGTGCCCCCGAGTCTCTCTTGCCCACCCACGAGAAAGGGGGTCAAGATGAAGCCAGCTTCCCGGAGCTAAAACCGTGCACAGGCGTGACCACCCATCCACCGCCTCCAGGAACAGAAGAGAGAAACTTCTGCTCCCCGATCTCAGCCCGTCTTCCCTTCCCCAGCCCAGCCCACCCACCCCTCGCTTACCTATAAGCCTGTCCTTTCAGGGGGTTATCCGGGTACCAGTGCTGATGAAAACGGTCGCAGAGGATCCCAGCCAGGCACTCGCCGAAGCGCTCTACCTGCTCCCCGTCCAGCTTCTTGTGACGGTTCACCAGCCGAGCGATGAACCGGGCTCCTGTTTCAACCTCCTCTTTCATGCTGAGTCCTGCGTCGGGCGTCCTGGGGAGGGGGGAACACAATCCCATTCAGAGCTCAGAGCTCTGCCGAAAGGAGGGGAGGGCACCCCCCGCAGTTCCAGCAGCCCCGGGGTGCTCCCTGGGGCCAGGCTCAGCCGGAGATAGCAACCCAGTTCCGCTCGACGCGAGCGAGTCCTTTGTTTGGGGGTTGCGACACCGGTGCAGAGAAAGGTGAGTCGGAGTTGTGAGCGAGGAGGAGTGACTCACGGAGGAAGGGGAAGAGAGATTGCCAGGCTGTTGCATCAGGACGCGCCAAGGAGGCAGCAACGGGGTCACACTGAGGCCCTCACACGCGTATATGCATTAGCAAAGGAGAGCAGCCAACTTGGCTGGCCCAGGGTCACTCAGAGGCCATCTAGCCCAGCCCATGCGAGGCAAAAAAGGAAGATCAGTAGGATTAATGGCTGGTGTAACGTGGTCTGCTCTAGCCCTTTGCTCCTTCCTATTGGGGATTGATTTGTGGACCCCTTTCTGTCCCCCCTCGCCCCTGCCAAACTGGCTGTGAGCAGTGAAACCCCTCTACGTCACTGTTTCTCAACCTTGGCAGCTTTAAGATGTGTGGACTTCAATTCCCAGGATTCCCCAGCCAGCCATGCTGGCTGGGGAATCCTGGGAGTTGAAGTCCACACATCTTAAAGCTGCCAAGGTTGAGAAACACTGGTCTACGTTTTAAAAAGACATCTAAATGTAAATACAAATCTAACAAATACAATGAAATAACAATAAGTAATTGAGTCAAGATATGCAATATATAACAGACATTAACCAATCCATCTTTGGGAAGAAGAATGATGGTTAAAGGCCTTAATGTGTTACTGAATCATATTTCTAAAGTATGGAATTTGTCACTTCATGAAAAGCTTTAACTCCATCAAGGCTCGAGAGGATCCTTTTTTAATAATTGGAAATAAACTGACTCTCCTGATTCTAAGGAACAGATCCAGGATGTGAATCTGTTATCCGTATTTCTGAAAAATCTTTTCTAAGATGAAGCAATCTGTTCCTGTACGGTCTAAATTTAATAAGCTTACAGTTTGAATTACTTTTATCTTGCTATCTATAGCTATTATATGGATCTCTTTTCTTACAGTAATTAGTTTTTTGTGGGGGGGGGTCACTGTGTATTTTTAATTGCCGTAATATAATCAGGTTTACTTTCTTCACTGTACAATCGCTAGCTTTTATTTCTCTTCTGTTAGGGCTGTAGTTTTCTGTATTTCACTAACAAATGGAGCTTCCAACCAAATTTCGATATAGATATGGATCAACAATACATCCTTGGCCGCAGAAAGAACATTGCTAAATTCAGCAACAAATCTGCAAAAGTGAATCAAAAGGATAATGGGGGGACTTGACCAAGTAACATAACAGATTTTCATGGTTGCAATCTTCTCTTATGCACCCTCCAGGTAGAAAAGCTGGCAATAGAGATACAGTTTTTGTAGAGGATGGCAAGGATATTTCCAGCTATAAAAGACGCCTTAAAGAGGTTGATATCATGAACATTTTCAGTCCCACCGTGTATTTTCCATGGTGCTCTCTCTGTCTCTCCATTCTTCAAAGGAAACCTTATTTGTTAAATTTATATCCAGCCTTTCCTTCCCAGATATCAAGGCTGTGTATAGAGCACTCCCATTTCCCCCCTAACAACCCTGCAAGGTTGAAACTCAACCAGCCTAACTCACTCAGGGAACTTCCATGGCAGAGAATAGCTTTAGCACTGCACTCCCCAATCTTACTCCCACATAACCACCAGACCACATTGGCTGGGTTCACATAATTCACTGAACCTTAAACCCAGGTCAGTTGCTGTGCTCCCTTTGAGTTTGCTATACTCAAAATGAACATACAACATTCCAGTATAACAAAGCTGGGACTGGACCACAAACTACCCAATCCTATTTTAGCCTAGTGCAGGTTTTCTCAACCTTGCCACTTTAAGAGGTATGGACTTCAACTTCCAGAATTCCCCAGCCAGCATGGCTGGCTGGGGAATTCTGGGAGTTGAAGTCCACACCTCTTAAAGTGGCCAAGGTTGAAAAACACTGGTCTAGCTTGAGATCATCTGTTAAGCTGAAGCCCAGCCTGATAGGTTGAGCTAACTACACAATTCGAAGCTCCCACCAGTTTTTCAAAAGTGGAACCCTGAATTGTCACTTTTAACTCATTTATTTACATTTTTTTTAGCCTCCCACTCCAGTGGACTCTGGAGATCAAAGGAGAGACGAAATGGGATGCCCTATGTTTCATTTCAAAATCAATCCTATCCAGTTCAGTTTAGGTTTTGCACTCTGTTTGGGGGAGGGTGGCTTCAGGCTTTTGTTGGTTGGGTGTTGCCCAGGATCACACAAAGAAGGGACTGGCGTGCAGCTTGTACTCAGGCAGACACAAACAGCCCCAGCCCTAGATAAGAAGACTCCGTCCGTCTAGTCACAGGACTTTATGAACAAACTCTTCTCGGTGGAACAGCTCCGTTTCCTGGAACGGCTTGTTTCAGCAAAGTCCCTGCTAGCGAAGGAACACAGATGCACACCCACAACGGTTGCAACATCAGAGGCTGAGCTTGAAACAGGCAAGAAAGCAAAACAAAGGGAGAAAACAGGGTTGTGTGTTTGTCTACAAGCGCCAAGCACGTGTGCTCTGCTTACCTCCTGACATCAGCCCAGGCAGGCATTGTGTGTCTGTTTGTACACACACACGCCCTTCCCATAAGCAATGACCTTTCTACCTGAGATAGTGTGTGCTATACAAGGGATTTACAAGTCATTCTTGCAGAAAGCTCGCTCCCTGCCACCTTCCAGGGAAACATGGATGTCCCAAAATGAGGGTAATATGGGTCAGGGTTGCACCCACTCATATCTCTGCCCATCGCTGTCCCCAAAGCAATGTTTCAGTCCAAGGTCTTCTGTAAAATCTGGCAAAGAGATCGTTGGCTCCCAAACCCCACCCCAGCCCATTACTAGAACCTCTGTACGTGTCATTTACTACAGCAATGTTTTTCAACCTTGGGAACTTTACGATGTGTGGATTTCAACTCCTACTATTCCCCAGCCAGCATGAGAGTCTTCCCCAACCTAATGTCCTCTGGATGAGTTGGGCCTCAACTCCCATCATCCCCAGCAAAGAGACCAAACTGGCCTATAAAAAAGAGCAAATGAAGAATAGAAAAGAGACATGGCAAGGCAAAGCATTACATGGCCAGTACACACACACACACAAAAAACTAGCAGGCAAAGCAGATAACAACAAGACCTGGCAATGGCTAAGAGCAGGACAGTTGAAGAAAGAGACAGGGGGGCTAATTCTGCCTGCACAAGACCAAGCCTTAAGAACAAATGCATACGAAGCCAGAATTGAGAAGACAGCAACAGATAGCAAATGCCACCACTGCACAGAAGCTGAAGAAACAGGGGACCGCCTAGTTAGCTGCTGCAAGAAGATCGCACAGACTGACTACAAACAACGGCACGACAAAGTACCAACAATGGTGCATTGGAAGATCTGCAAGAAATACCATTTGCCTGCAAGCAAGAACTGGTGGAACCACAAAACAAACACAGTAATAGAAAATGAAGACGCTAAAGTGCTCTGGGACTTTAGAATTCAAACAGACAAGCACCTGCCACACAACACCCCAGACTTAGCAACTGTTGATAAGAAAGACAAAGAAGTCTGGATAGTGGACATTGCGATGCCTGGAGACAGCAGAATAGGAGAGAAAGGACTGGAGAAAATCACAATATACAAAGACCTGCAAATAGAAGTAGAACGACAAAGCAAAGATAATACCAACAGTAATAGGCCCCTTGGGCACAATCCCAAAACATCTGGAGCACCACATGAAGACCATCAGCATTGACAAAATCACCACCAGTCAACTGCAAAAGGCAGCTTTACTTGGAACAGCTTGGAATAGATGATATCTTTCAGACCATCGAACAACATCTGCCTACCCCAGGTCCTTGGGAAGGACTCAATAGGTGGATAAAAATGCCAAATCCAGTCTAAAACATCTGGCTGATTGTGCTACCAATCCTAATAATAAAACAATCGATCAATAATAGACAACACAACCCTCTTGCAACAGGGATGTAAAAACCACCCCTTTTGCAGCCCCCAGAAACTTCCCAGATGGAGCAGGGCCAAAAACCTCGTCCCTATTTGGGGGGGATTTTAGGACACCCAGTGGAATTCACTTTTTTTTCATCTTTTAGTCCCAGTGCTGCCCACAAGCCGTGGCATATACCCACTCCCACCTTACAGATGGGCCAGGAATCTGGTCCCTGACCATCTCACCAGAGAGGGGCCACCCTTTGCTCAGGGACTCCAGGCTGACCCCCATGTGCTGCACATGACAACCAAGTAGCCTGGAAAATACCCCCCTCCCAGGGACAGTTGGCAGCCCTGCCAGGTAAAAGAAAAAGGAACCCAGCTACTGTACAGCCGCCAGATTAAGCCAATTCCCAAGTGCCCAAACAGCCTGAAGCAACTAATTGGAAAGGAATGTCAGTCTCACAGGGTGTTCCCACCCAGTCACAAGACTGGCTAACTGCCATTACCGCAGCCGGCTAGTCTAGCTCACCTGGAGCTTTCCCTGTCTCAAAAAGACAGGTGAAGGGAGACCCAGATACCACCACAAGAACAGAGCCCCTTCCTTGGAGCTGCAGGGAATTCTCCATAGATCCCTCATTTTGAAAGTGGGAGGGTAAGGGGACAGAGAATATTTAATTCTAGGTAGTACCTGCTGGATCTCCAAAAATTGAGATTAACAGCCACCCTCCCCACATTTCAAACTCCTCTCTCTCTCTCTCTCCACCCACCCACCCACCCACCCATCCATCCATCCATCCATCCATCCATCCATCCATCCATCCATCTCTCCAAACTAACAGATGTTTAGACATCTATAGATGTTTAGATATCTACAGTGGGCTACAAAGTACCCACGTGACCGGAATCCGGGAAATGTCTTGCCAAGCAGGTTTTGAAATAAGAACAGGGGGAAAAGCCCAAATGTTTTTACCAGAGGCAGAACAGGAGCACAGACCCTCCTCTCAATTAATGTCAAGCCCAAGCAAGGAAGGAGAGAGGTTCTAAACGAACAAACCTGAGTTTGCTGTGAAAATCTATTTCTAATGCAACAGATTGGATAAACATCTACATGGGTGACTAAGCCAGTCAGGAATCCGGGACCCCCCTCCCCAATACTGGCCAATTGTTTCAGTCCAACCAAGTGGAGATTTATCCACTGGGAATTTAACATTATATATGTGACGCTGGCATTCAGATGTTGCTGTGCTTTCCAGTTGGATTTATGAGACCCCAACAAATGCTTGAGGTGGGAGAAGGGAGTTGTAGTTGAAAGGGCTCTAAGACAATTGTCCCCTAGTTAGAGCACAGATTTATAGCGGCTTTTATTAAGACTAACACATTTATTAACACATAATAACCCCAACATTTTGTTAGCTTTTCTGCAAAAATACCACGTGTTTCCCCTCTGAACATTTGCCCATCATTTCTCCCCATGGGAATTTCTTCTCTCTCCTATTTCCCTCTTGGACTTTTAGTTCCTTCTTCAACTTTAGTTTCTTTGGACTGTCCTCTTGCTTCATTAACTTTTCCTTTCTATCTATAATCCCAGTGATAATAAAGCTTATTCTCAGGACACTCCAAGGCTCCTTGCCAAGATTTTGGGGTAGGGAAGGAGCAAGAGAAGCAGTAATGCAGCAACATGATACCTGGGAAATCCTCAGTCCAAACCCCATCTTTCACACACACACACACACACACACAGAAAAATCACTAGATTGCAGATTTCACACAACCTACTACTAACTTAACTCAAGTTAACAAAACATAACTGCTGTATCTAACTAGCATGCAATGCTCTTTGCATCCAAATTCTGGGGTCTCCTTGCAAGACACTGTTTTATTAGGCTTGGCTTCAGCTTAACAGATGATAGAAATTTAGCCATTGTGCTTTAGGGCTTAAGAGATGAACTCAACCAGTTGTGATTCAATCAACAAACTGGTTCACAGAGTATGGCTTAACAGGATATGCAAAGCCTGCTTAATTTTCAGAATGCTATTTCTGTTTGAACATTCTTCCTTGGCTGGTGTCTTGGTTAGAATTTTGTTGTGAAGTCTATCTGTTCAGTTTTGAAGCTCCCTTTGTGCTAATTGCTGTATCTCAGTTAACTTTCCTGGCAAGCTTAGGGAAAGATTCTAGTCAAACTCAGTTAGAACCCCTTGTACATCCTGAATTTAGTTCTCAGGTCAGCACTCTTAGGATCCCAGTACAAATGGTCAACCTACTGACATAGTTGGGTTAGTTTGAAAAAAGGATGTATTTCTTTGTATGACACAATGATGTTTACATGTTCAGAGCCAAGCTTCATGCGATAAACAAACATGCCAGTCCATTCCTCTGTTAAAATTCAAAGTCCTAAAGTGCAGTTTCAAGATGGGATAAGGAATCGATCAAAGGAATGGAACCTCCAGGTTCAGAAGTAGCATACCTTTAAACCCTGGAGGCTAAAAACAAGCCCTCCAGCTTATGGGCAGCCCCCAGGGGCCATCATTAAATTACAGAGTGATGCAGTAAGGACATTTTTCGGGAAACCAAGCCAATTGCACTCCAATCGAGCACATGACCTGAAGAACTGGCTGGAAATGAAAGAGAAGAGAGGAGGGGGAAAAAGGAGAGAGGGAAGGGAAGGGAAGAGAAGAGAAGGAAGTGTTTACTAATAATGTTCCTTGCAAAGAGAGGGAGTGACGGGGGCGGCCCTCAACAATCACCCTATGGTCAGGCGTGGATAAAGTCAGGCTTCAATACAGATAAAGACTTCGGAAGTTACGGGCAGTTTCATCAGCTTTTGGGAAGACCAGGGTGTGTGTGTGTGTGTGTATACGCATGTGTGTGCATGCAAGGGCAGGAGAGGATAAGCATCAGTGGGGGGGGGGGAGGACGTGGTAAGTGCAAGGGCCGACTGGCACTCAGCAGGGAAGTGGGCATAGCAATGGGGACATATTAAGGGTGGAGGAGGACAGGACGGACCAAAGCATTTAGGAGTGATGAATTCCATACAGGGAAGAAAAAAAACCAAAACCTGGGGCCAACCTTTCTTGGGTCAGTTCAAGATCTCACATTTGCATTTATGCCATGGGGTTAGCTTGGTTAATTATGAGTTTCTTTTTATCTTTTTGTGACTTTGCCTCTTCGCGGTTTTTTTTTTCCCTGCCAAGAAACTGGATGAACTCAGAAACATGATGATGTTAATTTGGGAACCAGAGGCATAGATTATGGGAATGCGACTTCCCTGACTTCCCTCCCTCTCTGCGGGTGTTCAGGCGTGCATACAGACACACACAAAACTCATGGCACCTTCAAAATGGTTTGATCTGATAAGGCTGTCTGCACATGATCCCAGACTGGGACGTTTCAAGATGTGCTATGCTGTTAGTCTGTACAGTTTTTAGGGCCACTTCCTCCCTGAAGATGTTTAATTTCTTACACTATCATCCAGCCGTTGCTGGGATGAGAGAACTATGGCAAAAGCAGCTTTTCTAGCCTCGTAACAATCCTTGGGTGATGCTATATCAGTGTTTTTCAAACCTGGCAACTTTAAGATGGGTGGACTTCAAGAGGTCCATCCATCTTAAAGTTGCCAGGTTTGAAAAACACAGATATATTCTTCCTTCCCCTCCCCACCCAGCAGCAAGTGACGGATTTGACTAGAAACCAGCGTATATGGATCCTAACCCAGTGCACTTCCCCACAGCAAATGATCCTATGGCTTACTCAATTAACCCAATTTTCCTATGGCTTATTCAGTTAACCCAATTAACACACAAAACCTGATTTAGGGGCTTGCATCACACCTGACACCCCAAGCAATGAACCACAAAAAGATGGCTTAACAACGGCTGGATTCCCACCATGTGATGAACACCGGTTAGCCAAACTCCCTTTTACCCTGGATTGGTAGGCTGTGTGAGCCCAACTCCTGAACTGCAAATTCAAACCATAAGGACTGTTTTCATTGGGGATGCCAAGCTAAAACGTGGTTTATTCATTTGGGGTGCAGCATGCTTGAGGGCAATGTCTGGGTTACAAGGATGGTGGGAGAGAATGGGGGCCTCATGCAGGCCAGTAATTGTTCAGCTGGGTGGGGGTGGAAATACCCATCCTCCCTCCACTCTTGTCCTTGAGAAAGGATGGGGGGGGGGCACCATGAGAAGCCTTGCCCTACCCCCCATCAAAAGCAGGCTTTAGCATCAGAAACTATGGGGCAGATCAGTTCTTTTCCTTAACTAAACATAGGGCTGAATCCATGAAAACAGAATCCCAAAATGTGTCTATTTCACACACACACCCAAATATTCCAGATTTGCCCAGACATCTCCTTTTCCACTCGGTCCTCGAGGAGCACGGCATGCAGCGCGAAGGGGGCCCAAACGAACACTTCCCCTCCCTCCGCGGCCCGCCACTTCCTCAGACGAGCCCCCGGCCTCGCCACGCAGCGCCCCCCATCCCAACCGGCTCTCCCATGCTGCTGGCCGTGGGAATAAGTCAGCGCTGCGTCCCAGGCTCCCTGCAGCGGGCGTCGGGCTGGGGACGGGAGAAAAGGGAAGGAGTTCAGAGTGGCTAAACTTGGGGTCGGGGAGGGAGCAGGGACGGCGGGCGTGAGCGGAGCGGAGGGTCCCGAGGCGGGCGGAGGGAGCGCAGGGACGCCGCGGGAAACGTGTCCGGGAGACGCTGGACTCCTCGGGACAAACCCGGGCGGCCGGACACGCGGGAACGGCTCGGGAAGGGGGCAGAGACGCCTCCGTCCCACCACTCGTGTCCCTCCTCCTCCTCCTCCTCCTCGCCAGTCCCCCGTCCCCCATCGGACTCTCCACGTGGCTGAGACGGGGAAGCATCTTCGTTAAGAATCACGAAGCTCCCACGGGGAGGGGGATCCAATCCATCCGGTAGAGCAGAACCGAGGTTCAAGCCCCGATTTCCCACCCGCCCCGACCAAAAGCAAAGCCCGGAAAATAACCCGAGCCCTTCCCCAGCCCGCCCCGGCTCCCCCCGCTGCATTCCGGCCCCGCGTGCCCGCTCTTTGCCCTACCTTCCGCGGCAACGTGGGATTCCGCCCGCCACGCGGTCCTCCGCTTGAGCTCTCAAGATCGCCTCTGATTCACCAGAGGCGGCCCGCAGCAGCTGGCAAAGGGAGTCCCCGCCCCCGTCTCGCGCGCCAGACACGTCACTCGCCATATAAGGAATTCCTGGCCGCGTGGGAATTTCCAAGGACCCGGAGCGCGCTGCAGGGCAGGCGATAGGGGGCACTGCGGCTACGCGTGCGCGGATGCCCCGCCGCGGAAGACCCTGCGATTGTTACGCTGGGACCTAAAGACACGAGCACGCCGCCAGGGCTAAATGCGGGCTTGGGAGCGGGGTGCAAAAGAGGTATATGGCGTCCTTTTTTCTCTTTTGCAGAAGCAAACTCTCTTCGTCCAACCCACAGCGACCCCCATTCCTTTATTACAGAGGCCAGTTTCAGCCCTTTTATTCCCCGAAGCTGTCCTTGAGATTTATTCATTTTTCAAAAACGCACTTTTGCCCTTTCTTTTATTCCTTTAACTTCTGCCCTACAAACGGTACTACCTGATGCACGGTCTTTCCCATTCAGGTGAAAAAGACAGAAATGGAATTGTCTTTGTTAAATAAATGGACATACACTTTTTGATGTTTAGATATTTTTATCAGGAGATGGGCTTTTGTAACGTTTTTCTCAGTCTGGCTCTTGAATTTCCCTTTGTAAAGCAAAGTTATAAACGTAAAACTTTGTTTTTATCCTCTTTCAGATTTGCCCCTTTTCCAGGTTTGTCCTTTATTTTTTCCAAGAAAATGTGATCACCATAGTTAAACCTCAGTTTTCCAAGGTTTTAGGACCCAAGGTTGGAAAGATGTCTCAAAGGTGCCTCTTTGAGCAGGATTTCTATCTTGGGCTCTACACATGGAGAAGCTCTTGCACAAAACTAGTTTCCGTCTTTGAAACAAAAGAGTCATATTTTTCAGTCACAATGAACACCAGAGCTGTTGAGGTGGGATAAATTGACTTTCCTTCAACTCACTTCTAGGGAAATGGGAAAAGCAGGGCCACGTTGTGACTTTTGTGGCCCTTAGGCATTTTTGCTTTTGTGGGCCCCTCCTTCCATAAAAAGAATAGTATTAACAATTATATTTCATATGCTTTTTAATATTCATATGTTCACAGAGACATGCAAAGCGGTTAAATAATATATGTATTGTTTTATAAAATCAATATGATGCCTATCACTTATCCAAGTGACTAAACGTTAGTATTTGCGCTACGCCTACAGGTTACAAGAAAGATCAGCGGTTCGATGTTCAGATGTTGTGTCTTGCCTGCTTGTTTTATGAAAAGGCATGAAAATATATACATCTTTATTCAAAGGCATGGAAATAAATAACTTCTACTTTTTATACTTTCTGACTTAAAAAAAAAAAATTAAAAGGTTTTCATGGGCCTTGGGCACTGTGCCTGTGGTGCCTCATGGATAAGTCAGTGCTGGGAAAAAGCAAAGGAAAATTAAAGAAAAGGTAAAAGAAAAAAAGAACAATCAGGAAGACAATGCAAAAAGCAGTGGGCAGTTTCCCACTGCCAGGAGGGGCTGAAAGGACCCTGGGCTGATCCCATCTCCCAGCAGGAAATGCACGTTCTTAATCCCTTTATCTGTATCATCCCTGCAATTCAGCGGTTCCTTATCTTAACAGCTACTAAATCCATGGCTGACGTTTCTTCTTTGCATATGTAAAAGATGCAGTGACCATCTTTTCTTAGAAAAAATAACAAACAACCTGAAAAAGGGGCAAATCTGAAAGAGGTTCATAAGGATTTAAAAAAACTCTAATCATTGATGTTTATAACTTTGCTTTTCAAAGGAACATTCAAAAGCCAAACCAAGACAGCCAATAATGAAATTAAATCAATCTAAAGGACAGCTTTCTGAAATAAGGACTGTATGGTCACTGTAGTAAAAGGTCAGATCCCCTTAAATGGATCCCCACTCCCCAAAGTGCTAGAGGAGACAATAAGTGTGAGGGCTGCTTGAAAGCTGGGGGGGTGGGGAGGGAAGACACACCTTTGATTTCAAGACTAATTCCAGGATCTTTGCATTTAAGTAATTCATCTGAACCAGCCAGATGATTCACTACATGGAGGGTCAAGTCCTTCAAAGGATTTAGGGCAAATTTGGAATACAGAGAGAGCTGGCTTGGTGTGGTAGTTAAAGGCACCAGGCTAGAAACTGGGAGATGTGAGTTCTAGTCCTGCCTTAGGCACTGGGTGATGTTGGGCCAGTCCTTCTAGGACAGCGTTTCTCAACCTTGGCAACTTTAAAACATGCTGGATGGGGGATTCTGGAAGTTAAAGGCCACACGTCTTAAAGTTGCCAAGGTTGAGAAACACTGCTCTAGGAAGAAGGGAAGGGCAAGATGCTTCTGAAAATGTTGCCAAGAAAACTGCAGGGACTTGTCTGCATAATCACCAGCAGTCATGACTGACTCAAAGGCACCAAAATAATAATATAATTAACATGGGAGCCCAACTCAGTTTACCTTCAGTGGTTGCTTTGTGGGGAGACAGCTTTCAAACCACCATGCACAAAGGTTGTCCGGGGTAGGGAAGGTTTTGGGATTCTGGTTCCCAGCTGCTCCAGCCAGCAATGCTACCTGTTTAAGGTGATGGGAGTATCTGGTGGGCATTTCTAGAAGCTCTCTCCTAGGGGTGAGGCAGCTTTTTGGGTGGAAGGCCATCCTGCTCTCCTCAGAGTGGATGGAGCCAGAAAGACACTTATACACTGTTGAATATTAGGGGTGTTTTTAAAAATGGTATGCACTTATACATCATACAAGATCTGTTGTTTCCCCCACAACAACCCTGTAAGGTAGATTGGACTGAGAGAGAATGACCTATTGAGGACTGAAGAAGACAAGAACCTTGGAGTCCCTACTCTTAGACCAGCACTTAGTTCACCACTACACCAACCCATTATATATAATTAATATGATATAGTGTAAGTAATACAGTCCTTTGTAACATAAGCAATTACAATGGGAGCAACTTTGGGAGGGCCATGAAAATAATGCCCAATGCAAGGGCTTCTGGCTGTGCATGATGCTCAAGCAGGCCCCAGGCTGAGGAGGGGAAGTCAAAGGCCATCACTAGGGACTATTCACAGGCTTCATTGAACAGTGTTTTTCAAACTTGGCAACTTTAAGATCGGTGGACTTCAACTCCCGGAATTCCCCAGCCAGCATACTGGCTGGGGAATTCTGGGAGTTGAAGTCCATACATCTTAAAGTTGCCAAGGGCGAAAAACATTGATTTAACAGGCTTGACCAGGTCCATGAAATACTTAACAGCCAGGGAGATCCATGTGTGTGTGTGTGTGTGTTGTGTGTCTCAAAATGGCAACCATGGCCATGCTTTTGGAGTCCTACCCCTTTTTATTTTCATCAGGCATGTATGAAAAGGTGCTGAGCTTTGATGATGCGGCTGCGGCCCCTATCTTGACTTCTTGATACCCTCTGCTAGCAGCTGCATTTGCCTTGTTTTAAACTTGGGCAGGAGTTCAACAGATGAAGTATCTCCTAGCTATTTTCCCTGATCCAACCCTCCAGGAAAGCACCTGTTGACTTTTCAGCCCGCTGCAAAGTGTTGAAGGGTAGAAGAGCCACACCGAGAACATGAAGAAAGTTATAGCTTTTAAAACACATCCTACTGGTTGGCAGTGGAATTAAGCCTGTCGGGAGAGCTTAATGAAATTAGGCCATTACTTCTAGTAATTTCCAGAGCAATACAATCAAATGTTGGTAGTGGTGCCAACTTTTATCATAGGATAGCACTCCTGTGCATATCATGTGCCAACTTTTTCATCTGACAAAGCTCCTGTGTATCTAACAGCCCCAAAGCAAGCAGCTTTAAGCTTGCTTAAAGTTGCTGGGGAGGTTAGCAGGTTGGGTATCCTCCCTTCTATTTCTGCAAACCCAGAAAATGGGTTGAGTCCATAGCTAGGCTAAGCTTGCTGTGTGAACAGCAAGGTCTGACCTGCCCCATCCCGTCTGCAATGGCCAAGTTTGCCAAACCTCCCAGGGTGGCTTAAAACTGCAACTGAGCAGCAACTTCTACTGAATGTGTTGTGAAAACCCAACCCCTGGGTTAGCTTCTTCTCCAAACCAGACTATCATGAAGCCATCCCATGGCTTGCTTCTTTAAGCATCATGGATGAAGCCAAGCCAGCAACCGTGGTTGATGAGCACCCCACCCCCACCCCCACCCCCGTTCAAGGTCTTGTGAATGATGTGAACCGACCCACTAAACCGCAAACAAGCCGACCACGTTTGCATCCAGCCCGCCTCTGTGCTTCGTTCCTGCTTCGCTGCTGGTTGAGAGAACCGTGGTTACAAGGAGAAGAGAGTGGCTGTCCCGCGGAGGAAGGGCGAGCTGGAGACCGGGAAGGCCGGCCAGGTGGCCTCCGCGCTATAAAAAAAAAGTCCTTCTTAGGACGCCCTGAAAGAAAACGAAGGGCTTCGGACTTCCTACCCTCCGGTTTTTCCCCAGCTCCACCCCTTCTGTTAGGTAAGGACGTGATGCTTTCCGAGTTTCGCAGCGCTACAGTATTGCAAAACTCCGCGCGCCGTAAGGCGGGTTTGCTCTTTTTAATGGGGTCGGCGCGTGGCGGCCCGCCGCTGCCAAGCGGAGGGGCAAGCCGGCAAATCCAATCCACCGATAAGGGGTCGGGCCGAAAAGATCCGCGCGCCGTCTCCCGATTCACGTCTTGAAGTCCGTCGCCCAGCGATACATCGACCTGGAGAGGTGACAGGATAAGGAGTGAACCCGAATTAAGGAAGGAAGACCTCATTGCTCCGCGGGGGGGGGGGGTAGGGTGACAAATGATCCGCTTTAGAGGATTTTCCATCAACAAATACGGCGGGGGGGGGGGGAAGCAAAAATGAAGCTCGTCCAGCTGCTTCTTATGCAAGTTTCGGGGGAGGAGGAAGCGTGGGGGGAGATTGGCAACCGCGAAGGGCCGGGCTGTTCACTGGAGCGGTTAAGGCGGGCAAAAGAGGAAGAACAGGGCCACGTCGTGGCTCTCTTAGTTACTCTCTTGTAATACTGTAGTACAAGCGAGGCTGGGCGGGGGTGTGGGGAGGGATGAGGGAAAGGACTTCGGAAAGTCTAAGTACAGGGAAGACTACAGAGCAGTGTTTCTCAACCTTGGCCGCTTGAAGCTGTGTGGACTTCAACTCCCAGAATTCCCCAGCCAGCATGGCTGGCTGGGGAATTCTGGGAGTTGAAGTCCACACAGCTTCAAGTGGCCAAGGTTGAGAAACACTGCTCCAGGGTTGAACTGATTATAGGACTGAATATATAAAGCACCATTTCCTGATCAGTTTGGAGATAAGTGGGCAAGGAGGCTTTCTGGAGATAAAAGTATGATCAGCCCTGAGCAATCTAGCTACTGCAGTCAGAAGGACTCTGGGAAAGTACTTACAGAATGGCTAAAGTAACGAGCAGCGAAGTCATGGTTATGCCAAGGATAAGGACAATGACAGCGCTTGTCCTGAGATAATTGGGCTGGGACAGCAGGTCTTGAAGAGAGGGCACCTTGTTCTCCACCACTTCTTCCTGCCCTGCCTCTGGAGGGGAGTTCAGGATGGCTTTAAACATTTCCTGCAGCTTTTTCTCTTTTCCGAGCCTCTTCTCGGTCACTATGGTGGAAGGGAGAAAGGGGGGGGGAACGTGCACACACAAAACATTTTGCCTGCCACTCCCACTTAGGCAGTTGTGGGGTGGGGGCCTTCTAAGCAAAAGAGACTGGTGCTCTGAAGACCTTCCTGACTGGGCCCAAGAAAGAGATTTACATGTGCAACTGTAGAGCAAAAGCTGCTATAGTGGCATACATTTGTTAGATTTTCTTCATGTTGTGCTGTAAACTAGATTTAATGAACAGCTCGTTTGCCATACAGGTAGTCCTCGCTTAGTGACCACTTGTTTAGCAACCGTTTGACGTTACGACGGTGGTTAAAACAAAGGGACTTACAATGTCATTGTGCCCCTGCAGTCATGTGATCGCAATCCTGGCACTTGGCAACCAGCTCACACTTATGATGGTTGCAGCATCCCAGGGTCATGTGATCACCATTTGTGACCTTCCCAGCCTGCTAGAACCTGGATCTTCCTGCTCCTAGTTGAATACCTTTACTACTACATCATGTTGGACTGAGAGAATAAAGCTGCCCAGAGTCACATGGGCATCTTCCATGGCTGAGGATGGATTTGAACCTGGTCTCCCTGCTCCTAGTCCAACCTGTCACCACTACCCCATGTTGACTCTTAGGACGGGAAAGAAGTCTGGCCCAGACTCCCGCAGGGACCTAGAACCTGGATCTCCTTGTTCCTGGTCCAGCACCTTCACCACCTCCCCACACTGGTTCCCTGGCCCAATATCGCCCAGAGTGTTTCTATGGCTGATGGGGACTAGAACCTGGGTCTCCCCACTCCTGGTCCAGCACCTTCACCACTAGAACAGAACGGCTCTCTTATTTGCTAGATTTCCCCCAGGAGCTAAAAGCAGCGTCCAGAGCACTCGTGCCTCCAATATTTCTCGTGAGATGGGTTGAGCTTAGAGAGAGAGAAAAGACTGGCCCTGGATCACGAAGGCAGCTTCTGGGGCTGAGGCTGGAGCAGAACCTGGATCTCCCAATGAAGTACAACCTAGCTGGGTAATTACCTAGCCGGGTAATGAAACGTTTGCAAGAAAATAACCAAGCTCACAGAACCCCAAGGACTCCACAAAGTACAACATCTTTACCACCATACCAGGGTATGAAGGAGTAATATCAGAGGGGCTGGAATACATGCAACTGCATTTGATTTATATTTAAGTTGGGGTGGTGATCCCCTGAAGTCAGCAGCCAGGATTGAAAGTCAATACATTAAGTAAAGCACTGAGATACAAACTGAGTTCAGACATGATGCTAAGCCACAACTGGTAAATATACCATAGTAAGCCATGATTAACCCACAATGACTGGGTTTGTGTTGTGCAGCTCCCCAAGCCAAAATGAAACCCACAACCTGGTGGCTTAATGGGTTGGAGAACCCAGGCAGTGCTGTAGTTCTGTTATCACAATGAGACAACCAGGGAAAAAGGAAGTGATTTGGCACAGCTGGGGGGTACAACGTTTTGCCCACGGCTCAGGGGACAGCTGCTATGAAGGGGGAGGAAGGAGGCAAGCTCTGCATGAGTGGACCTGAATGAAAATGCTGCCTTGGGGGAGTGTGGGGCCTGAGAAGAGAAGAGAGGAAGAAGAGAGTAGAACTGTCTGTTGAGATATAGTGGCCAGTGGTTGAACCATAGTGGTTCAACTTCCATTAAAAGAAATGATCAGTGGCCTTATTAAAAGCAATAGTGATCACACCTACTGCAGTGTGTGGAACAGCTCCAGGCTAGGAGCAATCTGTGAGGGAGTGAAGTCGGGAATCGTAGCTGCGCTCCGGCAGAAGCGCTTCTCACCCCATTTCCCTCATACGTTCATTCATCCACACACAACTTTATTTGCAAGCATCCAAGCCTGCGTTCCAGCTGCCTGTGAGAACGGAGCTACACCCTGGCCTTTTCAAGGACGTGCCCACGTCCAGAGGCAGCTTCACCCCACCCAGGTCCTTTGCTTAAAAAAGAGTCAGGAAGGCGTGTGTAGGAGGAAAGGTGATAAGCTAATGACATGCAGACGGGAAGCAGGGATGACAATCTGAAGATCGGCAGCTCTTACAAGCGGGCAAGAGGACTGTCATGCAACTGCCAGGACCACAATTTAGGAGGAGCAGCATATCCTGGTGGGAGTCCTGCCTGGAGCTTGGCCGGGAGCTCGGTAGCAACTAGAAGAACCGTCACCCTGAAGCAACACTTCATCCCAACTAGAGGAAGAACATTTGGGAAAAGGCAAAGCTTGTATGCCACTTTACAGACTTACGGACTTTTGCTTGAACTAAGTATTAAAGCAGGATTCCTCAACCTCAGCAACTTGAAGATGGGTGGACTTCAACTCCATGCTGGCTGGGGAATTCTGGGAGTTGAAGTCCACCCATCTTCAAGTAGCTGAGGTTGAGGAACCCTGTATTAAAGGACTATTAAAGACATGTTTACATGGCAACATCACCTTGCAAGTCTTAGATGGGTGCAGAGTTGTTGTTGGGGAAGGGGTGTGCTGCAATAAAGCATTTTGTACAGGTTTGCTACACTGTGATGGGTCCTGTCCTTGGAAAGCAAAGAACCCTCACACAAGCCAGATATAAACAAGAACCATCTCAATGTCCCCCCTGCTCCGAAGATCTGTATTCTCCCACCCTTTTGATTTTTTGCAAATGGTTAAAGGCTTCATTGGTTTCCCAGGTTGGTGGTGGAGATCCTTTAGGTTTTGGCTAGCGATAGTCTCTGTCTTGGGTATATGGGAGAAGGCGGGGGTTGAAAAAAATTCTTAATTATAAGCTGCCCAGAAGTGACGTGGAGTTGGGCAGCCTCAAAATTGGAATGACAAATAAAAGCCCTTCCCCATCAATGTCTGGCATCCCCTTCTGTACTGCAAGAGATCTTCGCCCCTCACCATTGACGTAAAAATACTTCCTGATCACCACATCACCTTCCTCTTCAAGTTCGCAGGCAAATGTCCCGTGATGGGATCCCAGAGTGGGTCGAATGAGAAGGGAAGGATTTACTCCAAAGTGAAGGTCTTGGAAGAGAAAGAGTTCCTCCGTCCTGACCTGTGGAATGAGGTGAAGAATCAGGCCCTAGAAGCTAATGCTTTCCTCCTGTATCATCATCATCTTCACCACCACCACCACCATCATCTCCCACTGTTTCCTTCCATAGCACCCGATCCTGCTCCCCAACGGGAGACCATTTTGTGGTTTCATAGCTCTTCCGAAATTCCCCAGAGCTAGCCAAGACAAGCTCATTTCTGCTTCCAGATGTGATGGCAAAGATCTCACCATCCTGGCTGTGGATGATGAGAATAGGGGTGTCCAAAGCCCGCTGGGTTAAGGCGGGCGGCTAGCAAATCCAATGGAAAGGCTGTGTTTCTCTTTCACGCACCTGCCTTCAACCAGTTTCCTCCTGCCACTATCAGCCCTAGAATTGCGACCCTCTTTGCATTTCTACTTTATCAGTTATGTTTTGCTTTTCTTGAAAAGAGAAACCTTTGCTTCCAGTTACCATAAGAATTCAACAAAGGGGCGTTGATCTGTGTTCTATACTTAACAAGTTTGGGGAGAAAGTAGTGGACTATATAAATACGATTGTGTGACCAAAGCTAAACTTTTCAGAGGATAATATTCTTTTGAACTAACTACTACATGGAACTTGACAACCGGACAACATAAATGGATTCTCCGTGCCCTTCCTTTGGCTAAAAGACTGATGTTGCAGCCTTGGAAAGATAAATGTATGGTATTGTCGAAGGCTTTCACAGCCGGCATACGATGGCTGGTGTGGGTCTTCTGGGCTGTGTGGGCGTGTTCTGGAGGTTTTGTTTCCTAACGTTTCGCCAGCACCTGTGACCGGCATCTTCAGAGTGCAGGAGCACAGACAGGAGCAGTTCTCTCTGTGCCCAGGGTGAGGTGACCCTTTTGTGGTATTTAGAGAGATCCGGGGGGGGGGAAGGGAGGGATTGGGGGTGTGTGGGTGGGGTTGGGTTACTGAGTGGCTGCTTGTTTTGGTGTCAGCATCTGTGTGTATCTTCCTGGGGATTAGGCAGGGTTTTTCTTCTATTGAATTGTTAACGAGGGGCTGCTGGGGGTGATTAGCAAGTTCATTGTGTGAACTGTTCACATGTCACATGAACTTGCTAATCACCCCCAGCAGCCCCTCGTTAACAATTCAATAGAAGAAAACCCTGCCTAATCCCCAGGAAGATACACACAGATGATGACACCAAAACAAGCAGCCACTCAGTAACCCAACCCCACCCACACCCCCCAATCCCCCCTTCCCCCCCTCGGATCTCTCTAAATACCCACAGAAGGGTCACCTCACCCTGGGCACAGAAAGAACTGCTCCTGTCTGTGCTCCTGCACTCTGAAGATGCCGGTCACAGGTGCTGGCGAAACGTTAGGAAACAAAACCTCCAGAACATGCCCACACAGCCCAGAAGACCCACACCAGCCATAAATGTATGGCCCCATTTAGTCAATGGACTGAAGACTGGATTGCCTATAGATGTAGACTTTGTATGGACAAGTACAATGAAATATGTGACTCATTAATACAAAATATAGTAGGTTAAAAAAATTTTTTTTAAAAGATGATAGTCATATAAATGTATTAGAAATATAATACATACTAGAATAATATTTGCATTCAATAAATATATATATAGAATTGTAATTGTTTACTGTTATAATTATGTATTAACATGTGGGTTTTTTTGGTATTTCTTTCACTTTTTTGTTAGAGCACTTTGTGTGTTTTTTTTTCAATTAAAAAAAAGGGACGTTGATGGAGGAAATACTTTTGGTGAGTTGGTGATTATTTCTCCCGGACACACACACACAATTTTCAGAGATAAAGATGCAGAACGAGGTAGTTGGAAGACCAGATAAAATAGACCAGATAAAATAAAGTATTAGTGTATTTCCACCCCCAGAGAGAGGGAAAAGGTCAGGGCTCACTTTATTGCACAGGAATAGACACTTATATCAGACACTGTAGGAGGAGAGCTACAGAGTCTGTGGTAGCCAAAAAGTCTGACATGAGTCTGATAGCTCCTTTGAAGATTAACACTTTTACTATGAGGCATTATAAAAGGTGTTGCCAGACTCTTTTACACACACTCTCTCTAATGTTATTGCAATTTTAAACAAGAATGAGGGAAAAAATATACAGAAAAGCACATTTGAAAAAGAATATATAAACATCCAACAGATTAATTATTTGCAAAGTTATAAAACCAAAACAAAGAAAAATTTAGAAAATAAATAATTTCACATTCTCAGCTGGATGGGTGCTTTATAGTAGACCTGTGCATATGGCCAACCTTCCAAACAGATTTGGACCTCTTCTGGGTGTTGATGGGATGAAAGGATTGATTTGATCGGTCAAATCAGATTGGATGCATTTGAATCCATTTGGGCTGTTCTGAATGCTTTCCACACATGTGTTTTATAATGGTCCATGGTGGGTCAGGTTCAGTCCAAGACAATGCAAATAAGTTGGATTAATTTTCCAATTTGGCTCAACATTTTCTGTGCCCAGGTAAAGGTTCAAATTGGACTCAGTTTGCACAACCCTGCTTTCTAGCAGCTTTTCAAATACTTTATAAGGGATTATATGGTTTCACAGAATTGAAATAGATACCATCCCCTGGAACACACAGCTCTAGAGGAATTGCATTTCCCCAACGTTCAAATGGGATAATGCAATATATCATCACTGCTGGTAAATCTATAAACCCTTGAGTTACCAACCTAGAATACAATTGTATGACTCAGGGGACTATTTGCAGGTAAAACCCCCTTAGAACAAGGGATCTAAGGAATTAAGTTTCATCTCCGACAAACTGGAGGAGAACTTGAATCTTAGAGCTTCACCCATGATCTAATCTCAATCCACAAAAGCATTACTTACATCTTTGACAAATTTCCACCGGAAGGTCTTCTCCGATGAAGTTTGAAATGTAACTTCACAGTTCAGAAATGTTGCATCTCCTTCCAATTTGTGTATATCCTGAACTGGAGAATCGTGGAGAGAATATGTGTGTGTGTGTGTATGTGTGTGTGTATGTACTTGCACACACACATGCATAGATACCATGTTATTGGCTTTTCAGCAGAACATTTGATTTCGTCAGTGGGCCATTATCGCTATTATTCCAATTTGCTGGACGTTCTTCTGTCGGAAGGGGGGCGTGTAATGTACAAGCTGTGTCCGTGCAGGGTTTTTCACTGTGTTCTGCGGTACCCTAAGGTTAAAGTTGATAGAGTTCTGTGAAAGACTTAAGGGCAAAAAAACAAAACAAACCAAAGAATTCACTTGAATACAGCCAATTTTCTATTATTAGAGCTTTTCCTCAGAATCTGAGATTTAAAAACCAAGCCTAACAGGTTCCACAGCTTGAAAAACTTGGAAAACCCTCACGTTCGTGCGGTGTAAGCAAGGCATTAAGGAATGAGTGGTTGCGTTGACAAAATAGGTTGAGGTGGGTTAAGTTTAACCTTGGATCAGTTTTTCTCATGGCTTAGCATGTTAAGCAAGCCCAGCCCATTTGAGTCACTTATGGTTCAATCTGTTGCGCAGATCCAGAAGAAGAGTTACTTTAGTAACTGCGTGTCTTGTGTGAACACAGCCAGGAAATGGATTCAGCCAAACCTCTTGTTCTGGGAAGACAAGCCAAAAAACAAGCCAAACATCCTGGGTCTAAAAAATGCAGCTCTACCCATTCTGGGCCCAGAAAATGGGGTGTTGAGGGACCATTCGTAGCCTGGGAATCTTGGTTTGCCCCCTCCTGACAAACCCTTCAAATAGGCTCAGAGTTTTAAAAATATCCAATTCCCCCAAACCAGAAAAAAAAAAAAAGAAAATTAAAAAATTAAGAAAAGAAAAAGCTCAGCCTGTGGCCTTGCCAACTTTGCATTATTTATTGCCTTTGATCTGTCACCAAATGCTTGCCTGCCCCTGGTTTACGCTGGCACCATTCACACAAAGCATTTAACCAGATCAGGTACAAACCCAGCAGCACGATCCACGCAGAATATTAAGAAAGATTGCCCGGTGATTTTGTTTGGCTTTGGACCTGAGAGCTGGGTGTGAACCCAACCCATTAGCTCAGAGTTCACGGCGCCATGCAACCTCAGAATATGGTTTCATTCAGAAACCGGAAAGTGTGTGTGTGAATGGAGCCCCCGGACTGCCTGGAGCTCTGCAGGGTTTCAAACAGGGGTCTTTCCCAGCCCCTCCTGGGGGCCCTTTACGGCTTGTTTCACGCACGGCATTTACTTAAACCACAGCCCTTCCTTATCACTTCCTCCACGCCATCATCTTCATCCCTGGAGAAGTGTCTGAGCAAGACCTTCTCTGCTACACTGCGGCCATAAAATTCCCCACCGCTGGCTGCTTTAATTAGCAAATCTCTAGTTTTTTTTTTTTCTTTTAAAGGACGTTTTACTGGGGCAATCGATGGGTAGCTGGCAATCCACAATGCTACAAGATGAACATTTGTACTGGTGCGCCTCTTTCTGGTATCCTGCAAGGAACATGGAAAGAGGTTGTGAGAACAGGAAGAGAAGCTAATGAGGGAGAGGGGTGGATGTGAGAGTGATCTCAGCTGAGGAAGGAGGGTTAAAAAAAAATTTTGGACTCACCGCATGGTGGAATGCAAGACGGTGCTGTAAAAAAAAGACGGGGGAATTTGACATGTAGTTTTTCTGGTTTGACATTTGACGAAAACTGGAATGCACAGATGGAGATGAAACAATATGCTGGATCCTCCGTTTTGGTAGGATCAGTCCAAGGTATTTTGCAATCCAAAACGGAGCCTAATTCATCCCTCTACTTGCTGGCTGAGCCAACATTTTTAAAGATGCTCCAGAAGCAGGTAGTTTCCCCTAACTCAAACCAGGGCTGACCTTTTTGCAATTAATAATCCAGCTGATTCTTCAGAAAAACTAAGCTGGGCACGAAGATCTCATCCTTTGCCCACCCTTGAAGCAATTGATATTCTTGGGTTGGGTTCACACAACAGATTTACCTGGCTGAGTTCAAGAAGGAGCAGCGGCATTCAGACGACGTGCCAAATCCCGCGGGTTCCCCCCACCCCCCTGGCTTAGCATTTGTGTGAACCCAGCCTGTTCGATTGTTTCAGGGGCCAGTGCGGGTGGGTGAACCAGAAAAAGGGGTTGAGTCAGAACTGAGTTAAGCAGGTTGTATAATCCCAGATCTTCAGGGTCTGCTAAAGCAGCCAGAGGCATCCACTGGTGTGTGTATGTGCTTGTGTGTGTGTGTGTGTGAGAGAGAGAATTTGCAACACACGTAAAAATTGGACAGGGCTTTGATGGCACCTTCACACTTTTTTTGACCCCCTCTTCCCTGTGGATGACGCCCCTGATTGTAACTAATCATGGCCTGTACTGGCACCATAAAAATTCCAACAAATAAGCTGTTGTACTAGAAGGAGAAGAGTTTGGGGGGGGGGGTGTTTCTTTTACACTTTCCTGACCATGCCTGCTTGGGCAGGCAAGCAAGACTCTGTCATTCATTGAAAGATGCATGTGTGTGTGTGGGGGGGGGGCATTTGAGAACAGCGGTGGAAGAGCTGCCTCTACACCAGTGTTGTCCAAACTTGGCCACTTTAAGTTGTGTGGACTTCAACTCTCAGAATTCCCCAGCCAGCCAGGCTGGCTGGGGAATTCTGGGAGTTGAAGTCCACTCATCTTAAAGTGGCCAAGTTTGGACAACACTGTCCAAAGCCGGTGATGAGGAACACCCTCAACATTGAGTGTTTGAACAACACTCAAAGCCAGTGATGAGGAACGTGTTGTGAGATCGCCTCTCCCTGAAGCAGCAACGCTAACCTTACCTGCTTTGAGTAGCTCCATTTCTTTTTCTACTTCTTTCACAGCCTCAGGAACCGCCTGCTGAAAAGGGACTGCGGAGAGGTGGAGGAAAATCCACCTGTTGTCTTCCCTTTGATCAACACATCCACAGCCAAGCCATGCAGCTTTCACACGGGCTGCGTGCTGGAGGCATTAAGCTGGCTATTCCGGACATTCAAGCAGCCGCTGGGCTTTCTGCTTGAATGACTGTCTAGGCCTGCTCACCTCCCACTTACTTAGGGAGAAGGAAAGTTTTGCTTTCGTTTTATTGGTTAAAATGCACTGTTTAAAAATCAGGTGTGGGAGGGAAGGATGGACGGAAGGTCTGTGGGGGTCTCCTGGGTCTCCTTGCCCAGGTCCCCCTCAATGCTAGCAATACATCCTGACCTCTGTGCCAATTTTTAGGGTTGTACAAAGATTTGACATTTCCATCAAGTTTCCAAAGCAAATGGACTTCCAGATTAGATTTAAATTTCATCTTTCATTCAGGAGCTCAAGGTGGCATGAAGAGCACACCCTCTTGCTACTTTTCCCCAGAACAACTCAGTGAAATAAGTTGGGTTGAGAGGGAGACTAGCACAAAGTCATCCTTTGGGTTTCTCTAGCTGAGGGGAAACTAGAAGCTGGGTCTCCCTGTGCCTAGTCCAGCACCTTCCCCATTGCACCAGATTGGGTCTCAATGAATGGCTGATTAAATATGGACTGATTTGGATAGCTTTGGCCCAGGCAAACCTATTTTTACTGTTCAAATTTGGCAGTCCAAGCTGAATCATCTTGCTGATCCCAATCATGTTTGGGCATTACTTTAGAAAATGGGAAATAGTTTCTCTAAGGCAGTGCTTCTCAACCTTGGCCACTTTAGGATGTGTGGGCATCAACTCCCAAAATTCCCCAGCCTGGCCGGGGAATTCTGGGTGCTGAAGTCCACACATCTTAAAGTGGCCAAGGTTGAGAAGCACTGCTCTAAGGAGTTAAATACTGTAAGTTATAGCTGTCATCCACAAATCATTTCCTGAACAGGAACTCTTCTGTTTATTTTAGTAACATGATTTAGTGGAATGTAGGAAGATTATAGATGCTGCCAATGATCTAATGTTAAGAAAGAAGGGGGGGGGGAAGGTGATGTTTATTCTTCAGCTTTAACGGGTCAACAAATGGTCATTTCTCTGTATAATATTGAATAAAAGAACCAGCTTGCAGTTGATAAAAATAAACTTTTAACTTGGAAACAGCTCTTTGCTCTTGAGAAATCTTTTCCAGAGAATCTGATAGATTATAGCTGGGTTTGGCTTTGTGAGCATTTGTGAAGCTCAGATGTGCTCAATTTAAAGCCCATTTTCAGAGATTATTCTTCCAGCCACTGGCTATTTGGCTTCTAAATAATGTCGCCGCTGCAGGTTATTTTTCTGCTACTGGTGCCAGCTTTCTTTAGTTGATGTTACTCTTATTTAAACTAATCCTTGCTGGAAGATCCAGAACTTCTCTCTATCCCAGTGTTTTTCAGCCTTGGCTGGCTAGGGAATTCTGGGAGTTGAAGTCCACACATCTTAAAGTTGCCAAGGTTGAAAAACACTCTTCTATCCTGTCTTTGCACCCAAATTTTTCAATTCCCTCTCTTCTTGGTTGATGGATGGAGATTGTTGGAACCTTGGACCTCCCCATTTTATACCCCTCCCTCAGGAAATTATCTGATAGGAGGACATTCCTTGAATGGCATGTTGTGCTCTGTGAATCACCACAGAGGCCAACCTCTTCCTGGGGTTAGGGTCTGTCTCTATGCATAATTAAGGATGCAGCATTATCGCCACTTTCTTGGGAATAAGCCACATCGAACATCAATGTGGCCCTTGCTTCCAGACAAAATAGCCCTTGCTTCCAAAAGGTGAACTATTACCCACATTGCTCTCACTTTTCAAGGGTGGCCAGAACCCTCTGAAGAATCCCAAATGCTCAAAAAATTGCCTTCTCCAAGCTTATATCAAAATAAATCTGCCATAACAAGATATATTATGGGATTTATGCATTTACTATAAACCAGTGTTGTCCAAACTTGGCCACTTTAAGATGAGTGGACTTCAACTCCCAGAATTCCCCAGCCAGCATGAAGTCCACTCATCTTAAAGTGGCCAAGTTTGGACAACACTGCTATAAACCTATCCATCCAACATTTTCTAAATCCAGAAGATAAGATGAGACTTCTGTAGCATTAATGTGCCTCCCTGTGTTATATGTATGTCATCCCACTTTTCTCAAAATGTCTGTTAGCTGGTCTTGGTCCTACAAAAATGGTGGGAGATAATCTCACTGATGCAGCAAAGTTCTATGGAGCCTACCTACCTTTGGTCATGCCTTTTTCTTCCAAATAGAAGACCACTCTGCCAAACGCATCCTTCAGCTTCTCTATTTCAGATACATCTGGGGTAGAAAGAGAGAAGCTAGTGTCGGGTGTTCGTCTATTTCCGGGTGGAGGGGCAAAAGCTGGCCATCGAGGGCAGAGAGTGTCTATATAATTCTTAGGTCAGGGCAGAGACTGCTTCTATGAAAGGCTTCAGGCCAACATCCAAAAAAGGCAGGAGCCAAGCATAACCCCAGAACTTTCTAGTTCAGTGTTTTTCAACCTTGATAGCTTTAAGATGTGTGCACATCAACCCCCAGAATTCCCCAGCCAGTTGAAGTGCACACATCTTAAAGTTGCCAGGGTTGAAAAACACTGTTGTACGGTGTATTAACAGAATCTTGAAAGCCTCTCCAACATCTTCACTGCCTCTTTTTAAGGACAACAAAGTCAAGGCAGTGCTGTTCTGGGACTCTTGCCCATGCTTCCTACTTTCCCAGGGCCGAGCAACCATTTCTCCTCTCCCACCAAGAGCTAAATTCCTCTATCACCTCCCTAATAGCATGGATTGCTCTGCCTGATCTTTCAGGCCCTTACCATCTTTCTGGCTAGGGAACTTCTGTGAAGTAAGCTAACGCCTTTCAAAATGCAGAAATCTGACAACTGTAGCCTTGGACTGTCTCTCAGCCCCCCTGAGAGCATCTGCAACTCTCCCCACTGGACAGGAACATCCAAGCTCCACCGGTGCCCAACTTCTCCCTTCCCTGGACAGCACTCACCCACCTGGGTCTTGCTAAATGGACGGAAGGCAGTTTCCAAACTCCGCAGGCAGGTCTGATGCTTCTCGCTCCGGTAGCCCCAAAAATATTGGCATATGCGAAGACGCTGGGCAGCAGTGGAGAAGCAGTGAAAGCATGCAGTTGCCCCGCAGGAAAAAAACCACCAGAGGATCAGGACATCTCCGGCAGACATCACTGAAGCCTCCAGGAAGATGAATCCCCCCTGAGAAAAGAACTCTTTGATGAGGTCATAAGGCAACTCCAAGGTGCTAGTTATGACTTCACAGTTCATGGTATTGCCAGCAACGGAGTGTTTAGAAAAGAATGAACTGCTGGGAGAAGCCAGTTTTGATTTCTCAAGAATAAATCATGGCAAAACAACCTGTTCTCCTTTTTTGACAGAGTGGTCAGTTTAGTTGTCCATGGGAACACGGTGCACCTTCACTTCAGCAAAGATTTCAATGTAGTCTTTTGGGAGATTTTGTGAGCTGGAAAATGGGCAGAAACCAGCAATATGAATTTCAACAGGGACAAATGCAAAGTTTGGCTAGGAAAAATGAGAGACACGAGTATTGGATAGCAGGGGAAAGAATCATGTATGTGCAAAAAGGATTTGGTTGTCTTGTGGCCCACAAGCTGAACATGAGCCAGCAGGGTGAGACAGCTGCTAACAAAGCAAAGGCAATTCTTGGCTGCATCAACAGAGGTATAGTATCAAGATGAAGATAAATCACTGTTCCTCTTTATAGCGCATTCGTGGAACTACATGTAGAATTTTAGAAAGCGCATCACATTTTAGGAAGGACATTGTCAAACTGGGGCATATCCAGTATTCAAGAAAATAAGGGAACTGAAAGGAAATGCTTAACCAATGGTTCATATATGTAGCCTGGAAAAGAGAAGATTGCAGGGAGACATTGCGATGGCATGTATCTACAAGGGGGGGGGGGTTGATGTGATGGACAGAAATAGAGCAGCAGGTTCTCAGAGAAGGGAGCACATTCCAGGAAGGGGAGCAAGACAAGAACAGCACAGGCTGGAGCAGGAGCACGGGAAGAGGAAGAGATTTAGGATAGCCACTCCCTAGAATCTCCCAGGGTATATCCACTAGGTTAAAGCAGTACACATTTCGTCTGGCAAGGTTATGTGGTGTAAACAATAAAAAAACTGAACTTGGCTGGACTGTTTCCCTGTTGTTCTTGGGCTGGGCCAACAGACATAATAGCCATTGTTCAGTCTCTGCCAGCCTTACTAGATAGACCAGACAGGTCACACAACCAGAGGAGCCAATTTGACTTTATGATAAAGCTATATTAACAGAATCTTTCAAGTCTGAAAATACATTTCTCTCCCCCATCTCCTTTACAGCCCGGGAACTTAGGGAGGGTCCCTTCTGAGCCTTTTGCCTCTCCCACTATCCAGCTGCAGGCTAAGCTGCCTCTTATCTGACCATTCCCTAGGCAGCATCTCTTGGTCCCATCTCCCAAGGTCTTTCCCACATACCATTACAGTCTCCGAAGGCCGAAGACAAGGCAGAATGGTTCAGCGTTTTGTTTCAGAAGACAGGGCAATAATTGATTTAAATTATACAGAAGGAAATTCCAGTGGGCACCAGAAAAAATTCTGGGTGGGAAGAGCTTCCAATAATGGAATAGACTTTGTCTTCTTCATTAGTCTGACAGGAACGTTGTAGTAGTAGGCTCCTGTGCCAGGAAGGGGATCTGATTAGATTAGATCCAGCCCTTACCTTCTATGATTCCACAACACACAAAAAGAAGGTCTTTCATTGAGTGAAATGCAAAAGGATATAAACATTGGTGTTTTCTTCCAGACGACACACCATTGACATCCGCTGGTTTCTAAATTCCTTTGGAATAAACTTGCTATGGACAGTGTCAATGGGTTAACAGTTGCTGTGTTGTGTTAAGAGGTTCAGGTAAAGCTTCTAATTGTGATATTCTTAGCCAACGTGGTGAGGACACACAATTGGGTGGAAAAGGAGGAAGGAAAGTGTTAAGGTTAATTGGTGCTGGGCTGAGAAATTCTTCATTTTTATCCTATCAGTTCTCATGCCATTTGACGAAAGGGAATTTGCTTTCCAATGGACTTGGATAAATTCCTATGGAAAGAACACGTGACTTCCCAGGACTGGGCTTGCACAAAATGCTAAAGCCTAAACTCAGGTGAATTAACTACTTACATTAATTAATTAAACCCAGATTAATGAAACACAACTGCCAGGTCCTCCAAATATGCTTTGCCCAGGTGAATAAGGCAGCCCTTCTTTCACAGCTTAATGTCCACCCATCTTAGCCTAATCCAGCCTCCTATGTGAACATAGCCAAGGCATGAACATGTCCTGTCTCTCTGGGGTGGCCTGCAGCTTTTCTGTCTTCCTCTGCTTCTCTTAAGCCCTAAGGAAATATAGCAAGAGAGGATGCCGTGTTTGAATTGCAAAGGGGGTGTCCTGCCTTTGTGAACCAGAAAATTTCTCCTTCTGAAGAAACCAGGCAAAATTGTTCTTCTGCCCCACCCCGTTTCTCTGCCCACAGATTCGATCAGAGGATTTTTCAAAACGCCACGCGGAGCCTCTCGCTGAAATAAATCTGACGTCTTTGCTCTGGGGGCTTGTCAAGTTCACACCTGTTCTCTACTAGAAGTAGGGCAATAATGGCAGAAGATCGCCTCTCTCTCACCCCCCAGAAATGGATAAATGCTTTGCTGAAACAGAGAGGCTGAAAGAGAGGAACTCTCTGGGCTGTCAAGATGAGCAGCGGCCGCCCTCGGCTCCGGCAATTCTGGATTTTCTTGGCATCATGACAGTCAGGCGTTACGTGTGCAGAAAGCTGGGATGGGAAAGATGAAGGATCTCGAAAGCCAGACTTCCGTCTCCATGGAAACCAGACAGTTCTGCTCGAAGCTGGGAAAAATATCTTTTACATGGAAGGATGGCGGAGGGGGAGGACAGAGATGGCGAGAGGTATTCTTAACCATGACAACTAGATCGATCAGGAATGGATGAAAATGCTGGTTTGGTTCACAAACCCAGCCATCACGTCCTACCTTGAGTCTTTGTCCTTGCCGATTCCCAACCAGAGTTCTTCCGACTCCGTCTGGTTTTATATTTGGCCTCCATACCTGCTTCCCTTGAATTCAGCTACACATTTTGTATTCAAAACACCTGTCATTTTCGACTCGTACGCTCTGGGAAAGTCCCGTTGTGTGTTTGTTTGCAGTAGGCGAGAGCATCTAATTAATCTTCGCTTAGCTTGGGTTGGGTTAGCCCACGGATGGGAAACTACCAGAATATCCCAGCACTGTTGGCTAAATCGGGAAGTTGTACAAGACTCCCGGAAGACAATGTCAAATTGCCTTTCTATTGTTGCCAAGAAATTGCATTAGGGACTAAACCCAACTTGACCTTTTTAAAAAAGAAGGGAGGATTGATTTCCTAATTTGTAGATGTAATACTTCAGCGCGCCCATCTTTGGGGTTGAGGTGACTCAGCCTCAGATTGGGGGAGGCAGGGGGCGTGTTTTGAAGCAGCCCCCTAAAACCTGTGCTTCGGGATACTCCACCTGCCTCCCCCAATCTGACGTTTTTAGGACTACAACTCCCAGCATTCTCAGCTAGCTGGGAAAGAAGTGGCTGTTTCACTAGGAAGAGGACGACTTTTTTCCATATAAGGCCCACATTAATGCTCCCTGGGGCATTTTGGTTCAGGGGCCAGATCCAAAGTAGAGCTGGTTTTCTTTTAATTGCAATCTGGGAACAGATTTGGGGTGTGAGGCCAGCAAAAGGGTTCAATTGCTCCCGAGACAGCAAGATTGATTTACTACCTCCTGCATCCAGTCTGGATGTTGTCCGATCCAAAAGTGTGTGCGTGCGGTTGCCAGTGCCAAGTCCAAGTCATTAGGTCATACCTGCGCATAAAGAATTCAAGGGCTCAGTAGCCACATTGACATGGCAGACATGGCTTGCCTTTTCCTAACCACGTCCTGGCCAGTGTTTACAAGGCCCAGGCCAGCAGTGTTGGGCGCAGGAACCAGATTTCCGTGAACTCAGACAGGCAGGGAAGGGTCATCCCTGCAAAATAAAGGCATTCTAAATACGCTCAGAGGCCATTTGCTCTGAGATCTTTGTTTTGAAAGATCTCCTCAGCCTTTGAGGAACCTCTCCACCTATCTGAATCACTAATGTGGTTGGGAAATATCCCTTGATGAGTGATAACGCCATTCAAATGTTAGACATGGAAACATTCACCGTTAACAGTCCAATGTGCATCCATTAATAGCTGAGAATGCTGGGAGTTGTAGAATTTAAATGCTTTCTTCGGAGTAATGCAGTTTATTCTTGCATAGGGTTTCCCCAGAGTTGTCAGCTCTGGAGTGGGGAAAGCTGCATTGTTCAGCCAGCAGCTGTCTCGTTGTGCAATGGGAAAAGTCCTGCTTTGCACTCTGCTTGCAATAATGAGTTCTGGTCATTTGTGAGGGGCAGCAGTCGCTCGAGAGCAGCGCAGTCAGTCTGTGACGCGCATAGTTCTTCCGCCCCGCGTGCTTCCCCTTGCTTTATATTTATGGGTGGCTTGGGCTAAAATGCTTATAGACGCATTCACCACCTTTTTTTAAAGTTTGTTTTTATGGGGATGTCAGCTGTCTTGGGAGCTTTTGTATACAAAAGTTTGTATAGAGATGGAGTATGGTCACATGCCAAAAATAAACACATTTCAAAACAAACTCTAATCCCGGGGATTCCTCATGTCACTGTAGCTAAATCCTTCCAGTGGCTGAACCCCTTTGAATGTTGCCCTCTGCTGGCTTTGGTCTGTAAAAACGTATCTGCAAAGTCCTGTTTCCTGCAGTTGCAGCCCATAGATAAATTTCTTATGGCTGGCCACCCTAGAAGACTCCGGGCAGCCGCCCAAAAGTAATGCCCTAGACATGCTCAGCTTTTCATATCTAGAGAATCACCAATCACTCTATCAAAGAACCTGGGTCCCGAGAAGAAAAGACATACCTTTACAGGTATTCTAATATATTTAAAGTAAATTCTAAAGTCATAAAACCACCCTAATACTGTTGGTAATACTTTATTACTACTATTATTAACTGTAAAATAATGGAAAACTCGTGGGAGCTGGAGTGGTGTCTGCTACTAAGACAGCCATCTTCCCCTAAGCCCAAACCAAAACATATACAGGTAGTCCTTGTTTAGCGACTGCCTCAGACAGCGACCATTCACAGCTACAACGATGATGAAAAAGTAACTTTACAACCAATCCTCGCATTTACAAGTTTTGCAGGTCTGAAAAGCAAAGGAAAGCTGAAGGAAGATCATAAGTACAGTTGTGGTTTCACTTAGCATCCTCTTCACTTAATGACTGAGTTGCCAGTCCCAATTGTGGTTGCTAAATGAGGACTCCCTGTATTCAAACAATGAGAGCTCACTAAGCCCAAATCTTGCTGAGGCTGTTCCAGTCCTGACTCCAGGAAATGTGTGATTGAGACGACAGCCAAAACACGCTCTACTCTGGAGAACATACACTGTCCTCTGGTAGGACCTTTCCTGATGTGGAGAGGAGAACTGTGTCGCAGTTGGTCTAATTCTATATACCACCGGTTGAACAGCACTGCTCTAAAGACCTGCGTGAAGATCTTTCTGGATCATTATTTCGACCACCCAACAGATACATGAGCTAGTGTTATGAGTGTGGTGGTCTAACGCATCTGGAGAACATTGCACTGAGAAAGATTGCCTCAGATCTACTGATATTCAAAATCAGCCCATCTCACAAGTAACTCCTGTTCAAGACAACTGTATGGACTCTTCTGTGGTTGCTAAGTGATAGGCATGTCTCTGATGTGTCAATATTATCTCTCTTGGAGTTTGGAAAACATGATACGAAGAGATGGCTGACATCGCAACAGCAAACTGGCTACTGCTGGTGAGTTTCTTCACATCCTCAGCAAACTTGGATCAAACTTGAGTGAGCTATTCCATTCTGTTAGCAAATACTACTTATTTATGGGATGGACGTCTATACTGTTTCTTCTTGCAAAGCTCCCCAAAGGGGTTTACAAATCCAGTAAAACCACCACCACCACAATCCTAGAATTACCAAACATCAACACATTTTTAAAATTGTTTGCAAAGCCCATCTTGGCTAACTTTTAGGAACATTTCTGATGCCTGGAGATAACCGTGATGGCTCCTTTTAAGACTGTGGAAAAAGAAATAAGAACATGTGAGATATGGGTACAAATAAAATACATGCTCCGTTTTGTTTTATATTGTCGATGTTCCATTACTTGCACAAAGGTCTTGGAACATGGTGGGTTATAGCGAAAAATACACACAAACCTTGACAATGTGCTCTTTAATGGAGAAGAGAATTGCTCCTTCAAATCTGTAACAATCCTGTTCAGCTTGAGGGGAACAATGGAACCGCAGGCTTGCTGAGAAGAAGGGATCAAGCATTTGATGGTGCCTCCCCACAAACAGCCATAACAGCACAGAGGCATCTGTCAAACCTGCTCCCTTAAGAAGAGAAGAGGCAGCTTCCTTCACCCCAGTTCAGCTTAAAGAGCGACTTTAACTACTGGGACTTTGTCACAACCATCCTTGGCAAGCGTAGCTGTATATTGTGGCTAGGAAGTCACTGCTGGATGCCCCCAAATTTATGTATTTTACATGTATGCCCGGCTCAGCTCAGGAGGGCGTACATTTCTCCCAACAACCACCTTGTAAGTTAGGCTGAGTTGCATGACTGGCCCAAAGTCTCCCAGGGAGCTCCTGGGGATGAGGGTGGACTTAAATCTGGGTCTCCCGGGGGCCAGTTCAACACCCTCACCACCACCCCAAGCTGGCTTTCCAAAGTAATTAGCCTGTCTGCCTACTGATTATGGGCCATCAAATTGTCAACTCTTAGGGACCATATAGATCGATCCTCTCCTTGACTTTCAACCTATAAATATGGATATGGATGTCATTTTCTCCATAATTTTTCCCCACAATAGCACCCTGTAAGGTTGATAGGGTTGAGAGAGAATAACTGGCCCAGGGTCACCAAGTGACTTCTTGTGGCTGAGCCAAGCTAGGACCTGAGATTCCCCACTCCTAGTCCAGCACCTTCACCGCTACCCCACCCTGGCTCCTCTGAAAGGGTGGCCTTTTCTCAGCCAGGAGCCAAGCCAAAATCTCGATCAGGGCATAATCCCACGTAATTTTTGTGCCCTATCCAGAGACTAGATTTCTGTAGATCACATACATTCAAGACATTGACAGTTGTGGATTGTTTTCGACAGGGGCATGGCCAAAACAATCATTACACCACACGGGGAGGTGGTATCTACTACGCCTGGATGACACAGCTCAGCCTCACCTTGAGAAAGAACTTTGTGTCAGGGAGGTGATGAAATGTTCTTCCCTGCAGCAAGCAGGCAGCATGCCTTACCCTTGGCAGCATTACCGTGCGGCCTGCTCGTTGTCTCTGCTCCTATTTGCCCGAACTGGGAGGGTATTGCAAGCATGGGGGGGGGGTGCAGAAGCACAGCAGAGCAGCCCCCTCAAAGATCAGCCCTGTCCTGCCCTAAAACTTACAATAGGTCCCCACCTGTGCCATTTGTCAACATTTGAAATGGAAGCCACAAGGATGTCCTGTGCATCGTGTGTCATCAAGCAAAGGACATCATGATGCCTACGATATCACTTGCCCTGCCACCCCTCCTTGGGATGACTCCCACCATATGTGAACCAGAGAGAGCTCCCTGCTATGAGAGTCATCTTTGCTTCAATACAGTAACATTTGTAGGCAAGCACCAATGATTACAGCTGACTCGGGGGAAGGACAGAACAGGTATGTTGGATGTAGAGGGGCCCAAGATCAACCCATAGGGTTTCCAATTAAAGCAAGGCTGGAGAAGTGGTGTCCGTCCTAATATTATGGGACTCCTACTACCATCATGCTGAATCTTTGGCCAGGTATGGGACCTGGAGTCCAACAGTATGTCCATAATTCCCTCTGTGCTAAGAAAAAGAACACAGAGAGGTGGGGGGATCTCTGCCTGAGAACCTGGTCACCTCTTGCAAGTCTGAGCAACCAGACTTCCCCAGGTTGACCCCTTCCCCATACAACTCCCAGAGGCCCCTGGCATGGCTATAACTAGGAAATCTGGGAGCTGGAGTTCCAAACCCTCTGGAGGACACCAGCTTGGCAGGGGCTACTGTAGTGGGCACAGGCATTTGCAAGGGGCAGGGCAAGTGACATCATATCCATGATATGGTCATCCTGCCAATTACACGAATCATGTGTTTTGCATCACTTCTGTGATAATGTCATGGCGGACATGACAATCATGGCACCTCCTGGACGTCAATTATGGGGGGGGGGGTGTCACATTTAGCTCTCCTTCCTCCTCCTAGCAAAAACAGTTCTTGCCTTCATAATTCTCATGGACTAGAAGAGCTGTACCTTTTCAAAAAGGGACTCTTTGTCTACCACGTCCCTTTGACTCCATCCTGGTGGAACCCAACCATCATTTTGTTGGCAGGAGGCAACCCACTCAGTTCCCAAGGCCCTCACCTGTGACCTCTGGGCTTCCTCACAGGTTAAGGGTCTCAGGGACAGAGAAGATGCCAGGAAGGAAGGAGAAAGGAAGCAGGATGGCAGAGTCTAGACAATGGGGACTGTGAAAGGGAGGAACAGGTGTCTTCCAAAGGAAAGTCCTTAACCTGGGTAAGAAAAAAAGCAGCAGCAAAATGAGATACAACATGCTTCAAAGTCAGTGAGCCAAGAATAAAAACAGGATGCAAAGTTTTAATTCTCAGTGGCTGGTAGAGAAAAAACATATCTCACCTTAGGTTTCCTTTCTTCTCCTAGTCCAGTGTTTCTCAACCTCAGCAACTTTAAGCTGTGTGGACTTCAACTCCCAGAATTCCCCACCCAGCCATGCTGGCTGGGGAATTCTGGGAGTTGAAGTCCACACAGCTTAAAGTTGCTGAGGTTGAGAAACACCGTCCTAGTCCATTGTTCTCTCACTTTGGTCGAAGCAGAGAGTAGAGCAAAAGGGGTCACTGCCATTTCTGAAACCCTAGAGAAGCTTCAGCAGAGCTGGTTCAACCCCCCCCCTCCATTTCCCCCCCTTAAATATTTAAAATGGAATAAAACATCCTGTTGCTTTCAAACAGAACTTTTCTCCAAACCCAGATTTGGATTTGGTCAAGAGATTTGCAACCTGGTCCCACACCCACCCTGATCTAGATTGTGATTTCAATATCTAACCTTGAAGGCCAGCAGAAAAATAAGAATGAGGAATGCTTTGGACATGTGGAAAGCAGTTCTCACTCAGGAGCGCTCCATGTCTCTATTTAGCTCAAGTCCCAGAGATTGGTGGGGGAAAGCTTTAGGTGGTCAGAAAATGATCAACTACCCAGATCTATTTCAAGTCCCAGAGATTGGTGGGGGAAAAGCTTTAGGTGGTCAAAAGATGGTAGACCAACTACCCAGATCTATTTCATCACCGAACATTGTGTTTCTCTGCATCAGCAATCAAGCAAGCTCAATGCAACAAAAAAGGGGTCTCTACTCTTCCTCCTTCATACCATCAACCATGTATCTTCCCTTTGCAGCAGTCTGCAGGTTCTGTCTCCCAGGCTAAGCACAGCATGGACCTTATCAGAAGTGATTCCTGGAAAAGTCTTTCGCAGCTACTGCAAGAAATAAGTATCTTGAGCATCATCACTTACAAAGCGGAGCCCCAAGGACCGTGGCAGTGTGAAGGAAAAAAAACTGCCACCCCCATGTGAATTCAAGATGGGCAGGATCAAAGCTGGTTTGTTAAACAAGAATTGAAAGCTTAAAAGGCTAAAAAGCAAGAACAGGTGTATGAAAGACAATGGTATGAAATACCAGAGTAAAATGCTATTGAACAGCTATACCCAGGCAAGAAGGGGGTGGGGGGAAGCAAGCTGGGGGAAAATAATCAGAATTAGAAAACTATTGTGGGTAGTCCACCAAACATTTGAAAAGAATTATGGATTGAAAGTTTTTAAAGGGTGGTTTTTTGAGCCAAACTTTATCCTCTCTGCAGCTTGATCAATATCAGAGAAGTTTGCAGAAACTGGGTCATTTGTAGGCCCAGCAAGGAGAAGCAAGTGAGAGGTTTGGGTGGGGTACAAATTTACAACAATTTTGGGGGGACCAGCTTCAGGTCCCTGCTCTGTGCCCTTGGCATCATGGCACATCTTTGACTCTGGAAAGGCTCCTTTGCTTGTCAAAGGGGGGCCAGGCCCATGCTTTCTGGAACGTTCCAGAAGATGCCTGAGGACACAGCTGTGGTGCTGCTGCAAAAGGAAAAACAGCATCCATTTCCTCTTGGGGAGGGGTGGCTTCAAGTCGAGGGAGGGACAGCTCAGAGAAGCTAGGAGTGAGAGGCAGGTGAATTTCGGCCCAAGTCCCACAAGAGCAATTTTCCACCCCACACATCGTCTTCTCGGGAGTCCTTACCTGCAACCTCGGCGTCCTTAGAAGTTGTCCTGTTCTTTAGCCTCCGACAGACCCCTGGTGTGGGCTGCTCGCCTGCCTTGCTGGCCACAACCAACCACCGGTCAACACCGTTCTGAGGCAGGGAGAGACAGCAACAGCTTTTGCTTCTGGCCAACGCGCTACCAGCCAGCCTGCGAGGCAAAACCGAAAGTCATCGCCTGAATGTGGCCATTGTGTGCGACTGCTGCCCGCTGAAGGCCAGCGAGAGCAGAAAGAGGGCCAGAGGCAGAGTTTGGGCAACTGGCTTCACCTGAGCAGCTAGAAGCTAGCACTCATTCCACGTGGCATGTTGTCTTTTATTGTGGCTTAAGGCGCCGTGTGAACGGAGCTCCTTGTGTTCGCTTACGATGCAGGGTACGGCGCCAACCCAAGCAGTGGGTTAATTAAGTCACCGGGTGAAGAGGGTCGTGTGGACCCAGGCACCGACGAGGGGAATGCAGGGGAAATGAGCTGTCCTGCCAGCACTCCGAGGGACACAGAAAAGGGCTGGAGTCCAGGCCAGCCCCGCTCCTCAAATGCACAAGAAGGTTTCTGTGCCTGTCTGTCTCATTCGCGAGATCAGGCTGGTCTCTCGTGGCGGCAGCTGCTGCTGCTGCTGAGCAGAGCCAAAAGCTAGTTCAGTGATGTTGCAGAAGCAACACAGACACACAAAGAACTTCGCCCTGGTATGCGCAGGTTTCCCGAAAGGGCATCACACTGACCTCCTCCCTGCACGTTAGATCAACCTTGGCGTTCTCTGCAGCTCCCTTAGGCCTGCAAAGCGAATGCACCAACCTCTCTACCCCCCCTTCCAAGATGTGCCCCACATCTTTCTCCTCGTAGCAAACTGCCATCGATCCAAAATTGTGCTGGAGGCAACTGCGGTCCAGAGATACCCCCTTTCAGCCCCCGACACCAGCACCATGCAGAAATAGCAACCAGTTGCCCAGCAGGTATTCTTGGACAGGGCGAGTCTGTTCTGCCCAAGAGGTTATTCAGTCTCTGCTCCTTCAGAGCTGTTAGACACAGGGCAACATCCTTGTCGCCTCCCTGCCAGTCACACCCGATTTTGCACATAGCACGCACCAACATTGCCTGCGTCCCCATCCAGATATCTTTTCTTCATGCATTCACCTGGGCACTTACAGCACACAAAAGCCACCCTCTGCATTTATGTTCCACTCCATCCTCTTCACGAACAATACATTTCCTCCTCTCAGCAGCGTCCTGCTTTTAAAGAACCTGCCCTCCACACCGCCTGCGTGTACAAAACGGCTTATTTTATGGCACATGCAGGTGACATGACATACCCCCTTCTCCCTGCTTCTTGTGCCACCTGCCCCAGCATACGTGTTGAGCCCCCACCTGCCCTGCAAACATAACCCAGGGCTTACAGACTTCTCCTGGCATGTAAACACTGGGAGATGGGGGACGGGGGGAGACCATTTGCCCAATCTTTCTGTTTGCACATTCCCTTCTTTCCCCAATCCCGGTGGGTTTTTCCGAGGCGATGTGCCCATTTTTAGAGGGAGAAGGAAAAGACCCATCGTACGGCTGGAAGAGGGTGGTGAGCCCAGGGTGTCTGAGAATGGTAACCCCTCGAGTGGGTGTGGTCGCCGAGGTATGTCTCTGCATCCTATCAGAATTAAGCCTTTTTTGATGCCCGTGCAACGGTGTGCCCGTTGTCTTTGGGGTAAGGCGAGGTTTTTGGAGCAAGGGCTCAATCCCCAGGGAGAATGGGGGGGGGGGCACGATGTTCCATCAGGAAGGGGTGGGGTGGATGGATGGCAACCCTTAAGGAAACCCGTGGGGGAAGGTGCCAGGCATTCATCTCCTCTTCTGTGGAAAGGGGGGGGAAGCAGCACCCCTGAAATGCCCATGCCACTTTGAGAACAGTTGCCCCAGGTGGCAACTGTTGAAACTGCAGAGAAACACCACTTCTTCCCCTGCCCAGTTTCACTCCCATTTGCCCCCAAAGATGGCATTCTACAGCCATGGCAGCAACCCCCCCCCCTTTTCCTTTCTGGGGTCATTGTCCTGCCTCTTCCCCGTCACCGCCCCCACAGCGCTGGCTCCCCACCCCTCTGCTCAGGCTTCCCGGCTTCTGATCCATGCCTTGCGTGCCATCTGCCACCCCACCCGTGCCAGGACCCTTTGGACCCTCTGCAGACCCCTTCTGGCTGCTCCGGGCAAGCTCTTCCCCAAGCCCTTGTTCTCCGTCACCTGTTCCTTGCCCTCCCCGTCCCCTCCCTTCCCCTCCTTGCCTCCCCCACCTGGTCCTCTTGAGCCCCCTGCCAATTTCATCAGCTCGAGGGCTGTTGAACTCCTGCGCCCACGGAGGAAAGGTTAACCTGCTGGCGTCTTCTTCGCCATCCGCCTTCCTTGGTGGCCATTCTCTGTCCTTGGTGTTCGCTCGGCTGCGCGGATGAGTGTGCTGACGGATGCTCGCTTGCTCGCGCTCGCCCGCTCTCTCCCTGCCTCCCCATCACTCCCTTGCTCTGGCTGTACGCCTCTCTCTCTCTCTCCCTGGGCCACTGTCTATGCTGTAGCAACGCAATGCGGCTGTTGTCTGGAACGGAATGCAACTTTATCAGACTTGCAGGATCCAGACGGTAGGGAGGGCGGGGAGAAGGAGGGGAGGAGAGGGAGCGGCGGAGGGGCGGAGGGAGCGAGGGAGGAGGCTGGCTGGGAAAAATTCAAATAGCAGCCAAACCAGACAATGAGCAGCAGGTGAGGGTGCCAGGTGTGGTTTTGCCCACAAAACCTGCACTCTGTGCCCAGCAGACAAGGGCACCCAGACAGGGTGCCAGGGCCGAGAACCCCAGGTACCAGAAGGTGACCCCCCAAGCCCTGCCCCGTGCAAACCACGCCACGCCGCAGGGGCCAGATGTGCCATGCCGCCTGGGCACCTGCCACAGGTCAAGAGTGCCCTACTGCTGCCCAGGTGTGCCAGGGCCCCGGGATGGAAAATGCTTCACCTGCAATATCATGCCATCTCGGGGGGGGGCACACTGGAGCAGGAAGCAGGGCCAGGAGAGGGGCAGTGGAGCAGAGAAGGTGAAAAGAAGGTGAGGAAGAAGAAGAGGAAGGCTCTGTGGAGGATTGTACTGTAGGAGTGGAGCAGAGCCCTCATATTCAAGGGCAGTATACCTCAGAGTAGTAGACAGGAAGGACCAACGTAGTTAATTGTTGCCTTCTTGCCCCATTCCTGTGCTGCTGAAGTATCTGACCAGCCCACTGGAACCACAGACTTTTGTCCAAATCAAGGAAGGCCATTTTCTCACGTTTTTTAATACGTGTACAAAACACAAGGTTGCCACATTAAGTGCATACACACACACACACACGGAGTGCAGGAGCCCCACACCGATGTACACAACCTGGCACTGCTCGGAGACAACACAAAGAGCAATTATAGCCCACACAAAGCATCCGGTGTGGAAATGAAGCCACCCCTCCCCGCCCACAGAGCTGGCCGAAAAAAGTGCACTCTCTGTGCCAGTTGGGCATGCCTGACCCCCACGTCAGAGCTACCTAGCCCCACACATGTTCTTTGCAAGGTCTTTGTGCTCTTAACAAAGGCTACATCCCATAATATAGCTTCCACACCATCCCAGACAGCCACTCACGGCACAAACAAGGACAATTCGCATGGCAAAACAAAGACCCCTTCGCACTGTTCATAAAGGTTACAAAACCCATCGCCACCTCTTCTTCCAGCACCTTTGTGAGCTCACAATTGCACAAATTGCATCGGATAGTGACTCCACCCTCACCATTCACATGCAGCAGGAATTCATACCTTTTCACTCCGCAATGATTCATCTGGAAGGAGCATCACCCGCCCCACGTCCAGCTCTCAGAATGTGTATTAAGGGTCCAAATTCTCTCTCTCTCTCTCTCTTCACTCTAAGGGGAATACAACAAAACTCCATTCACCAAATCACCTCCAGACCTACTTTGCAGAATTGCCGGTCTGACAAAAATGTGGCTGGGAGGGAGAAGGGAGAAGGAGGGAGCAGACCCGGTGCGATGCGTGGATCCCCACAGCATGCTAAACCCTAGAGCTGTGTTAATTCAGCACCGTTCCTGCAATCCTATGCACGCAATGCCCAAACCTCTAAACCAGTCTGGCTTAGCAGAATCATCCAATTTGTACGAGACGTTAAAACAATGGATGGGTTCCAACAACCTGCTGAACCATAAACTACCCAACCACATTTTAGTCTCCCATAGCATGTTGCATAAATGCCGGCTGAGATCCTTGGCAGGATAAGCATGTAATAAGGCAACCTCTGGTACCCTTGGTGTTTTTCTCCTTGACCTAGTCCTATTTCGCACTACTTCTCCAACATTTTTGCTCAGCCTGCGTTCTTTTCCCCTCCACAAAAATTGTTCCATGAATATCTTTATCCATTCGTTCTGAGGTCAGGATGAATGACAAGTATGCCATTTATGCAGTGAAAGGCTTAACTTCTCCTTTTAGGTCTCATGCATTATATCCATGTTCTAATATCTGGCTAACCAAACAGGACATACATATGAATGTACCTGCCCATCCACAGAGAAAGCCAATACCTTTGTTCAGGAAAGAATGCATGAACTTTACAGTCATGATTTTGCAATGCACAATGGAAAGCTGAATTCTGCAATCATCATACACATTTACATAATTACTTTATAGCATTTCCTCAGCAGAATATGTAACTTTGCTTTTTTTTTTTTTTTTAAGGCTTCTGCTAATCACAAAACTGTGCAAGTCATTTTATTGGAATAACTTACTTGGCAAATGTGCAGGTTCTGAAATTAAAGAAACCTCTGGGAGGTTTCCTCCCAGAGGGTTGAAGGTTTGAAAGAAGTCTCTGGAATGCATAATCATCCTGCCTTTTCCTCTGACCAACAGATTAAAAGAGGGGTTTTTTTTGCTGCTTCTGAAACCAGCAGAACTTGTGACAGTGAGACAGACACATCTATTGGCACACCAGTGGAAGGGACTCCTCCAATTTTCTTAATGTTTGTGCCTATTTCTGACTTTTAGGCTGCCCTGCACATTTCCAAGAGAGAAAGCAGGAAAGCTATGGCTGTCATTCACTAGCCTAATTCCAAATGCAGAAGGGCAACTACAACAATTCCATACATACTGCATTGGTACCTGCTCAGTTGCTGTTGGGAATTCCTGAGGTTCCACCCAGCTGTTTGCAGCTGCAGGAAGTCACTTCTACTTACCCGGATGATGGCTGACACCCTGCTACCAAATGGACCATCTCGTCTTGTCTTTATGGCGATGCCTCAGGGAAAGCTAGGAGGCTGTATAGTTATCTCCTGATGGTGTTATTCTCAACCATACAACCTACTACCTCAACACGAGGCACGCAGTGGCTCTGGTAGGCGGAGGAGAGGAGGAAGAAAAGGATGGTTTCTCAGGTTTCATCGGGAGGAGTACTGCAGGGTTCCACCGCAGACTGAAGAAGACTGGGCATTAGTTAGAAGATCCGGCTGTAAGAGACTGGGAAGTTTTCATAGGGCCCTGATACATGACGGAGCTGTTTTCAGACAACATACTCAACCAGGCCAGTTGAAGTCTCAGCAACGACATGCCCACCTGATGATAACTTTGGTTACTGTTGGCTTCGGTTACGTCTTCTGTAGTTTAGCAGTGCAAAACCTGCCTGTTTGGCTAGTTTATAGCTCAGTGGATTGTGGAACTCAAAAAATGACCTAATTCAGTAATTAGGTTAAGTGTGTTGCGTGAACACACCTGGAGTGGTCAATTTTGCCCCAGGTTCAAGGAAACATGCTGCCTAATGAAGAATAAAACAGAGAGATTGGCTTCCAGCAAGAGAACCAGTGCCAAATTTTCAAGGATTTTTGAGTGAAAAGTAAAAACCACTCCTAGTTTTGGGGTTTTGATAACACACATGCAAACGTGTGGGTTTGAATGAGTATGTGTGTATGTGTATCTCTCTCTGTGTGCGCGCGCATGGGCATTTACACCTATACATACATACACAAGCACATCTATCTATCCATTCATCCTCTATCTATCTATCTGTCTGTCTGTCTGTCTATCTATCATCCATCCTCTATCTTATCTATCTAGATCTATAGATATCAAATATTTTCCATTATCACTACAGCCTTCCAGCCAGCCACAAAATATCAGAGAGGAAGGCTTTGTATTGTTTTAAATTTTTATATTGTTCACCACCCAGAGCTGTCATAGTGTTGGGTGGCCTATACATTTAATATTTCTTAATATTTATTCTGCATTAAAATAAATAAAATAAATTCTGTGAAGCCTTTATAAAATCAGTGCCTGTAGAACACAGCAAACATCTGGCATTTTGTATCCCTGCTCACATCTACCTGCCAGCAAAGAGTAACTGCAAGGATTAACATGGGTCCTACAGCACCTCTGGGCCCCACCCAAAGGTCTCCTCCCACTGACTGACTGGCAGAGCTGTGATTATTGCTGACTCAAGAAAGAAAGGAAGATTCCCTGCCAAGGCCACTCAGCGCCATTTGGAGTAAAGCAGCATAGAAACATCCGTAAGAAATAAAATCAATATAATGGGAATTCTGCAACCTTTAAAATTTATACCAATGGGGATAAGCAAGCATCACTTCTCTTTCTTTTCTTTACTATTCCTGTTATTGGTTTGAAAAAGTGATTCTAGACTTACTAATCATAGGAAGAGACATGGGACACCGCAGGGCACCCCCCCTACCAACCCTAAAAAACCAAAAAAGGCCGTTGCAAAGCAGCCCCTTTTAGCAGGCATCGCCCACCCTCAGAAGCGCATCTTTTCAGGCCTCTGATTATCATCTTTTTAAATGAAAGCTAAGATAGTCAGAAAGTTGAACCCGGTGCTCACGTTGCTCTTCTGTATTTCTCCATGAGCTTTCCGACGAAGGCTGGGAAGAAAAGGAAGAGATGGAAGTTGCCAGACTGTTCCCTTCTCAGTGGAGAGCTCAGCCCTCGTCAGGTTTTAGTGAAACTGATGGTTACGCTCCAACTCTAGAAAGCCGGTCCGGTGTAGCAGCATCTCAGGAGGTCTTGGCCAAGGTCGACACATACCCACAGACTCGAGCTTGTGTGAGGCAGTCGTACCGCAAGTTCGGATCTACGGGTTTATGGCAACCGGCAAAGCCACAGCAGGAGCTGGGTGGAAGACTGCTGGGGAAGGGAAGCATCACCCAGCTGGCGATGTATCTTGACACCTGCAGGTGCCAAGGAGATAACTACGCCACAGCGTAGAAGCAACAAAACCTGGAAGGCTGGGGAGGGAGGGGGAGAGGAAACATATAGGGATGGAGGAGATGAAAAACGAGAGGGAAGAAAGACAATGTTCAGGGAGCGCAATGGGCAGAAGGACTAAGCTCAGCCATTCTGCTGAAGCTAAGCCCATCCAGAAGAGGTCAGGGCCTGGCTGGGAGATGGTATGGCCCTTGTTCATGGCAAGTCTGAAAGGTAGTCTGGATCTTGGCTCAGGAGCTGCTGGGGGCAGATTCTCTACTGACCTGAACAAGGCCGTTTCAGCACAGAAGATTGACATTTGAGTTTCCTACTCATCCCATTTAAATCCCAAGACCCCAAGCTTTCATGTAATGATTTGGTTGGGAGTCAAGCTCTACTGTGGCTTCATTTTGGATAGATCTATGAGCTTTTGGATAGGTCTAGGACCTTCAGAGAGAGGTCTCTATGCCATGGAGATATGCCACGGAGCAACCTGTCTTCTTCTAAAGAAGAAAACCCATCCAGAGTTGTCAGGCCTTCCAACTAGGCTCCAGCGCCACTCTTTCTTCCCCCCAAATCTGCCTCTTCTCCTCTTCCTCTTCCTCCTGTTCCTATTAGCAACACTTGCTTTAGTACAAGCAGACCCCCTTCCTTTGGAAACTGCCTATATGCGGGTGTACAATTGCATATATATACATGGCATGTGTCAATGGCATGGGTGCAACTGCAGGTGGGGGTGGCATGTGCGTAACTGCAAATGTGCGTTGGCGCACAAATGCAGGTGTGGGTGGCATGTGTGCAACTGCAGGCATGCACGGCAAACCACCCCGATGCTGGGACCTTCCACTGAAATTTCCCACCAAAATTTCCCAAATTTTCAGCTGGTGCCCTGAGTATGCGTTGCACTGACAGTCATCATGATACACCCTGCCTGTTCATGCAGCTACTGCCCAGTAACTTCTCTAGGGCTTGTCAGCAGAGGAATATTTGCTAAATGCTGCAACAGATGGTTGACAATTGGTTCACATCGGCTGTTTTAATCAAATGGGCTGGGTTGCTTCTTAGAGCTTATTCTGCTGGCTTGTTAATGGGGTTGTAAGCTATACCGGGTAAAGGCCCAGGAAAAGATAGACCAGTGTTTCTCAAGCTTGGCAGCTTGAAGATGTGTGGACTTCAACTCCCAGAATTCCCCAGTCAGCCGCTGTTGAAGTCCACACATCTTCAAGTTGCCAAGCTTGAGAAACTCTGAGATTTTTGTGGGCTGTGGAGGAGGAATGCAAGCTGAAGGGTTAAAAATAAGCTTTTCAAGCAAAACGCACAAGAGGGCGCTCATGCGCCATCAGCATTTTGCTATGTGCAGGATATTGTAAGTTTAACCACGTAATGTAAAGAGAGGCACTTGCCGTGCTTTGAAACATCTCATGCAATACAAAGACAGTGGCTGGGTGATTGCTTAGTGCTGCTACGTTTAGTTTTAACATTTCTGTATGACCTACCCTGCACCAGTTCTCCCCATCTGCCACGGAGCGACCTGCCATCCATACCTTATTTTGGAAAGAGCCCAGGACTTTGTTCTAAAATGTCCACCTGAAAATATTTCCAGAAAATCCATCTGCACAGATCTGATTCCAGTGGCTTTCGGGGTTTTTTTGTTTGTTTTTTTTGCTTTTGCTGGGAAGGGGTGGACAGAGGATGACAGTGACAAAATTTAGGGATTTTTAATCCTCAAGAATAGACAGAATCTGCCTGCAGACCGAGAATGGGTATTTATCAGCTGATTCTGTCTCTTGCTAGCTGTATTGACATAGAAGCAGAGGTAGGATCATGAGCTGGAGATTTGGCTCAGAAGTACAATAAACGCTGCTCTTTGGGTTTAAAAAGCAAGACGCCATTTTACCGAAGGAAGACGTAGACTGAGAAGCCTTGGCCTGATGAAGGCCACTTGGCTGATAACTGATGGGAACTTCTTGATTTTTCTCTGTCCCAATCAAGGCTTCTTTTGTGTGTCAGGCTGCCCCACAAAGAAGCATCCTAAGCTTCAAAATAGGTTAGCAAAACACAATTGTTCTTTTCATGTGACAGGCAGTGCTAGATAAATAAACCATATTGGCCTAGCCTCTCACAAAGTACTAAGACAATGGCTGAATTTCCCATCTCACATTGAATCACAACCTAGCCCATCCCCATTTTAATGAGTTATTGGGCAAACCCACCACTGCGTAGGCAGGGAAGCGATGACTTAAGTTCAGTTTCCAAATCACAGGAAGTAATAATTCTACATTATTCTGCATTAGTCACACCCCCATCTCAAGTACTGTGTCCAGTTCTAGGCGCCACACCTTCAGGATTCAGACAAACTGAAACAAGCAATGGACCTCATCAGGGAACTAAAAACTATGTCCTACTTTTGACTTGCATTCCACCAGGTTTCTGTAGTCCTATAACAAGTGATTGGAAGAGCTGGGCATACATTACTTTGAGAAGAAAAGAATGAGGAAGAATGATAGCCCTCTTCAAATACCTGAAAGGGTGACATGCAGAAGAAAATCTAGATTTATTGCTTCTCATCCCAGAGTCCAAGATAAAGGAGAAATGGATTTAAGTTGCAGGAAAGGAGATTCCATGGAATGTTAAAAAAAGGTTCTTAACAATAAGAGCAGTTCAACAGTGGACACTAATTACCCAGAGAGGTGGTGGGTTCCTCTTCATTGGATGGATCCAGCTAGTAGTTGGTTGGGGAAGTTTTAATTTGGATTCCTGCCCCGAGCAAGGGACTGGTTTCAATGGCCCCCTTCCAATTCTAAGATTTTATGAAGCAGCACCTAAGAACCAGTGTTCCTGACAGAGGAACAGATCAGTCCTTCTGTTCTAGCTTTCATGACACAGAAGATAGCTTGTTTCCATGGGTGTCTATTACTGAGTGACTAAGGCACTTCAAGAGTTCCTCCATTGCTTGCTGTGGAGAAGAAAGGGCAGTTAAGAGTTATTGCTCTCTGTTAGATCAGAATCAGCGAGTGAAGAGGCTATGGGCATTTCCATGTAGGAACACTGGGTGCAGCTGCCCCCATGCTTTAGCACTGGTTTCAGCCACGATAATAAATAGATCCATCAGGGCAGAATATCATTTAATACCAACCCACTGCTCCTGTAGGGGCACAGGGAAGGACAACAGGGGGGAAGTGAGTTCTGCAGATAGACTTTCTGGGAATTTTGATTAGCTGAGCAAGGAAACAGGATACTGGACTACATAAACCTTGGGAATGATCTTTTGGAATTCCTCTTGATGTCCTTAAGCCAAAGGTTCCTATGTGGCTCACCAAGGACATCAGAGGCACTAACTACAAGGGGAAGCCATGAATCAGCTGAAATATGAAAATAACTCAACCCAGATTTACAAGGTGGGTGGGCCTTGAAAGCCAGCATATAAATATCATCTTCATTATTATGCCCTATAACAGGATACTTGCACTGATGATACTGATCACAATCATAAAGATGCTGAGGTGGGTGATATCTGGTGAAAAATACTGGTCTAAGACATTTGGATAGCAGAAGCCAAACATTCAACGCACCCCTGTGTCCTGATTAACACTGAGTACGATCCCTCCTACAAATTTTTTTGGGCAAAGCCCACTGAAATGACTGAGATGTTTCTGCTCAGAGCAGAAAGAGAGAAAAATGTTGGGTCTAGGGCAACGCACAACTCCCTGGTGTTATGAACATAAAACAAGCCTTGCTTGATATGGGCAAGCAGCCCAACTAGTTCAAGTGATTTTGGGAAATTCACAAGCATGGAGGTAAGGCCGTAGCCCTCCTTCACAAATCGATCCTCTCCAATAGCTGGTATTTATGGCACTCTGCCTATAATCTACCTGGCGATATAAAGCCATCAGGATAAGTAATTGTTGCTAGCTCAATCCTTCATGATTTGTTAGTCCCCTTTTAAAGCCATCTAGACTGATGGCCATCAGTTTCCTGTGCATCTTTGACACGCAACTTTGGAAATTGGAAAGATTAGGTGAGTCACTAATGGTCTTTTGTTAAATACAGAGCTGAAACTAGAGCTACTTTCCCCAAGGTGGTGCCCCCCAGATGTACTGGAGTTCAACTCGCATCCTTCCAAACCAGCCTGCCAAAAGGAGGTCAACTCCAACATCAAGAGGTCTTCAAATCTGAAAAGTTTGCTTTAGAATCAGCGCTTAGGAGTGACAGTTCTCAGATCATTTGCCTTCAGTAAATCTCCAAGAAAACTATGCCACTATATTCTCACAGAAAGGCTGGGAGTGATGGGAGTTGTAGTCTAACACATTTAAAAGGCATAGTTTGGGGAAGGCTAACCTAGATCCTGCCTTGGGGCCCAAAGCACCAGTAGAACCCTGGGAAGTTTTGCATTTCCAAGATGAAAGGGAAAATATTTAATGCTCTAGCCAGAAGCAGCAACCTATTTTCAATGCAAGAAAGTAACACACTGTCCACTATTATCACACTTGAGTGAAACTGCAGAGCTAGGCACATCTACTACACACATAGGTGTAGTTGTTAATGTAGTCATTGGATGGGACCAGGGAGACCCAGATTCATGTCTACTCTCAGCCATGAAAGCTTCCTGGGTGACTTTGAGTCAGTCACTCCCTTTCTCAGCCCACTAACTCACAGGATTGTTGTGGTAAGGAAAAATGGGACAAGTGAGTCCTATTCACACTGCCCTGAGCTCCTGAAGGAAAGGTGGGAGATACATCTAACAAAGAAAAGAAATATTTGTTCACCTTGGCATATCTGGAGCAGCCCTAATGGAGGCATTAAAGGCAAGGAATCTCAACTAAGTCAAGCAACCTCTTTGTGACCAAGGAGACATCCAGGGTAGAATTTTTGGCAGGGTGCAAGATCTGGGGAACAGTTCTCTGAAGAACAAGGAACTGAGTATTTGGGTCTGCATGATGCATTTGACTTAGTTACTGAGTTAACCTGTGTTCTAGGTTTGCGCAAATACTGAATCGTAAACTAGTCACACCACACAGAGCCACGCAGTATCTAAATCAACAGGAAAGGCTGAAGCTTAGTGTGTAAGCCACTAGGCCTCTAACAGACTTGGATAAAGATGCCAAAAGAACTGAAACACAGAGAAAAGTAATCTCATGGGCTTATTTCTTTGGGCACAGCCTGCTATGGGACTATGTTCAGCTAACCAGGTTCTTTGGGAATAGCCTGCAACATAACTAGGGTTGCAGATTGAACGGGCTCAGCTGTAGTTCCCCACCTGAAAAAAGGGAGTATTAGCCACAAAAGATGGGCAAATCCAATTGCAAAGTCAGAAAGTCTTTAAATATGCAAAATGTGAGGGGAACAATGGTTAAAGCTGTGAGAAAATCTTACCATCGAGCCATTTTTTGTCCTCCATGGGGCTCAGTGAGTAATGGGTATTCTGCTTCTCAGCCTATAACAACAAAAACAACAACGACACTAGGAGAGGAAGTTTTGAAAAGAAATTGCCCAACTGTATGATGATAAAGAAATCCCCAAGGTTAGTGCATTCCCAGTCTTGATACTATGCATCTGGAGTCTAGTCCAGGGTTCTTCAAACTTCTTCAGAACATGGGATCTGTTTTTTAAAAATGTAACACTAAATCCCAGAACCCCAGACCAAAAGGCAAAGCTTTAGTGATAGAAAATTAGCTGTGTTCAAGTGAAGTCTTCTTTTGCCCTTAGGAACGCAGTTTGAAGAAAACTCGGCCTAGTCAACCTGAGTCTTCACGGAGAACACAAAAAATGGTGTCACAATTCTTTAAATATTCCCACTTTCACAGGGCTTAGTTTTGTACAAAAGCAGAAGCAAAAGCATAAAGACCTAACACCATCTGGCTTTTCTTAATTCTATCCGTCTTCCTTGCACCTTACCCACCTTCCAATGCAGTCACGTTGCACAGGATTGTGGGATCCCCACTCACAACCTTGTCAGATAGCAGGCGACTGATCTTAAGACACCACCAAACTTTATAGGTGAGCAGGAATTGGAATTTGCATTTCTCACCCAAATCCAACACCCTAGCTGTTATAATTGCACTGGTCTTCAGGGCTGGTTGCAATTACTCAATGTGTGTTTGTACGGGGGGTGAGAATGGTGTGTGGACTGAGACAATTAAGAGATTCTGCACACGGTCAATGACACCATCCTCCAAAAAGCAAACAGTGGAAATGAGAGATGCTGAGTTTGTTATGGGGTTTGGAGAGTCAGTCCTGAAAACTTGCTGATACTCTGCTTAATGGGAGTCATCCATGAATATGTGAAGTTTAGGATTTGGGATGTCTTGGTCTTGACAGCAAGCTCCATCCTGATGATTCTTCTGAGGCAGAAGTCCAAGAGATATAGACCTCCATTTGTGGCATACTTAGGAACACACTCTAGCAGGTTCCTGCACTAAGTGGGGTGAGTGGCCTCACAGGACTACACAGAAATCTGGGCAAAAAGGAACTCTCTTTTTGTGGGGAGGTGCCCATGAGAACATCACAATTTAAGGGCAACTTAGAGTTGTCTGAAGTATGGAATATTCTTTTGAACCATAGAGGAAGAAGTATAGATGAATTTACCTGGAAGCAAAAATGTGCAGCTCCTTTTTGAAGGCATTTCACCACTTCTACTCACGCTGTGGAAATTCATGATGGATGTGGACGTTTCTTCTCAGGCCAAATCTCTGAGGAATTTCAAGAGAAGGCAAGGGAATTTTTAAAAGATTAACTCATTATCTAAATGTATGAGTCTCTGAGCAAGTCTCTATTCTCCTTTGATATATATAGCATTTTTGTGATGTGGGGGAATGATTCCTCAGCAGAATATGGGTGGACGAAATTATCTCAGAACTCCAGTAGCCCAAGAGGCAACTCCATGTGGAGGTACCATATGAGGTGACTCAGTATAACTAGACCCCTCTTAGGAAATCTTTATGGATTTTCACTGCTGCCACTCCTTAAAATGGATCTTATTGTACACTCTGAAATATGGATCCAGAGAAGCATCACTTTTTGCAGTGATACCTCTGCCCCACAATTTCAGCACTGCCCTTGCTCTCCCATAACAGCCAAGAATTCTTCTACCTAGGAGTTGGAATTGACTCTTAGCAAACCACAAAGACAGGCCTTTTCCAGAATGATCTGTCCCTTTCAGGTCTTCCAAGAGTGTACCCATCACTGCTGTAACCAACTCCATCCACTTTGCTGATGATAGTCTTTTTCTCTTTCCTTCTGCTTTTCTCAGCATTGTGGACTTAAAAAACCTGGGTCTTCACATAATGTGCCCAAAATAGGGTAATTTGAAGAATCATAAAGGCTTTCAGATCATAAATGCAGAAAGGACTGAAGTGAGATCAATGAGCAGACAGTTGTGTACTTGCACATTATTAACCTGCTTTGTTAAAGACGTGATGACTGCATTCACACGTTAAACTTGGTTAGTTTAACCGTGGTTTGTAATGGCTTAGCATGTGGCACAAATCCAGCACATTTGGTCAAGTTTATGACTCAATTATTGTGCTAACCCAGAAAACAGCTTAGTTCAATAACCACATGATTTTTTGCAAAGGAAAAGCAAAGATAGGAATGAGAGAAATAAGAGCGAGACATACCTTTCCTTCTCTCTGCCTCCCTACTTCCACCTTTCAATGGTGAAGATTTTAACAGAGAGTCAAGATGGGGTAGTAAAGCTATAGATTGGGAAAGGGGTCCTCCTCTGAGCTGGGCTGCACTGGGGGAGGCAGGGAACCAAAATAGTAGAATGGCTATTCTCTGGGCACCGTGTGCTCAACCACTGGAGCCACCAACCCTGGCAAGGTGGGAGAAGAAGGCAGACAGCCGTAATGGTGGCCTGGAGGGTGAGATGCAGTGTGGTGCAAGGAGCAAAAGACTGAGGGAGACAATGGCAAGGAGACAGGGACGTGCAAGCAGAGGAATACTGAGATCTGGGCACTGTGCCACCTCCCTGCCTCCCTCCCTCAGGCGCTGCTGCATCACCAGCGAGTCCGGGGATGAAGAGGAGAATGCAATATGGATGCAGGCTGGCTGGAAAGAAAGGGGGCCTCTCTGCAGGGTTGGGGGGGGGGGGCAAGGAGAATCTGGGTGAGCTCAACAGCATCAGAGAGTAATGAAGGAATGAGAAGGTTAGCCAGATCTGGGAAAAGGAGGGTGAAATCGCCAAGGAAGCAGAAGTGGCATATGGGAGTAGAAGGGAGAGACAAGGAGAAGGCATCTTGGCACCACTTACACATTTCAAAACTGTAGACAGTAGGAACGTAGGGGAAAGAGACAATAGCCCACCTCTCTTCCACACCCTATACCATTGTGGGTGGGCAATTCCCCAGGGTTGTCTGGATCATTTTCTTCCCACTTCAGCACATAGGCTGGCACAGCCGGGCACATTACCATGGTTACCTGCTGCCATTGTCTGGCCTTTGGGTCAGTGCCCGTCTCCCATTCCCCCCCCCCCCCCGCGCGACTTCCCTTCTTTTCCTGTCTCGCTCTCTCGCTCTGGCCTCTAATGAATTCACATCACGCTGTATTGCGGTATGCTGTGCCAACTTGCCCGCCAGCAGGCTGGCCCCCAGAGTGCCAGCCAGCCAGCCAGCCAACCCTCTGCCCCCACCTGCCTGCCTGCCAGCCCTTCTCTGTTGGCCAACCTGGCCTCAAAATGCTGGGGATGAGCAGCAGGGGAGCGATCCTCCTTGCCTATATTGTTATCTGCCAGAGCCTGTGCCAACTCTTAAGTGCCAAGCTTGCCTCCTTCAAGGCCCCCAGACCCTGTCTTCCTATTTTTTTGATTCCAACATTTATTCAGACAACCTTCCAATTCTGCACCCCCCTCCCCCATAAATTGCCAGCTGCCACCAGGGTACCAGTCTGCTGTTCCGACCTTCTCACCCATCCACACAAAGCAACCTGACTTCTTCGGTGCCAGCCAAAATTCACCCCCCTCCCTGCCCGACTAGCCTGAATCCAGAATGCAATTTAGATCGGGTGGTATTTGCCAAACCTGCTCCCGAGGTCCGAACACAGTGTGTTGCCCCCTCAGCCAATGTCTGCATCTTCTCCAGAACAGCCTTAGCTGCAAAGGGCACCTCCTTAGGGAGTAGACGCGACTTCTCTTAACAAGACGGGAAACAGGAAGGTGCCAGCAGTGGGGAACACTACAGCTCTTTATATGCCGTGACTTTTAAGTGGCTTTCTAAGCAGGTTTGGCGGGAGAGAGGGTATAAAGAAGTACAATAGCCTGTGCAACCCTCCTACTTACAACCCCACCCCTGTGATGGGCCCTTTGGAGCCACCTTGCACCCATGTTCCCATTTCACATATGGCCCAAACTTGGTTTCACCTTTCTTGAAGCACAGACTTGCTGGAACTAGAAGCCCTGAAGCACGTGGGTTCCTCCCCCCCACCCAGTAAGTCCTTGGGATTACTTTGTTCTTTTGCCACTTGTGGGGGGGGGGAGGGCACCCCCCTTGCCCCCAGCTGGCACCTGAAGCCTGCCCTGTAATCTGTGCCCATCCTCGTGGCAAGTCCCAAGGGTGTTGTCTAATGCAACTCGGCCACCGTGGACCCTTCTGAGATCTCCACCTGACCTGGCTGCCCACCCCCCCGTCCCCCCGCATTCCCCATTTCTTCTCCCATCGCTGTCTCCCTCACCCTTTAATGAAAGTGAAACGGCAGTCTGGCTGCCAAGGGAACCTGGGTCGCTAGGCAACGACCGCCTAGGCCTTGGCATCATGCCAACTCACCCTCTCTTTGCTGATCCATTGCCCACAGCACCCGCCAGCTCCAGCACGGCTTCCATCAATGCTGCAAGTCTTTCTCCTGCTCAGGCCTGACCCACGGCAGCGGCTCCCTTCCCTTCCCTTCCCTTCCCTGCAGCCCTCTCTCTTCTTCTCCCCACCTGATCTGCCAGGGTCAGTCCTCTCCTCCCACCCCCACCCCTCCTTTCCCCCTCCAGATCACTCCTGTGCTTTTGCCCTGGCAGAAAATCAATAATAATAATAATAATAATAATAATAATAATAATAATAATGCAAAACAATTCAGCTTTCCGAAGGAAATGCAGCGACACGGAAAAAGCCGTCCGAACGGAGCCACGGGCTTGACTCTTCGCTAGCCCACTGGCGCAGTTTGCTGCTCAGCCCAACCTGCCAAGCCAGATCGGATTCCCTGGGAAACGGAGGGCTCCAGGCACCCCCTGCTGCTGCTTCTCTGCGGTGATCGTCCAGCCTGGAGGCTGATGGGGGAATTCCTGAAAGGCCTTTAGTCCTCTTACACAACCGCACTGCGGCCAAAGAATTTTACAATTCTGTCGGGGGGGGGGGGAGAGAATTTAGGCTTATATTCAGGCGCATATATTCCCCAGAATCCCAGCTTTGGGTAGGATCAGCCCAAGGAGGCAAGGGGGTTTTGCAAGCTGCTGGTATGGCTAGCCGCGTCTTGAAGGAGCCCCAGAAGGGGTGTGGGTCCAACAGCCATGTGCCAAAATTAGCTGGGTGTGCACTAGATGAGCCACCAAGGGCTAAAGATGCTACTTTGGGGGTGGGGGAAAGGGCCTCCCCATAGGGTTAACTCTGAAGCCCAACATGCCTTGGCACTGCTAGACAGAGGGAGGATTGGGGGACAGGGCTTGGAGACGCTGTCCGCCATTATGCAGACTTTGTCACAACTTGGCTCTCGGCTACCTTCCTCTGTTGTCTCCCCGTTGCTGGTGGGCTACCCAACAGAGCAAGGGGCAAAATGGCCTCTCAGCTCCACTGCGCAAAGATAAATGGGGGAACGCCAGCTTGGGTTCCCTTGCTTTTTTGTTCGGGGACCCCCGGACTCCCACCCGAGCTCCACTGTTATTCCCATCCTGGCCTCCTCTCATTCCCACAGTACCCCCAAACCCATCACCCTACCTGGTGACGCCGCTAAGTCTTAGTCTGCGGCACCACAGCTGAACCCAAGATAAAAACTTTTTTTTCTTTCCTTTTCGAAAATTGGCACAAAAAAGTGAGAGAGACAAGCCTTTTAGTGTCGCGCCTCACCCTGCTCAGGATGGGTAGGTCTTCAAGGATGCCATCTTCGGGGCTCAAGCGGGGAGATGCCCAGGGTGGTGGGGAAGGAGGAACGAAAGTGAGAGGCTGCAGGCGAGAAAGCAAGAAAGAAAATGGAGGGGGTCAAGCTGGCACAGAGGGCGAGAGGGACGACAGGTTGGGAGTCCTGCCAGGGTGTGCCAAGCGGGGCCGAGCTCTTGCTTGAGGCTTGGGGCAGGGGAGGGGAGGGAGACAAAAGAGGGAATGGGGCATAATGGCAGGCGAAAGTTGGAAAGGAGGTGGGCACTTTGCTGGGAATGGGTGAATGCTCAGTGCCAGCGAAGGAGGGAAGAGAAAGAAGGAGAAGCAGAGAGGGCGGGAGAGAGCAAAGGAGAGAGGGACGCTGGGAAAAAAAGGAAAAAAAAAAAGAGAGAGAGCTCTGGGCCATGATCCAATAGCCGTGGTTAACTCTCTCCTCCCACCCAACCCGGCTCGGCTGAGCTAAACGGGAGTTTCCCTGCACCAGAGTAGGAATTACAGCTCTGGCCTGGGGTAGCTGAGATTGGACCGGTCTCTCTAGCCTGTTTCCTTGATCCCCAGCCCCAGCGGACCAGGGCTGCCCGTTGGGGCGACGTCTCTGGTCCAGATGACGAGAGAACGTCCCAACAGCCCATCTTCTCATATCAAGAGGGGTTTGACTAGCTCCAGCAAAGACCTCCCGGGTTCTTTTGAGAGTGGAGGTCCACCCTTCAAACCCCCCCCCCCCAATATTTTCATAGAGAACCAACTTTCATTTCCCCTTTTAGAGATCTCCTTCACTGGCTCTCTTCCTCTCTCCTGTTTCTCTCCGAGTGTCTCCAGCTACCTTCCTGGTGGAGCCCAGCTATGATTTTAACGCCACTTGCTGGTGCCGAAGTGCCCAGCGGCAGCCATTTTAGATCTCTTCCCTTCTCTCTCGCCATCCCAAGGCTATTCAGAGCTTTCCCCTTTCTGCACCCCAGCATTTTTCTTGAACACCGGAGAAAGGGAAACAAGACTGAAACGTGGTTTTACGAGCGATGGCACGACCAGCTCCAGGATTTTAGGAAGTCTTTTCCCGCTCCTAAAAGGCTCTTGGATTTAAGAGAGGAATTCCCATGCATCCAAACTGCCCTGATGGATCCAACCAAAGGTCCGTAGAACTGAATATCCGTTTGCTAATGGTGCTCTCTAGGTCTGATGGGAAGACACCCGCCCAGGTAGCCACCGCGGCTACGAGCCACACAGATTCCTCTTCCTCAACCAATATGACAAATCCTCTTTGAAGCCATCTCATCACCTCATCCTGGCGGAAACCATCTGCATACTTTAATTATGAACTGTATGCAGAGCTGATATATTATTATTAGTAGTAGTAGCAGCACTAGTAGGGGTAGTAGTGTTATTAAAAAAAGGCTTCCTGAATCCCTTGCCAAAGAAACGTACTGACTTGGTTGGCACGAGAGGAGGAAATGCATTTCTCTCTCCCCTTTTTCTACCCCATGTACCATTTTCTAAACCTCTTGCTTTTCCAATATTCTGCAGAAAGAAGGAAGCATGGCACCTTTTGAATAACGCCTAAATGCTGCTGAAAGAGACCATGCTAAGAAGCTGGTGCTGAGCATCATTTAATACCGCCTACTTCAGGTCAGATTATAACCCCAGCTTTGAGTCACAAACCTCTGAATGTTACCAGTATTTTACATAGGCCAGTATTTTACGTATCTGCCTTGAAGCAGGGAGATAAGCAGAAGGAGACAGGAAAAAACAAAATTCAGAGTCTCCTCAGATGGAATTGTCCCTCTTCCCTCTGGACCTTCTCCCATTAACCCCCCCCCCCCAACTTGCTCATTTTGGATATTATTTGGATTGTGTGATATTGTTTGGTAACAATTGGGTGTTACTTGTGAGATGTCTTGCAAGAATCTCTCTGCTGAAAGTGAAAGATAGGACTGAAATAATTATTTAAGGCATATATAGCTGTCTCAGACGTACTTCTCTAGTGTTCCCTAACCTCATAACATCCCCAAAGAAGTCACTTGTGGTTATTCCTCTGGTTGTAACCGACACAGGAAATGGCAACTCACAGTTTGAGTTGGTGGCAGAATCAATCAGTTTTTCCAAATGTAGAACTCTCCAGTGAGTTGGACTACAATTTCCATCATTATTCCCAGCATGAAAGCTACAGTTACATAAAAGCCTCACCAAACTATGTCCTACCCTTCCAAATATTACTTCTCACAAGACCATTTATTTATTTATTTATTTATCCCCCCCCACCTTGAAATATTCCAAAGGGACTTCAGGCACCTCCAACCTCTCCCTCTCCTCCATTAAAGTCTTCCAGGCTAATTTTAAAGTTCCTTCTCCAGTGGGAGATCTTCAGCTCGGTGCTGACAAAGAAAAGCTACTTGCGAGCCAGCATGGTCACTGCAGGTTAAATCTATGCCATATTGTAATTTAGCTTTCTGGTTGCTAAGCATCTGGGGGCAAGAGGCCATCTTCCAGGCTATGTCCATCACAGTGCAGGTGGTGTAGAGCTGAACATAAGCACTTCTCCAAGGCTATCCGTGCCATGGCGTAGATGGTTTGGGAATCTGCTGTGTCCCATTACTCAGCTGAGTTGCAGAGTCCATGCTGCAGAATGACACAGTTGTAATGCTTGCCTTTCCTTGGGACTAAATACATCCCATATCACTGCATTTTATGGTCTAATACAGTGTTTCTCAACCTTGACAACTTTAAGATGTGAGGACTTCAACTCCCAGAATTCCCCAGCCAGCATGGCTGACTGGAGAATTCTAGGAACTGAAGTCCACACATCTTAAATTTGCCAAGGTTGAGAAACACTGGTCTAATAGCTCCTGACCCTTCTTTCCAACACACGTCCCAGTGCACAAGAGGAAGAAAAGGACACGTACAAGCCCTTAACTTCCCACTTGAGAAAAGTACCTGCCCGTTCTGATTAAACATCCAGTTTTAACCAGTTTGGAGAGGCACGTCCTCTGCTCTTAGGTTGATGGGGGAAACTTGAATAGATGGAGTGAGTCTAGTCCAATTTTGGGAAAAGGAGGAAATCGGAAGCAGCAAATACAAGCAGATTGATCCTGCACAAATCTTTAAAACCCTCTGGTGAGGAGCTGGGGATCTTTGGAAACCTTCTATCCATGTACACAATAGCCCACATCACACTATGCCATCTTTTCCATAGACATAAAGCTCAACTGCTGAAAGAATTATTATTTTGCCAAGTCTTAAGGAGGAGTTATTTTATGCCTTCATTCACTTTCTGCCTGAACATGCCTAGGCTTCACCATTTCCTTTTGAAACTCATAGGACCCATATTCCGCTGACAGACGCCATGCTTTGTGTGCAAAACAGTCCAAGTTTAGTTTCTGGTATCTCCTTGTTATAAAAGGGTTGCAGGTGACAAAATAGATGTGTTCTGGACAGCCATCTAATAGCTAATAGTTGCCATGTTTTCACCTGGAATCCCTGTATTGAGCAGGGTTTGCACTTGATGATCCAGTGACCTCTTCTACCTCTAGGGCAGCATTACACATACAACTAACCAGGTCAGTTACAAACCTGGTGTCACAAAATAACTTGGTTAGTTTTAATCCTGGTTAAGCTTTGGGTGGTTTCACTGGCTTGTGTGAATCCAGGCCATTTGGCTAGTTGAGTTAGTTTTAGGCACAGTCTATAGAGTCAGGAACCCAAAGTGGGTTAATTTCTAGAATGAATTAACTGACATAGAAGATTGATTACTTCAGTAATCAGATTAAGTGCACTGGATGAACAGAGCCAGCCATTCTAGGACTGGGAAGAATATCAGAGTCACTGCCAATCTTATTAGATAATTCCAGGTTAGGTGGTATCATTTGGTATTACAGTAGGCAGTTTTATAAGTCCATAATCCATTTGCATGTATTATAGTACACACATAGGAGAGGCTCAGAGCTTAGTCAACTATCAGTTGAATTTAAAATGTTCTGGCACCACCAAGTGATTCCGTGGACCTGGTGGTTGCCACATTTTCAGTATCTGAAGTATAATATGAACACGGGAGAAAACAAGAGAGAGAGAGAGGAAGTGCCGCGTGGTTCTATGGAAACCTATCTGCAGTGGCCTCTGGCACTTCCTTGTGCAGCTGAAATACACACACAGTCTTCTGGATTTGCCTAAAAGTTTATACCAACTGAGAGAAGCAGCCCATTTCACACTGAAAGCATGTGTCTCTACTATGGAGTGGAACTAGTTTAAGAGGCCCTGCTTTTTAGTAGAGGACTAAGTGGGGTGAGCTGCAGGCAGGTATCATCTGGTAGGGACTTATCAACCATCTCACTGAACCACAGCTCCCAGAATCCTTGCTCTGGAAGCCATACACCTGTTGTGTAGGTCACCTCACCTACCATGGGGTAACTTTGGTGGTCAGCAGCTGTGGAATATCACCGGCGGGGAATTGTCCACGGAAAGAGAAGAGAAGGTAGCGTATGTATCGTCCAAAAGGAAGTGGGAGAAACAGGGCTTTTCTGTTCTAGGGTGATTGGGCTCCCAACTTTAAGCATAATGTGGGTAACCTATTTTTCCTCTAATCCCACAGAACATGGGTTACCAGGATCTACATGAAGTCATAAAGGACCTATTCTCCAAGAAGAAACTGAAGAGATCAGCAAACACAGCCAGTTCCAGAACAGGAATCTTAACGTCACACCCATTAGCTGGTGCCATCAGTGCATGCTCATCTATCTGAACCCCAAAATAGTTTTTAAAAAATGGCAAGAAAAGCAATATAGATAAGGTCCTCCAGATATACAATCATCTGTATAAATCTACCACATTCACCAGCATCCAGTACAAGGCCTTGATGGCATATGCAATGACAGAAATTATGTAATTTGAGGGATGACATCATGACACCTTTGACACAAACCACATCATTTTTGTCATTTGTGTGATGACATCATGATCCATGTGACGTTGCTCCCTCCCCCCATGCCTGTATCACATTTTTGTCCAAGTAACTGAAATAAACCAAATTTTGATAAAAATCTGCCTCCCTCCCTGATCTCAGATGAAAAAGGTGTTTTTCCAACTCAGGGGAAAAGAACATATACTGACTATGCATTTTTATTGAGAAAAATAACAGTTCCCTAATTTCTAAGCTATTTAAATCTTTGATGCGGATATCTGAATTTTTTTTGGGGGGGGGGTCTAGTTTTATATCTTAAAGGTGCCAGTAAGCTACTGGGAACCCAGCACTCCTCACTTTTGAATAAATGTGATTGTTAGCCATGGAAGGACAGCTGGACATACATAGAAGGCTAGATGCTAAACAGACAGAGGACAGGGAAGAAAAAACAATTTGATAATGGAGCCAGCAAGTCTCATTTAGTCACAGTCACCACCTGATGAAGAGTTCTGGAGAACTTGAAATTTTTCTCGCTATTTTGTGACAGTTTGGAAGCCTAATAAAGATATTGCCCCATTTATTTGAAAGTAACACCTTGCCAAAGCAGCTAAGCTGGGGGTTGTGAACTGACTATTATTAATGTGTGCGAACAAGGAACAGGGACAGGAGCAGGTGAGAATGAGGTTACAGTACTTGTACAGTACATTAGCCTATAATCATTTACATTTATTCTGAATCCAAATTTTGGAGGCTTGGTTCTGACAAAGAGGGACACCAGGGGTGTCTGGAGGATGTGGTCAAAAAAATCAAGAACGCAACCACAATGGTGTGATCAACACTCCACCTGTTTTTTATGTGCATCACTGGTCCACCCCGTTGTGGTCACCATGTCGGCTTTTGTGATCACACCTGCAGACACCCCTGGATGACACACTCTTATCTATTGTAAACTAACTTCCTGAAACACACAAGCCCTAGGAACCTCAGATTTAGATGTAGGCCTTGTCCTATACAGTATGGAAAACTTCAAACTGTGATGAATGTTAAGAATGCACATGGATAGTGGAGAAATCCACTAGTTCTAGTCTCCAACAGCATTCATAACAGTCAGTCACTTTTCTTCCCTTTGTTCACAGGTAACAGCTATTTACTTAGCATCACGGAGTTTCCTTGAATTTGCCTCAGCGATGACAAAGGCAACACTCCTATTTAGGAAGGCTAAGAAAAAAAACAGCTAAGGGTCCACTGGGAACTGCCAATACAGCCTAATTTTGTGGAGGCTGGCTCACTGTCTGTTTTCTGAAAACTCGGGTGCAAGGGAAACACGGTTATTTCCTGCCCAAAACAAAGACCTCCGTATTCCATAGCAGGATTCTTACTCTCCCAGGAACTCACTGGGAGTCTGTGAACAAAATCCTGGAGGTCTGTGAACCTGGATCAGAAAAAGATTACAACTTTGTTTTCATTAACATTTAACTGAAATTTAGCTTTTCATTCAATAATGAATGTAGGCAACAAAGTAATTTATGGCCTCTGGACTCCAAAAATCTTTGTTAACTTCAATAAATCTCACCATCTAAAATGATTAAGATTAAAAAAAAAAAAAAACCAGGACATACTTAGTTACATGAAGTACCTTTTCCTCTGAAAGTGTGTAATTGATATGGTCAACAGTTTGCATTTCAAAGGTTTTTTTGTACCTAAATATCCATACAACCCATTAATATTTTGATGACTGTGTTTGAGTATAATTGGTTTCCTTTGCAATACAATCTATGCTTTTTAAAAAATGTTATGCAATGAAATGCATTTTTCTGAGAAGGGGTCTGTAGATTTCACCAAACCTTCAAAGAGGCCTGGCACAAAAAGGTTAAGAACCCCTGTTCTATGGGTTTATTCTAGAAATCAAATTTGACTTGGGTGTAACATGCTCCATATACATCAAGTCAAGTCCTTGTTAAGCCAATCTCGGAGAAAAGAAGGCAAGTACATGTGGGAATTGAGATACGCTGCCAACCATACACTGTTTTGCTCAAGGCATCCGATGCAGTGAAAACTGAGTTTTGCCAAAGCATGTAAGAGCGATGCATCTTGGTCCTGTCCAAGCTTACATGATTCTGAAAACACTGTGACCCCAATGTCTCAACCACTCAAATTGCTACTGGCTTAGCTTTTTAGATCTCCCTTGAGCCCAGAGATTTCCACTTTTCTTATTCCAGTTGGAAAAGCAGTTACCAGCTGTGTTCTACACCACTTAAAAAATAAAAAAAATAAAATTAAGAGAGCACACTGCACAATGTTTGTTGTTGTGGCTTTTTGTGTATAAATTAGCCACTTCTGATCAAAAGATACAGCTTTTACTGAGACTCCAAACATTAAGCAAAGGCAAAGTGCTGAATATTTAGACCATCTGCTATATGGTTATTCTACTTCAGAATAAACAGGCAATGATGTCTACCATTTGAAATCTGTAGCAGGACAAGATGGAAATTTTCACGCATGCACATAACAAGGATTGCAAAGGGAAAGAACTGATCTAATGACAATTGATGGGGGAAAATGATCCTGCACTAAAATCCTTCATTTTACTGCTATTCACAAGCAAATGGGCCGGGTGGAGATCTCACACTAAGTTGAATGATCACCAGTTCCACAAACCCAACTTCATTAACTTTCTTCTCTCTTCCCCTTGCAGCAACTCTTTGCCTACTTGGGCCAATGAAGTCATTGAGAAGAAGAAGAAAAGCCCATGTATTACTCATAGATATTGATAACATCATAGCAGTAATCCCATGTTAATGTTAAGCAATCATGGTTCATTGGCTTCATAGGCAACCAGGATGGGGGTGGAATTGTGTGGTTCCATGTACAAGTTGTACTTGCAAACAATATCTTGCATGACCTGCCTGCATTGTAAATACATTAAGAGTCTGTATGCAGTAGACTACATATTCCCACTCCAAGTTTCTTTTTTTCCCGACTTTTTTAATTGTGTGAGAACCTGCCCCCAAACTTCACTGTGCTCCGTGGATTTTTTTAAAGACTGGAAACATTTTTTTTAAAAAATAATTGCACTTTAACACGTTTAAAGACAATACTGTCTTTCAAATGTTGCAGAGATTGTGGGTGTTTCCAGATTTTTGGGGGAGGGAGGGGTCTTGTGGGAGGGTTCTTAGCATTCTTAGTCTTTGTTCTTCTCCAATAGGCTGGACAAATGCCAGTTCAGCATCCAACCTCAGGAGAATTAGCTCTTCTTTGGTGCGAGCATCTAATTATGTTCAGACACTGCAACAAGTACAGCAGGAGTAAGTGAACAATATCGCTAACTCCTTTCCGCTTTCCATCTACTCTTTCCATTCTGAATTTTGGGTGTTTGGGAAAAAGATGGATACAGGAGTGCAAAGGAAAAGAGCTCATACTATCGCCTGGGCCTTTGAGATGGACTAACTGCACACCAAAAAATGTGTATGGAAGCATCTAATGCAGTGTTGTCCAAACTTGGCCACTTTAAGATGAGTGGACTTCAACTCCCAGAATTCCCCAGCCAGCATGGCTGGCTGGGAAATTCTGGGAGTTGAAGTCCACTCAAAGTGGCCAAGTTTGGACAACACTGATCTAATGCCAGGAAGAGGGCTGTGTTGCACAAAAGCAGTAAAGGGTCTTTTGGGGAGCAAAAAGCTGGGGACAACTAACCATATTCTGGTCTTTGTCTCAGAGCAATCCTTTGCAAATGCTGAACAAGAAATAGTGCGACATCAGGGTACTTAGGAGAGGTTTAAAGTGCATCCATTTGTAGGTGAAAAAAATAACAGCAAATTCGGGGTAAAGGTAATGTTTCTTTGATTCAGGCTTGACTTCTACTGATTATGGATACCTTGGCTGATCCTGTAAAAGCCAGGCCCGGTTTCATCTGATTAATACTTTGGTGAGGAATTACTAGGAAATTCCAATGTCACAGACCAGATTGGATAGTTGGGGGGTGGGAACCCTCCAATTCATAAGAAGACAATGGGGAGCTATTTCCATATTGTTGCCACAAAATTATCAGAAGTTGGACTCAGTTCAAAAATGAACAAAACTGACTTTCTACTGCCCGATAAACAGATTATAATGTATAGCAATGCTTAAAAAGTAGGGGTGATGCTCAAGCCATGATTTTAAAGAAAAGAACGAGGAATCTCAAGCATATTTTCATTTCTGCAGTCCTGAAGAATGTGAATTTTCCCTTGAATTGTGCACATGCATTTGAGTCTCTCTTTACAACCTTAAGGGCTAGTATCCTGCTTTTACTATAAAATGAAAAGCAGACCTTCTTCTTGGTCTGTGGATGTTTATGATCTCCAAATCAACATTTATGCATGAACAGGGTATGCAATTAAAGGTAAAGATGACCTCAAGTTGAGCAAAATTCAGTGGCTGCTTCCATACTGTTTTATTGGAAACAATATGGATGTGATCTGGCACTGCTTTCTCCAGGGAATTTTGTGACTTCACAATCTAGTCCACTGTTTCTCAACTGCAGCAACTTTAAAATGTGTGGACTTCAACTCCCAGGATTTCCCAGCTACACTGGTCTAGAAAATATGTATATTGCTCAGCAGGCAGAAAACAGAAATGAGAGGGATGTCCAAAGAAATGAAAGAAAAAAAATCCAGCTACTCAGAACAAACCAATCCAGACACTAACAGAACAGCAAACTAAAATAACATACTGTAAGTATCACCAAAGTAGTACAGTAGTATTATCTAGTGGGCAATCCTTTTCCCCATTTGAAATAGTCACTATTTGTACACTGAAAGTGAAGATGAGCCTCCCCAGTTATAAAGTATGCATTTCAGAACCAAAGGTGCTATCAGTATATTGTGAAGTAAATAAATTCATCAATCTTTTGGAAAGGCAGGAAAAAAAGGCAATTGCCATAGATAAGACAGCCCAGTGCTTTTGATCTAATCGGTCAAAATGTTCCTTGAAAAGAGAAATGCTTTTTCTCCAGCATATTCTTGTATTAAGAAGAGAAAGCTGACTACTGTACATATTTCTGCACATAAGCTTACATTTTGGAGAATGGCCATTGAAAGTAGATCTGCCTCTCAGACTATTTCTAAGTTTGCATAGCATGCAAAATCCAAAGCATGGTTTACAAGCTGCAGTGGCTTGCATCACATAAACCTCTAAGCCCAAAGCCAAATAAAATCACCTTATAACCAAGTGCGTTGCCTGAATGTGGACTGTTTGTCCATCTAGTCCAATACTTTCAGTTCTGTCTGGAAACAGCTAAGATCTAAGATGAAAACTTTTCCCAGGACTGTAGTATCTTCAGTATAGTCCTGGTTAGCCTGGCAAAGCTCTATGTTCTGCAAGCAAAGCAAATGCTCTATCACTCAGCTTGGACTATTCCCTTGCCAGAACCTGAAAAATGTTGTGGCTTGCTTTAAGAGTTATATAAGTCAATCCAGAAAGAAGTGGTATCTTTGCTTTTAGATTTGCATAGGAAGTATGAAAAAAGGCTGCTTTAAAGAAAGCAGAGAGGTGCTGCGCACAAGGCCTGAAGCCCTGCTCTCAAATCACTTCCAAAGTGTTCCCAGGCCTAAAGCAAAGTTAAATGCAATTTGCATCTGCAAGTTATTACCCTTTAAAAAAAATGGGGTTGAAAATTACATAAGAGCTCAGAGAGCAACTAAAGACCAAGATGGCGGCAAAAGGAGATCTTGGCCTCCTCACTTTGTGATTCCACACACTGCACATCCTTGACCTTTATCAGCATTTGTCTCTGTCACACAAACACACACGCTGTCTTGCTTGCTGTGTTCTGCCACTGTCCCAGGGAATATCTGGATTGGAGTAACTCTAGTTCCCATCCCCAAATTATCTGGATTTTTAAAACAGCAACACAGGGACTACATCCTAGGGTCAGGCAACTCTCTCCCCCACCTCAGAAGCCTCATTTGCTTGCATTCAGATATGGGCGATCACCTTTACTTTTCAGACTGCCTTCTAACCCAGTTCCATTGGCCCAACACCACTTGGTCACCTGTCCTTAGGCAACTAGCAACTTTCCTATTTGCAGCTTGCATCAGCATAGAACATGATTTGAGATGTGGGGGGAGGGAGGGGACTCTTTTTACCTAAAATCCAGACTTTTTCATTAAAACCACTGATGGAGGACACAGGCCAGCGGGGTGGGGAGCCAAATCACAGTGGGAGGGGTAGAAACACAAGTAAGCAGGAACACCACAGATATTTTCTGTATCGACTGGGGCCCCACCAGATCCAGCCAAGGAAGTGGGGAAAGATGCAGAGCAGTGTACCTACAATAGGGAACTCTTTTACTTTTTTTTTACTTTTAAGCTGGGTGTTGAAAGGGGGGGGGTCCTTTTTCATCCTACAGTGGAAAAAAAATAATTGTCTTTTCCATTGCTGAACAGTAATTACTCATCATACAAATTGAATAAATAATATAAATTGAACAAATAATACAAATTGTATTAATACAAATTGAATAAATAATAATAGCAATAATAATAATCAGCTGAACAGTATCACACAGAGGGAAGGGAGTTTAAACTCTCCTTTATAGATTTTTTTAATGCATTGCTTCGTTTTTAGACTGTACGTTGGTTGTCTGTAGATTTTTTAAATTATTTTTTCTCCAAGGATGTTTTATGTCTTGATGTACCACGGAGAGCTGCATGATTGCAGCAATATAGAAATGCAATAAATCATAAAATAATACATCATGATGAGCTCTACCATCCCCAAACCCAGTTTACTGTTCAACCATGAGGAAAAAAATGAGATCTTTTGGGCTTGGAAAAAGACCAAGAGGCTATGCAGAAAGTCCAGCCTGTACACTCCTGTGATATGGAGCAGAAGTTTTCCTGGGCAGGATTTTGTGTGTGTGTGTGTGTGTGTGTGTGTGTGTGTGTGTGTGTAGAAGGGACAGAGACTTTCCTAAATAATGAAGAGTCTTCTGGCAGCCTAAAAACATTACTGTATGGCAGGGTTCCTTAGCCTCAGCAACCTGAAGATGGGTGGACTTCAACTCCCAGAATTCCCCAGCCAGCATGGCTGGCTGGGGAATTCTGGGAGTTGAAGTCCACCCATCTTCAGGTTGCTGAGGTTGAGGAACCCTGTTGTATGGGACAAGTTCTCTGCCCCATGCCTCTGTTGAAGTGAATGGAGCCCTACAAAAGCTTGTGACAAACTGAATCTTTAAGAGGCCGCAAAACCTCTTGTTCTCCTTGCAGCAGATTAACACGGCTACTTCTCTGGCATTCTCACTGAAGGGATCAGGCACATGAACTCAAAGTGAGGCTTCATGCAGGTCTAGCCAGGGCTACAGCATAAGGCAGTTCACCAGACAAGCCTTGGTGGAAAGAACAACAGGAGAGAAAAAGGAGGAGTCACTTGAGAGAGCAGGAGGTGTCTGAAAGGCTGAGGAGCCCAGGTCACCGGCAGGGAGGTGAAACTCAAAGCCCAGCTCTGCAAGGGCTGCACCCGCAGTGAAGAAGCCCGGGAGGGGAGGGGAGGGGAGGGGAGGGGGGCAGGAGATCAGGAGAGAAAGTCTTCTGCAAGTGATCAATTCACACATCCAGCAAGAAAGGGGGGGGGGACAGCAGGGGGCAATGGAAAAGGACAGAAGGGTGGGAGGCAGTGGGGCAGAAGAGAGCCTTTGCAAGTGAACAGCTCATACCTCTGCCAAAGGTGACTGCCTCTTCTAGAAGAGGAAAAAACAGAGGAGGAAAGAATGAGGAAAAAGAAAGGCGGGGGGTGGGTGGGAGAGGAATGGGAGAGAACAAAAAATAAGACAAAGGATGGCCCACTCTCCAGACCTGCCCACTGCTGCACAGGACAGGATATGTTCAATGGAGCTTGGCCTCTAGTGGAACAACAGTCCCCCATCCTTGGCCCAGGCCCAAGTTCATTGCAGAAACATCTCATCCCTCACAAGCCTCCAACTCATGCAGAGAGGCCTTGCTCTCTCTCAGGTTTGCACTAGAGAAGGAAAAGAGCAGGGCCTTCTTAGTGGTAGGGCCCTCTCTCCAGCAATGCATCTCTTTCAAATTCAAGCAGGCTCTTTCTGACCTTCCCTTCCAGCGATGGCTCCTGCTTTTGTTTCAGCAGATGCTTGGAAAGCGAGGCAGCTTACAAGGTTACATCCACAGCAAGTTATTGCCTAACTTCTACCTTCAGATAGGAAGCTGGCTTGTAGCTTTGACTGCCTTAATACTAGTAGTAATAGCAACAACTACTAGTAGTAATTGCTGTAGTTCTTTCTGTTGCAATTCTTATATTGATTCCTGGAAAAACCTGTAAATTAGTCAAACAACTCTAGGGGCATGATGGAGGATAGATAGATAGATAGATAGATAGATAGATAGATAGATAGATAGATAGATAGATAGATAGATAGATAGATAGATAGATAGGGCCACCTTTGCCTCCTGCAGCAGTTCCCACATAACTAGCCATTTCCCTGGAATCAAAGATTGAAGGAATAGCAATATAATAATTGCTAGCAATGACAAACTGTGTCCCCTCTTAATACCAACTAACTTGGCTAATCTGTTAGAGAGGTCAAAAGGACATATCCTACTCCTGCTAACCTCCTGATTTCAGTGCGCTGGGTAACAACGAAGGGAAATTCTGCTCTTCGTAATGGACCAGTAGGACAAACGTTTCTTCCCAACCCTGCTTTGCATTCACATAAAAATAAATCCAGAGCATTAAGCCTTCTTGTAGGATTATTTCAGGAGGAGTGTCTTTCCTTCTGCCTCTTTGTTGGAGAACAAAAGTACATCACAGCTTTTTTTTTCCTCTGCAGGTAAAATCACACCTGTGAAGTCCCTTTCCCTTAAGTACAGCAGAAAGAGGCACTTGGCAAGATGTACCTTCACATTCCCTGATATTTGCAAGAGTTCAACTGAGTTACAACTTCCACTTCCAGTTAAAAAGTTCCAAGGCCCAACTTTTAAAGGGTTCCTATTCAAAAGTTAAAATCCCATCCTTCTTATTCCTTCCACACCTTTTCTCTCCCTTCTTTCAGGGCCAACTGACAACCCTTTTAAATCAAGGCAGCTGCTGCTTATTGTCAGTTGATGGCTTCTACATGACATCCCAACATTTGTTAGAGTAAAAATAGGTACACTTAAAAAAAAAAAAATTACATGTGCTTTATATTTGGGAGAAGAGGCAGGGACTAGAAATGGCTTTTGGTGAGGCCCCACAGCTGGACCAACATGCCAAAAAAAAACCCAAAAAGCAAAAAAAAAACCCCTCTTCCTGACCTGCTGATTTCTCTTGCATTTAAAAACCACCAGGTTTAGCTCTTGCATGATTGCCTTTGTATTATGCCTAGTGAGTTCCCAAGAAGTATTATTTAGAAAATTTTGAAAGCCATGATAGAAGAGCAAACTGCTCAGAAGCAAATCCAGAAGCAAAACATAATCTGCCATTCCCCTCTCTATGCCTGTAAAAAAGAAGTCTGAACTCCATTATTATCTGCAGCAAGTCTATAGTCAGTGAGAAAATAGGAAGAAGTTGAAAAGTATATTTCTAGTCCTCATGAATTCACTGGCCACCAGGTATCTCTCATTCAAAGGTGGTTGTTTTGTTTTTTGCCTTTTCAGCTCCAGCAGAGAAAATGCGGTAGTAAACATCTGAAAACGTTCTCAATTTTTCTTCAAAATTTCAAAAAAAATCGAAAGTATTTTGAAAACTTGAAAAAGGGGGGTAGCAAATCTGAATCGTTCTTGCTGGGTTTAAGACCCCAAAGAATCGGAAGGGGTTGTGTGCGTGTGTGTTGTGGGTGTTAATGGCTCAAGAGGACTGGAAGCTGGAACACGGAGGCTACAGGACAAAGATCCAGCGCCACAGCTATTTATCTTACAGTAACGAATACTGGCAGAATGGGATCCACCAAGTGAATTGGAATAGAAGAGTTTGGGCAAAGTTGCTGAAGGAGAGCTAGATGGGGGTGGGGGGTGGAGTGAGGGCTGGGCCTGGAAGGGTTAAGGGGGAGCAAAATTGTCAGGCTGAAGCCTGTGTTAGGCCTTGTTGCCATGGCGGCAGACTGTCTCACTGGCACTCCCTGACCCCTGAAGGGGGAACTTGGGGAGGGGGAAAAAGGCTGAGACACAGACACTCCAGGAGGAGTTGGGGCAAAGTCCCTAGAGAATCAGTCTAGCACCTGATACTACAACAGTACAGCCACACACACACACACACACACACACAATTTTCTTTTTAAAAAAGGGGGGCGCATATGTTGCATGATAGCTGGCTGGAAAACACCCGCATGCCGCAAGGAAAAGCATCAGAGCCAGGTGGCAATCTCACATGGCGATTTGCAGGGTTATATATGCATGCTACCCGCTGATGCAGACAAAGGGTAACGCGGATGCATGCATCGCCCGTTGATGGATGCACAGACGCAGATGAATGACAATGAATTACAGGTAAAAATCCATGTGCAAAATGCAGGGGAAAGGAGCTGGCGGGCCACGGAGGACAATTGCAATCAGGGCAGGGACCCGCGCAGAGGTGATCCCGCCCCGCAACTCCCACACCTCTAGGGCAAATGGTACATTCCCATGTTCAATGGTACATGAAAGACACGGAGCAGTAAAAGAGCCAAAGATTTGGCAACCCAAAAGAGGGGGAGCAAAGATCACTGACCCTGTTTTGGAGCAGGACAGCAGATAACAACAGAGCAAGGAGTCCCAAACACCTCCATATTTATTTTAAATACAAGACAGAAATTCTGGACTCTCCTCTCTATACAAATGTAGATCTTGCACATGTAAAATCCCACATGGCTAATTCCTCCCCACACAAGCCTTTGGCCTGGCTTTTTTATTTGACTCATTTTAGCCATTTTCTTACAGGCAAACTGGAAATTAGACTGTGGGTTTGATTACCAAATAGATTGTTGTTCTGATTTTTACTCTCTTAAATTTGGTAAGGCCTCCCAGAGTCCACTGAGTTTCAGGTGGTAGATAAATCGCATAATACATGAATAAAATGTCACCAGAGGCAAAAAGGCCCATTTGCTGCAATTTTCTGAGCATTGTCAGCCTATGTCACTGCCACTGTGCGCCACTTTGCTTCTTCACACTCTCACTGTGCAATAGATGCAAGAACACGGGAAGTTTCTTCATACTATCATGCTTACATCTCTGATCCACAGTCTCATAGCATTCTCTCAATCCACACACTATGCTAAGCCATGTTGGTTTAATCATGGTTTTCAGAATGCACCACAATTCGCCTGAATTCACACAATATGCTAAACCCTAAATCCTGGTTTCCAACCATCACTATGCTCCGTAAAAGCCAAACCAAACACATTATGGTTTAGTGCTTATAAACACTGGTGCTTTCCTGGTTGAGATTGAGACCAGAACCTTTTCCTTACAAATGTGGGTTCTGTTAACTGAGTTTTAAACTCTTCACACACAGTCCCTACCCCTGGGCAAGATGGTGCTATCCCAAAGGAAATACTCTAAGAAAACCCATATCCAACATTTACATTGCTCTCAGCTTCACAAGTTTTAACTTGTGAAGGTTAATATTTTAACCATGTTGATGGATTGTTCTGTGTGCGAAACCCACTACCTGTGGCCCAGAACTACTTAACTAGACTGGCCTGGCTTATGGCAAAATAAGGCACCAGCACCAATCTGCAAGTCTTCTGCAAATTATCCAGAGAACAAGGCTCTTTTCTTTTTCTCTCCCTGTCCAAGCAGAAAGCAGTGTTGTTTCAGCGCTCAGCTCTAGAAGGCAACATTAGTTAGCTAGTTGCTGGTGGCGGGAACAAGGTTAGAATGGGAACTTTGTCCAAAGGATTCAAGATTTTTGGATTTGGCTTTCTCTAATTTTCGGAGAGTTGGGCAAAAAGCCCCTTGATCAGCAATTGTGGCAAGACAGCTTTCTGTTTGGTCCTACGCCACAGCTTGCCATACCGTTGTTTGTGGAATAAATCACAATTAGCCAAATGGACACAACATGCTAACTCATAAACTGTGGATTATAAACCACAATGGCTAAGTACGTGGAGCAAGCAAAGCGAAAACCAAACAAACCCCATTCTGGCTTAGTATAAGGTGTGAAATCAAGCATTGTGTCTGGGCTCAAGACTTAAGCAAAGGAATCCTTTCTCCACAGGTAATAACCAGCCCCTTTAATAATAACCAGATGTGATGGCTTGAAACAGGCTGGAGCCTTGTGTGTATGTTTAAGTCAGTGTAGGAGGATCCTCCACATCAATGTGCAATGACACCAAAATGACAATGCGCAGGCGATGCAGTCATCACGCCGATGCTGCAACTACATACTTGTAGCAGGACATCCGATGTCCATGGAATCAGCAGTCTGTTTCCTCTGCTTCCCCATGAGGAAACCCATCGTATGCCATCCTTCCCCAACTTTGCTTTCCAGATGTGTTAAAGCCCAAATTCCTAGAATTCCCTGCTAAGATGGCTGAAGGTTGGGAATGCTGTGCTATAGAGGCCCAACACATCTGGAGAACAAAGATGGGGAAACATGACATCTGCAGAAGAAACACCCCAGTAGCCAGTCCTGTTTCAAGACAACTTCCATATCATCTGGTTCCATGCTTACCATCATTAACATAGGTGTTACGCCAAACAGAGAAGAAAAGCTGGAGGAAAAAGGTCAGGGCTCCTGTTACATACACCTAATCATATTAATATATACCCAGACTATGTTCTGCCAATTATTCCCTTCCCCAGGTTATCCCCTCTTCAGTTTTTCAGACGATCATAAAACCCTGATCTCCAATTAGAAACACTTTTGCGTCCCTGCATGCCCAGGAATAGAGACAGCCACCCAATTAATGTCCTTTTATTTTTCATGAAAGCTTTGAAAAAAAGGACGGTTGGGTTAGCTGGTGCTTGGGACTAAACTGGAGAACACAAGATAGAAAAGGAAAAGGAGCAGTCAGAAATCCTTAGGGTAGACTTCTTTTTTTATTCTAAGCAGACCAGCCCAACAATCAAATTTCTCCCCTCTGTCCCTTCCCTGCCACTCCCAGATGGTAGAAAAAACAAGAAACAAAATAAAGGGTGACTCTGCCAGCCTTTGCAAACCTTATGCACTGGGCCTCATATAAAGCATGCGTATTAGTAGGAAGAGATACACCTTTTAGCAATTTCTTCCAACACCCGTCCTGATATGTATTTTAAGAGGAGGAAACTGTTTTTCGCTTTCTCCCCTAAGCTGAAACTGCATCCTACTGATCGCCATCCACTGTCAGGGTGGGGGGAAGAGAAGGGAAACCTTCTAGTAGTTATGCATCTTCTCCCTCCCCACTTCTGTCTTTTTATCAGGATGAACGCAGGCCAGGGAGAGTTTAAAACTAGGAACACATACACAACACACACACTCTCTCTCCATGGTGTATTAACAACACTAGGGACATGGAGATGCATCCTGAAAGGTGTGCAAGCAAGAAAGATGGAGACATGCAGAAGGAAGAGGTAGACAGGGCAAGATGGAGGGATGATGCTGCAGACCTCGTATGGTTCAATTTGGCATGAGCTGGCAGAAATGGAGTATAAAATCTGGTAGAAAATGGTGCAGTGGTGAAATGGATGAATACAGGCAGATGATTAAGTAAATATCCAGCGTAAGATTGAAGGTTTGAGGATGGATGAAAATGACTAGAAGGTTGCAGGGCATCACATGGTTGAGGCTAAAGAATGAATAAGAATAGGTTAGTGGGAGGGGGTTATAGCTAGAAGATGCAGAAATAGATCAGTTCCTATAAGGGAGATGGATGAATAGGGAAACACAGAAGGCGGTCTCTGTGTTGCAATGGGTGTGAATTGGGAGACAAAGGTGGAGACAAGGAGATGGCTGAATGAACTGAAGCAATTGATGGACATGTATTATGTCTGTGTTTCAGGGCAGATGGGGAAACGGAGGCAGCGTGCCACTGCACACCAGCCATGATGTTTGGACATGGGGCAGATTTCAGCACACAAACGCGGACAAATCTACCTCTTGCTGTGGAACTCAACTCCAGCCCATGGCCGTGGGAAAAGGCAACCCTCTCCTACATGTTCCTTAAATCCCTGAAATCTCCAATTTTGCCAGATCTCCAACTCATCTCTTCCTAATACAGTACAAGGTAGAATAAATTATAACTCCATTCTCTAACCATTACCGATATGACTGGGGGCTGGAAATGACTGGCACTGTAGTTTCACATATCCAGAAGGCATCAGTTGTGGCTGTGCTTGCAACAAAGAGAAATGTAAAACAACCCTTGGTACCTTCTACTGAATGGGAGCTTTGTAACATCTTCTGTAAACATAGATATGGGTAGAGATCGCTTCTGGGAAATTCAAGCAAAAGAGGAAGACTGAGAGAGAGTAAAGGGATGTAGAAGAATGGGAAGAGAATAGGCAGGGTGATGGGAGGGCTGCAATATTTCTCTTTCTTCCAACCCCCCCACCCCCACCCCCACCCCCACCCTCAGGTTCCTGCGTGGTTGCAATTCCTCCCTGCTTCACACATGCATATACAACCTGCTGTACAGCTGATCAGGAGGTCAAGTTCTTAAGAGGATTCTGGCTTTAATGATGAGAGTGAAAATAAAAGAGGGGGGGGTGCTGAGACTGTCTAAGACTGCAAGCTTATATTTCTCTGGGTAGAAAAAATCGACTGTACATGCGTGCTTTACAAAACCTCGAGCATACAACCCCTTGGCCATACAGCTGTGAGGGTCCCAAAACATATCTCCTCCCAAAGCCTGACATAAGCATGTCCCATGCATGCAAAACACATCTCTCTCTTTCTCTCTCTCTCTCAGTTATAATTTCACATGCCCAAGATTTGGCCTCAAAGCATTCAGTAACAAGAAAGCTTATACAAACATACCAATCAAATTACATACATGGACAGAGAGAAATGAGCGTTTGGGTTCCAATAAGTAATGTATATGCACACTCATACACACACACCAACACATCAACTGTTAAGCCCAACAGGAGAACATGCCACCTTTAAGGGAGGAGAGTTTTTGTATTTAATCCAAACTAATCCCCATTCACCATCTGCATTAAAGATGAAAGATGCTAGAGATCATATTCTTAACTTCCAGCAAATCAGTATACCTTATTCCTCTACGAAGGACTGGATACAGGATGCAGCCATCCCTTATGATAGGGGTGAACTATCTTTTTGTAATCAGTGGCTTGCACTGAACTCCTTTTGGGTGGGGCAACAATGCGAACGATGTAGAACCTAGGATTATTTTTTAACACTGCCTTTTCTAACTACGTAAAGCTTATTTTAGAGCTTCTACTACTACAGTTTTGTGTATCTGTCCCCCCCCCCATGTCTGGTATCTCCAAAATGAGAAACAGGGGTGAAGGCCACCTGCCCCGAGTCTTCATCTTTTCTACCTCTGACCTAAGCGGACCAGATTAGCAGGTTCAAGCCTAGATTAAAGGGGAGGGTCTGCATTTCTGTTAACAAATGATGGAAGCCAGCACAAAGAGGGTGGAATTCATACTGAAGCAGCATCTGGGTGGTGTGTCAGAGATAAGAGCACCTACAGAACTTTGTGAGGATATAAGGAACACCTGTGTGGTGCATATGGAGTTAGAAAATACTGTAATTAGGAATGCCAATTGGGTATGGAGGAATGAGGTTAACAGATGTAGAATCATTTGTTCATCCTGGATAGGATCCAGCTGACGCTGGCGACATTCTACTCAGAGGTGACTGTGCAATATATATCACCAGGGTGGGGAGCCAAAAGACGATGTCCCTTGCTCCCTGGATGATGCCCCACCCTGGAACATTTGAGCAGAGGCTGTCTGTGCGTACTCACACATGCGCAGATGCGCTGGCACCTCTGATGAAGAACATATGCCTCCGTAGCCTTGACTGCAGATGTGTTTATGAACACGGGTTAACTTTCTTGAGCGTGCATCCCTGGTGAAGCCATGTCCACTGCTGTGTGTGTGCATGTATGCCCACACGACATGTGCCTTTGCCTCTATGTCAAGAGAGGGAGGGAAAAGGAGAGGCCATCCAGGGCATGGAGGACAGCGAGGCTTCGTTACATAAAGGGACATAAGCCGAAGATTTCCCATTTGAAGCCGCTTCCCCAGCGGCTACCACCACGATGCTGGGCTCCCCTCCCCGTTTATAGCCCCTAGACCTTGCTCTCCTCCTAGACAAACTGATTTATGCCGAGGCGAAACTCTGCCAATGAATGGAGGCTATGCCGACAGAGACCCCTGACCTCGCCCGTGACCTCTGACCCTGTCTGGCTTCACAGACAGGCTGCAGCTGGGTCTCTCCCCCTTGACCCTTTAATTCCAGACCTGCCCTGCCCCACCAAGGAGCCCGCCAGACATTAACCCTGTGAGTGCCGCCTCGCTTTCTCTCTTAGAGGCTCTGGAAAAAACGATGCGTTCTGAATCCTTTACCTGAGCTTAAGCTGACCATTGTGGAGGGACGGCTGCATTTTGGAAGGAGGAAGCAGAAATTCTGCATTCAACGGCTCATCTCACCTGCCCCCCCAGACACACACACATTTGAACCCTGGGCCACCCCATTTCAGCGCTGCTGTGCTTTATCCTAAAGTCACGTTCTCCGGCCCCACGCTGCGCCTGCCCTCTGAGATCTTCAGTCTGCCAGGTTCCAGTCAACACGCGCCGAGAAACGTACCCCCCACCCCTGTCTGAACCCCAAGCCATCTCTGCTGTTTTTTCCTGGGCTCCTGCTCCTCCTCCTCTCCTGTCGCACTCAACCTCCACTCCTCCTAAATCTCAGCCCGCACTCGGATTCAGGAATATCGAGCCACCCAGGGCAACCCCCGCCCCTTCTCTTATTCTGAGAAGGGCAGGTTAGGGGCAACAAGTAGCAGCAAAATGTACAGTCATTGGAGATGGGGGGAGAACTGAGCTCTGCTGGCCCCCCTCCCCCATTCCTGCCTGCAACTGCAGAGAGGTGCATCTTGGGATGAATAAATTACACGGGCAATGGAATGGCAGGCACAATTCAGGAACAGAGGGAAGAAGACAAGCAAAAATACAGTGGGGGGGGAGAGAAAGAATCACTACTGCCTGCATGAATCCCCCCCCCACTTTTTAAAAAGGCCAGCATCCCAATCGTCTGTCACTCAGGAGGTCAAAGGCATAACCAGATAATAATCTGTAATTGCTCGAATTCCTCTACAACCATCGGACTAAAATCTTTAAGGCCCCGTGTCCGAGACCCTCTTCCTCTCCATCCCCTTGACACCCCCCTCCACCCAACGCTCCCCCTGAAGGGAAGGGGCACTTCTTCTCTCTCCCCAACCCCGCCAACCCCCACCCCCCTTTCTTCCACTGCAGTCAAGGAAGGCATTTAGGGTCCAGGCACCTATTTTTGATTCTGATTTACTGCTCCATCAGTGGGAAAATGGGGTGGGGGGCAGATTCTTCCCCAATCCCAAATTCTGGTATTGCGGTGCACCCATCTTATGGCAGAAAACAGGCAGGCAGGCGGCGGGGGGGGGGGGGAGGGTTCAGACGTGCTAACCCTTAGCCTGCAATCTTGGGCACAGCTTTTGCGGAACTTACTTCCGAGAAATCCAAGGAGCGCACCGGGCTTGCTCCAGAGTGTTTCTACTCTACTCCAGAGGCCAGAGAGGGAGTTAAATAAATGATTCTTTTAAAAATAATGAGCCACGGTGCCCTCTTACCCTTTATACAGCCTCAACTTCCTTCCTTGGCAGGGCTTCCCATTATCTGCATGGCCGCCACCCCACCCTGCTCACCTACCTGATCCACTGGGAGGAGGGACTGCAGTGGTCCATCCTCCCCCCCACCCCATGTAGAGCTCCCACAAAGTATGCATTGTGGCAGGAAGATGGGGGGAGAGATGCAAAAGAACAAAGAATATGTGTCTTTAAGGTGCAGGGGCCGCGGGGTGGGGGGACAGGGGGCTGTCTGTAATTCTGGAAGCGTAGGAAATACCCTCCCAGGCTTCCAATTCTCTCTTCAAACTTGACCTCCAATCTGCTTCTCTTTCGTTCTCTCCCCCCCCCCCCCAATCATTCCAGGCTTTCTGCACAGGAAAATACACAGTGCAAGAGGCTGAGTGGAAAGGGGCCCCCGCAGGGGAAACGGGGAGGGGAAGGGGGGGCTGTCCAGCCAGGAGCTGTTGCTGCACCTGCAGGGAGGGGAAAGTTGTCTGTCTTTTCTCTCTGCATCTATTTACCCGCGCCCCCCCCCCTCGCCTCTAAATGCAGAGAGGAGAGATTCCCTTCCCTTCACCTCCAAGGAATGAAGGACGGGGTGGACGGGGACGAACCGGGCGGGGGGCGCACAAGGGGAGCGTCCAAGAGAAAGCAGCAACGTCTGGATGGAAGGGCAAGGGAGAAGTTGGGGTTGGGAGGGCGGAGGGGGGCAGCCAAAGACGCCGACCTCCGATTCTCTCTCCCCACCCACCCCCCTTGAAGAAATCGGAAAGGTGAAAGGGGGGGAGGAACGGGAGGGCGAGAAGAGGGAGGGGGGAGGGAGGGAGGGGGCGGAAAGGAAAGCCGAATGACAGAAGCCGGGGGGAATTGGGGCGGGGGGGCGCGGGCGAGCCGCCGCTGCCCTAGGCCCCTTCGCGGGGGTCGAGCCGCGGAGCTTCCAGCGGGAAGGGACCGAAGGAGGGCAGAGGCGGTGGCCCTGATCCAATCGCGGAGAAAGGCGGCGCGGGGCAGAAGGAGCTTCGCCAGCCCGGGAAGGCGAGGCGGGCGCTGCTGCGGAGGGCGAAGGCGGGCGCGAAGGAGACGCGTCCCCGACCCCGCTCCGCTCCGCTCGCGCCGAGGAAGAGGCGGCGCGGGGCTCCAGCCCCCGCGCCTGGATGGCAACCCTCGCCGCGCACTCACCTGCAGGGCGCCCGAGCCTCCCCCTCCTCCTCCTCTTCCTCCGCCGCCGCCGCCGCCGCCTCCTCTTCTGCGTCTCCACCGGCAACCAGAGCAAGTCTCCGGGGCCTGCCAGCGCTGCATGCTGGGACGGCCTCTTTGGGGGTGCTGGTGATGTCATTGGTTGGAGAAGGGGGGGCGGGATATTAGATCCCCTCCCGGAAAAGCGGGGGGGGCGTGTTGGGGAGCGAGCGAGCGAGCGAGCGGAGCGAAGAAAGGGAAGCCGAGGCAGGCAGCCGCCGCCGCCGCCTCCCTCCCTCTCTCGCCTCGGGGTGGCGGGTTTCGCCCGCGCTGCTGCGGGATCGCGAGAAGCCAGCCGCCTCCTGCGCCCGGAGCCAGCCAGCGCGCTCCGAGTCCGGGATCCGTCCCCGCGCCCGTCATGCACACTTCAAAGCCAGCGGGGAGGGTGGGGGGCTGCGCTGGAGTCGAAGCCCTCTGCAGCCAGCCAGGAAGGAGGAAGGTTGAGCCTGCCCGGGGGGGGGGGTGTGAGAGGAAGAGCCGGCTGGATCCAGTCCGTGCGCTTTCTCTTCTGCTCCCTCCATTCCGGGGTCGAGGGCCAACCGAGCGATAAGCATTTCGGGGGGGGGGGGGATTAATTTATCAGAGGGTTGCGCGATTGATGCCATTTTTCAGGGGCGAAATTGGAGCCCTCTCGGAGCACAGCTTGGTGACAGCCCCTCTGAGCATGTGCGGAGCGCCCTTCCCTCGCAGGCGTCTACAGAGAGGCATGCACCATCGTCGTCGTCATCCGTTTCATGCTCCAACACCTGGCCTGTAGCCAACCCATAGGTAGGGGGGAAATGATCCCCCATCGCCCCTCCTTCCTTATTTTTCCATGCAGGTGGGCAATGGCATCAGGAAGAAAAGGCGCCCGGGACTAAGGAAGGCTTCCACTCTCTACGGACGGGGATCTTCTGTCTTTCAGGGGGAAATCTTAACGCTCAGGCTGTGGATCAGCTCCTCTCTCTCCCACCCCCCAACTTTCCCCCTTGAACAATCTGCAGAAAGATCTGGGTTCTGTGCCGGTCTGCCCCACTCCATACATCCGAGGAAGGAGCGAAACGCTTCTATCCCATTTCTCCATCCGCATTTGCACCTTTGCATTTGCAAATCCTGATATAGGATCTAGTTGGCTACAGTCCAGTCTAGGCTGTTCTCTTTAAGTTAGAATACGCTTGGACGTTTCTTATCTTCCATGGGACAGGTTCTAGTCTAGATAGCAAGATCCCCAAATCTTAATGAGAAGAAACATCAGGACGCTATTAACAACAAATAAAAATAAAACGTTTGTATCGTATTCCACCTTTTGACTTGATGCAGCACGATGGCATACAAAATGATTTAAAATCCAGAAATTACGTCTAAGCAATAGTTTGATGGAGTAACAAAGTACCAAACACCTACATCTCTCTCCGTAGCCCTTTTCCAAACTAGGCAATGCGTGAGATGAACGACCACAGCAAACCTGGAAAAAAAAACATTTAAATAAAACGCAGGTTTTAAGGAAAGGACTATCTGAACCAGAACCATCTCCAATCAGTTCAAGGGGGAGTCAGAACAGTCAAGTTGGCCACAACCATGAAATTGAAGTCCTGCCCTCTTTTATGTGTGTGAAAGTAGTTGAGAAGGAAGCTTACAGATATCCAGGGCATGTGCCACTTTAAAAAGGGGAAGGGCTTTAATTTCATGGTTGTGACTGCCATCTTGACTTTTTTGACCCCTCCCACTGGGAACACCCCAGATCAGTTTCTAAAAATTGGAGTGAAAGAGCCTGGTACCTCAGATACACATTTCTGTCTTGTAGTGATTCCATCTGTACTTCTAAATCCCCATATTCTTAATCAGGCTAGAAACCAGGAGGTGATGAGTTCTAGTCCCGCCTCAGGCATGAAAGCCAGCTGGGTGCCTTTGGGCCAGTCCCTCTCTCTCAGCCCAACCCACCTCACAGGGTTGTTGTGGTGGGGAAAATAGGAAGAGGAAGGAGTATTAGGTATGTTCTCCGCCTTGAGTTATTTATAAAAATAATAAAAGGTGGGATTAAAAAAAATCTAAAAAAAAAGAAATATATATCACCAGATTTTAATTTTTGTATTTGCGATGGGAATTTTTAAAAAATTATTTTAAGGTGTTTCGCCGCTCCCATTCACTTGTGGAGTGGGTAGCCATACAAATTAAATAAATAAATAAACCTATAAATAACATACAGGAGCAGTTTAATGAGGAACTTAGAACCTGGAGGGCCCACGAATGTGACCACTTAATTCAAATCATTTCACTCCTCAAAAGTTGCAGGGGGGGGATGTTAGATCACATCGTTTTTATTTTTCTCTAGGAAACGATTACCCTTCTGCAAAGCTCCCAATAGGGTTTCAAAAACAAGGAAAGTAATCTGTATCAATATGGCATATTAAGGAACAAAGGAAGAATAGTTTATAAAAGCCTTAAAAACTCTCAACGGTATTATTATTACTGTTGGTCGCACAGTCAGCCAGATGTTTAGACTGGATTTGGCATTTTTGTCCGCCTATCGAGTCCTTCCCAAGGACCTGGGATAGGTAGATGTTGCTTGATGGTGTTTAAGGTATCATCGCAGGATATAAGCTGTTCCAAGTAAAGCTGCCTTTTGCTATTGACTGATGGTGATTTTGTCAATGCTGATGGTCTTCAAGTGGTGCTCCAGATGTTTTGAGATTGCGCCCAAGGGCCTATTACTATTGGTGCTATCTTTACTTTCTTTTGCCATAGTTGTTCTATTTCCAGGTTTTTATATTTTGTGATTTTCTCCAGTTCCTTCTCTCCTATTCTGCTGTCTCCAGGCATCGCAATGTCCACTATCCAGACTTCTTTGTCTTTCTTATCAACAGTTGCTAAGTCTGGGGTGTTGTGTGGCAGGTGCTTGTCTGTTTGAATTCTAAAGTCCCAGAGCACTTTAGCGTCTTCATTTTCTATTACTGTGTTTGTTTTGTGGTTCCACCAGTTCTTGCTTGCAGGCAAATGGTATTTCTTGCAGATCTTCCAATGCACCATTGTTGGTACTTTGTCGTGCCGTTGTTTGTAGTCAGTCTGTGCGATCTTCTTGCAGCAGCTAACTAGGCGGTCCCCTGTTTCTTCAGCTTCTTTGCAGTGGTGGCATTTGCTATCTGTTGCTGTCTTCTCAATTCTGGCTTCGTATGCATTTGTTCTTAAGGCTTGGTCTTGTGCAGGCAGAATTAGCCCCCCTGTCTCTTTCTTCAACTTTCCTGCTCTTAGCCATTGCCAGGTCTTGTTGTTATCTGGTTTGCCTGCTAGTTTTTTTTTTGTGTGTGTGTACTGGCCATGTAATGCTTTGCCTTGCCATGTCTCTTTTCTATTCTTCATTTGCTCTTGTAGACCAGTTTGGTCTCTTCAGTATTCAGTAAGCCTTCTTCATGATCCATCTTCTTCAGTGTCCTTCAGTATCTTCAGTAAGCTTCAGTGCATCTTCTTCACTGTCCTTCAGCTATTCTTCCAATGCCCTTTTTTCTTCTTCAACTGTCTGGTGTACTTGAAACATTCCACGCCCCCCTATGCTCCTTGGTAAGTAGAGTCTGTCAGCATCACTGTGTGGATGAAAGGCATGATTCATTATCATTATTTTTCTGGTCTTCCTATCCAGGGCTTCTAGTTCTGCTTGAGTCCAGTCCACTATTCCAGCTGTGTATCTAATGACTGGAATTGCCCAGGTGTTAATTGCCTTGATGGTATTGCCTCCACTGAGTTTGGACTTTAAGATTTTCTTCACTCTCATGATGTATTCACTACTAACCTTCTTCTTGACTTCAGTGTGCTTGATGTTGTCAGCTTGAAGGATTTGTAGTGATCTTCTTCATCCAGACTCTTGATGTTATTTCCATAGAGCATCTTGATTCCTTCAGTTTTCACTGTTTTCTCCCTGTTGATGGTAAGGGTGGCACATTTGTCCAGTCCAAACTCCATTGCAATATCTTGGTTGTATATTTGGACAGCGTTCAACAGCAATTCTAATTCAGATGGTGTTTCTCCATACAGCTTCAGATCGTCCATGTAAAGGAGGTGGGATAGACTGGCAGATGGTTTTGATGTTTGATAGCCATGGCCTGACTTGTTCAGTATTGTTGACAGAGGAATCAATGCAATGACAAACAGTAGTGGTGATAGTGAGTCTCCTTGAAAGATTCCTCTCTTGATGTTAACCTCTCCCAGTCTATCACCATTGACCAGCAACTGTGTCTTCCATTGTGCTATTGATCTTTGGACAAAGCTTCTGATGCTTCTACTAACTCCTGTTCTTTCTAGGCATGTGATTATCCAATTATGTGGAGGGAGTCAAATGCCTTCTTGTAATCAATCCAAGCTACATTCAAGTTGGCCTTCCTTCTCTTGCAGTTTTTCAAAATCGTCTTGTCAGTTAGGAGCTGATCTCTTGTTCCTCTGCTGTTTAGGTGGTTTCCTTTCTGCTCATATGGAAAGAGCTTGTTTTCAACTAGATGCTGTTGGACTACATCAGCTACCATGCCAGTTAGCAATTTGAAAATTGTTGGTAAGCAGGTAATTGGCCTGTAGTTGCCTGGTGCTGTCCTTTTTGTTGGATCTTTCATTATCAGGTAGGTTTTGCCAGATGTTAACCAATATTCAAGTTCACCCCCTTGCAGTATGTTGTTAAACTGCTTGGCAATGAGTGGGTGCAGATCAGTCAGATGTTTCAACCAAAAACCATGCAGTTCATCTTCACCTGGTACTGACCAGTTCATCTTCACCTGGTACTGACCAGTTCATCTTCACCTGGTACTGACCAGTTCTTGATCTTCCTTGCCCTTTTCTCCAGCATTTCTGCTGTTATTACATTTCAGCTTCTTTTTTATTCTTATCTACCTCATTTATCCAAGCTGCAACAACAACAACTGTGTTCTTGTTGTGTGGGTTGTCCCATGGCTGTACCCAGAACTGCACTATTTCTTCTTTGTCAGGTGTTGACTGGTTTATTTCAGACTCTCCATTGATGGATTAGTAGAAACATTTCTGATTCGACTGAAATTGGAGATCCTGCCTATAGTGTACAATTCGAGTTTCGTATCTGCTGATCTTCTTGGCTTTGGCTGTTATTTGCTGCTTTATTATTTCCAGCGCTTCTTTGATCTTCCTTGTTTCTTAGGTGATATTCCTTGATCAGGTATTCTTTGGTCTTCTTGTTCTTCTTGTTCTTCAGTTTCTTTTCTTTCCTCTGTTCTAGCTTGCTTGCATCTGATCTTAACATGCAGCTCTTATTTTCCAACCTGATCTTCCATTTTGGTGGTGCACTGTTTGGCTTTTTTTCTTGTTTGTTGATTTTGCATCCAAGGTATTCAGTTATAACTGCAGCCGTGTTGTACGTTAATTGGTTTGTTTTTTGCAGTGAGCTGGTGCTTATATTTAATATTACCGCATTGGCATCTTTTAATCATTGTGCTAGCTGTTTCTTTGTAACAAGCTTCCATGCAGGCAACCTTATTCTGTTCTTTTTGTGCTGTTCTAGATGCTCAGTTATTCTTTGTTTCAATTCCTCTTGTTTTTTATAAGGGCTTTGTTCTTTCTGAGGAGAAGGCAGAGGAGAGGGCGCCTGGTTTGGGAATGAAAACGATTCAACAGTGATGCTGGCTTCCTCTACTGCCAACTCCCCCTGGTTTGCCTCTACAGTCTGAGCTACTACTGGCAAGGCTTCGATTTCTTTGCCCTCAGTAGACCTTTGCAGTTCTTCCAATTCTACTTCTGTGAATATTTTATTTCATATTATAAATCGACGTTGACCTGCTAGCCTCTGTTCTGTTCTTTCTCATTCTGGATGTTGTTCTTTCCAGAAGTGGCGCATTCTTTTCAGATATCCTCTTCTCGTTGGACTTGATTTGTAATAGCAGATCATTATTTCTTTGTTTTCAGTCTTTGTATATTTGCGACAGGTAAACAACTTTTTTTCCAGTAGTCGTGCAGCTGCTGGCCCTGGTTAAAGGTGAATAATAGGCTGATAACTAAGCATTCCCTCAAAAACTTGGATACTAAGCTTCATAAAGATTCAAAGGTAAGCACTGTAGCAACTAGTGTGGGGTGGTGGGTGAAGGTGTTGAACTAGCCTGAGAAAACCCACATTCACATCTGACCTCACCATAGGACCTCCTTTTAGGCCAAGCATGCTTTCAGCCCAGCCTACCTCACAGGGTTGCTGTGAGGAAAAACTGGAGGAGACAGCAGTGCTATGTACGGCCTCAGGACTGTCCGAATTTAAAGTGGGCTGTAAATCTAACAAATACATAAAGCAGTTTCACTGAACAACATTGCAACTCACTGCAATTGAGAACCAGAATAGTCTCCCACACAACTCATTGCACAGGTGACACACATAAGAAACAGCCAGAGCTGCAACCGCACCGTCGTGGCCACCATCTTGACTTTTTTGACCCCACCCTACGGACACCCCTGGCAGTTGTCCATCTGTTTTATCCTGTGGATTAATGGCCAACCTGACGGTGCAGGAGGAAAGGTGGCTGCGTTGTTCGTATTAGTGGCCTTGCGTGCTGGCATCAGGATGAGACAGTCTGGTTTGGCATTATGTCCAAGTGAGACCACTGCGTGCTAGACTGGACCCCTCTTCTCCTAAGCTTTTCCAACAAATTCATGCTTTTGTCACGAGCAGCTGTGGATCTGAAGACTGCTTGACAGTGCTCTTAGCGCAGCTTCTCACAATGCTTTGAGGAGTAACATGTGGGTGTACTTTAACCCCATTTGTGTGTTATTATTTTGCTTAGCTCGAGTTGTTTCAGTTCCAGTTTGCATACGCTGGACATTTCAATGTTTGTTTTGATGGTTCGGGTCATTCCTTTGAGAAACAGATGAATCGTACAAAGACTAATGTCTATAATGTTTCTTCTAGATGTGATATCATACAGTATACGTTCCTTTACACTTGGGGTGATGTAGACATCGCTTCACATAATGGTTATGATAGAGCTATTTTTTCATTTTCTGTTTTGTATGTGTGTGTGTTTGTGGGTGCATTTTATTTTTTTTTAAATTTACAGAGGCGAGTATGTCTCTGTGTTGTAGTGGTTCAAGTGTTGAACCAGGCCAGGGAAGATCTTATTTCAAATCCCCATTCAGCAATGGACTGTATCATTTTCCTTTGCTTATTAGAAATCACTGCACATCACTCGCTTATCACTCATCTCTGGCTTTTCTTCCTCCTTACCTTGGTATTCTGGATCAGGAAGTAAGCAGCTATCAGAAAAGGGGACTCGTTTTTAAAAGTGCTGCTTTAACACCCTGTAATATTACTGTCCTAGCATCTAAGGTTACTTGATGGTAACCTGACTCCACAGGATTATGTTTTGCAAACCGTGGGTGAGCAGAAGGGGAAGTGGATATTTAATCTTGAGGTTCTGAATAATTGCACTTCTGGATAATTGCACACAATTTGTCCAGGTTAAGCATCATGTGCGAGAAAATTAAGGTAGGGCGCGAAGAGATAGCAGGCCAGACGAAGCAGAGCAAGAAAGGGTGTTCATGCAAGGCAAGACTAGAAAATGGAGGAAGTTAAAAGGTAAAAAAGAAAAGAACTGGAAGGGAAGGGAAGGGAACAATTGGAAAGAACATGAATCCTAGTGTGAATTAGGGACAGTTTAGCTGGTTGTCATATTCCTCCGGTCCCTCTCCCAGAGCATTACATTTTCCTACTAATGCTTGATGTCAAATGTAATTGATTAATTAATGATGGGGGGTGTTTTTGACATAGTTTGGTTTAAAAAAAATAAATGCATGGGAAAATGCACAATAAAACCCTAAAAAATAATTGTTCTTATTTTAAAAGCAACTGAGTAAGAACCTCACTATGGGATCTAACAGGAGAAAGCAGAGTTAGAGTGTGACACTGGGCAGAAAGGATATCACTGTAATTAAGAACAGCTTTCTCTTGACCTAAATGCCAGAATACCTAAGCCAGTGTTTTTCAACCTCAGCAATTTTAAGATGTGTGGACTTCAGCTCCCAGAATTCCCCAGCCAGCATGGCTGGCTGGGGAATTCTGGGAGTTGGTCCACACGTCTTAAAGATGCCAAGGTTGAGAAATACTGACCTAAGCAAATGGTCTCTTTGGCTCTGGTGGCACCATGGAAGCCTTCAACTAAGGGGTTGGTTCTAAAGGAGCTCCCTCTGGACAGAACCACCAGATGGTTCAAAGATGAGAAGGTCCTCGAGGACTGTAACGGTTGGCTGGCCATTCGCGAAATGGGTAAAAGATCAGAACTCTGACTTGGAACTCAGAAAGGACTGGCAAGCAGTTATCATTCCCCACACCGCTGGGCAGGGCAAGACAAGGAAGGGGGGAAAAAAACTACACAGATTTCAGGAAGGTATCTTAATGTTATCCTGGGAGTAAATACAGAAACTTGGAAACCATAAGAGGAATTTCTCAGCCTCAGTTGGGGGAGTTCATGAAGGCAGAGTCTCTGAGTGATTTGAAATGCTTCTTCCCAGGTTTCTTGCCACCTGGGCAACCCTTGCCATTTTTATTTATTTATTATTAAATTTGTATGCTGCCCATCTCCCCCCAACGGGTGACTCTGGGCGGCTCACAGTTAAAATCAGAAACCCCATCAACAATTAAAAATCCCCCATAAATAGTTAAAATAAATTAATCCATTAAAAATCAGATATAGACAACAAACCCTGTACATAAATATGAAAAACATTTATGAGATAATCTGCCCACACTTACCTTCTACAGGTAGTCCCCAGTTTAAGTCCGTTCCCAAGGTCTGTCCTTAAGTTGAATTTGTATATAAGCTGAAACAGTATTATTGTATAATACTCTGTAAGTAGTATGGTGTAGTGAACTTGAACCATTGTGTATTTTAACTGGAATCATTGTGTATTTAACTCGAATTTTGCTACAGTAGGCTCCATTCTTAACTATGGGTCGTCCGCAAACTGAGCGTTCTTAACCCGGGGACTCCCTGTATCGCTTGATCATTTAGGTTTTTTCCTTTCCTTTCTCCAGTCTCCCCACAATCTCTCAAACCAGTGAAACTGCTGGAGAACGAAAGAGATGTGATCTGGGGAGTGGAGTCTGATCCAAGTTGGCAAATGATCAGCCTCAATTTGTATGAACCAAAAGTGGTGAACAGGCTTCCTCAATATTCAATATATGGCAGGGGTTTAAATCTGGAGATTACCAGGGCAGTAATCATAAATAACAAGGGCCAAGCTATTTGTGTCCAAGGTATCTCTTGGGCTTTCATGAAGATCCAGCAGAACACTTCCTTTACTGATTGTAATTATAATATAATATAATATAATATATAATATAATATAATATAATATAATATAATATAATATATAATAATGCAATAATAGACAAGTCATTTTACTCTCTCAGCCTCACAGAAAATGCATTTATTTACTGGAAAGTTACAGGTGGGAGGTGGGAGAAATAATTACATTAAAATAAACAAGCAATGCAAGAATATATCCTATATTTTTTTCTCAGATGCTTGAAGATAAACGAGATCAGTCTGGCATTCTGGATATTCTATTCCTATATTTATAGAGTCTGGATCATTTTTCTCCCTCTTTTTGCTCATCTCTTTTACTTTACTATTGCTGGCATGGGGGGGGGAGAGGAAGGAAGGAAGGAAGGAAGGAAGGAAGGAAGGAAGGAAGGAAGGAAGGAAGGAAGGAAGGAAGGAAGGAAGGAAGGAAGGAAGGAAGGAAGGAAGGAAGGAAGGAAGGAAGGAAGGAAGACAATTGGGAAGAAGGGAGGAAGGAAGGAAGGACCCTGAGGCTGGACCACTTTCACCAAGGGATATTATTCAAATCTGTCTTTGATCTGGAGCCTGAGACACAATTTTTGAGTTCCAGGCCCAAGTTCCAGCTGCCGCCTTTCCTTTGTTTTTGCAATCTTCTGGACTTCTTGCTAAGCTAACATGCAGTTGTTTGCTCTGGTTTATTTATAGCCGTCCAATTGGAAGGACAAATGGAAAATAATGCCGAATAAAAGGGATTATTATCATTGGCTCGAAATGGGACGGACGTAATTAACAGGGGATAGAACTGGAAGAAACACTGCAGGGCAAACTCCGTCACAGTAACTCTGGTCGCGATTCGGCAACTGGGAGAGATTGTTTTGCTTCCTCTCCTCCTCCCCTCCCGGATGCCCGACCGCTTCCCTGAGCACGGCTGAACCTCTCAATCCCCCATCCGAGCCTCAGGTTCACTGTAGGACAGATTAGACCCGTGCTGATCAAGTTTAATGCCTTTACGGGTGGCAATTGGTTTCTCCAGCCAGGTTTAATAGGGTTTATGGTTGCGGCTAAAGCCTTTGATGTTTAAGGGGAGAGGACTGCTTGGGAGCAGGTAGTGAATGAGATGGGACCTCCTGTACAGAGCAGAAATTCAAATTCTGCAAACTAATTTAGAGAAAGTAAAGCCAATCTGTGCACCTATGGATTTCCTACAACAGCAAAGCTATACATGCACGGGGGGGAATAGCTTGTTCCTGATAAGATGGCTTGGATAGATAGATTCCGATGTTGCTCCGGGACTTTTAACATCCTACGGTTAGGAAAAATGCCACTGAATGGCTCGGCCGAAAGAAAACAAACGAGTCCGCGACAAAGAAAGTTTTCCTGCTCGATTTCTGCACGTTAGGCAGGCCGCTGTTAAAGTCAGACAAACAGAGACTGTAAAAAAAAAAGGGGGGGGGAAGCGAAGTGTAATTTTGACGAAGGGCTTATTCTGTAGAGCAGCAACCGGTGCCTTGGGCAGTTTGCAAGACAAAGCCCTTTTTTGTGACCTTCCCAAGTTCATGCTTCCAAGATTTGGCAGTGGTGCAATTTCCCACTGATTTTGGACAGCAAACAAAAGGAAGTAGGTGACTAAGCCTTTGATAGGTTCAGCACACCTATAAAGGTTAACCCCTGCCATGCCCTCCAAAGGAAGGCGGGGGGGCGGAACAGCTAAAAATCTTGCCCCTGCTCTCTCCCGCATGATCAGAGATAACTATTTTATCTCTTTATCTCAGAGATAATTATTTTATCTCTTTATCTGATCTCTGATACGGTAAAAGCATTTATTACTTTTGTAATGCTCTTCCAATACGGCTAATTTGCATTGAAAACAGAGCCACCAATAACCCCAAGAGCAATAATAACGACTATAAACGACGACTAACACAGTCACCAAAACGATTCACTGGAACATCTGTAAAAATGATCGTTTGCCAGTAATGAAGAATTGGTGGGAACACATCGTTGAAAAAGTAGCTGAAAGTGAGCAGGTTAAAATATTGTGGGATTTCCCAATATGAGCTGATAAAATCTCGGCGCGCAACACACCAGGTTCAACTGGGGTTGAAAAGAAGAAAGTGTGGATAATCGATGTGGCCATGCCAGGGGACAGCAGACTAGAAGACTAAGAATTGGAGAAGATCACAAAGTAGCAAGAGCTGAAAATCAAAGTTGGAAGATTGGGGTGTAAACCAACCGGTGGTGATGCCTGTGGTTATGGACACACTGGGTGCCCTACCAAAAGGCCTTGGACGGCACTTAGAAAATCTGCGCCTTGACCAAATTTCCGTCTGTCAATTACAGAAGGCCACACTACTTGGATCCACACATATGCTATGTCAATATATTACGACAGCCTAGATTCTTGGGAAGAATTTGATGCGAATGAGGGCCAACACCAGCTAAAGAACTGGCAGCTGTGATTTCATGTTGTGGATAATAATAATAATAATAATAATAATAGGCTAAAAAGGGAGCAAGATCTCAGAGTAGTTTTAGAACAATGAAGAATGTTGCGTTTTTATTTTTAAAAGCCTCCGAAATAAGACGGGGGCTTGCCTTGACTGGAAAGGTGAGATACAGTAGCTCAGGTGGTTTCAAACCTTTTCAGGACACGGATACTGTTCGTTTAAAAGAAAAATTCCTGTAATCCCCAGTGAAGAGGCAAATAGATAGAAAATTGGCTGTGTTTAAGTGAACTTCTTCTTTTTTTGCTCTTTGTCTCTTTGTCTTGATGGAACCCCATCACGTTCCCATGGAGTGCTAAGGTTTCCCTGGAACACAGTTTGAAGAGAGCCTGTTTGGTCTAGTGGTGAAGGCACCAGGTGAGAAAGCAGGAGACTCTGACTTTGGGCCAAGCACTCTCTCTCAGCCCAGCCCACCTCACAGGGTTGTTGTTGTGGGGAAATAGGAGGAGGCAGGAGTACTAGGTATGCTTGCTACCTTGAGTTATATATAAAAATAATAAAAGCGGGATGAAAACATCTAAAAAAAAAACCCAACCAAAATCCTGCTGTAGTGATTGTGTTGAACTAGGGAGGAGATGCAGGTTCAAGTTCAGCTTCATCAATGCTCAGGCCAATCTACCTTCCAGGGTTGTTGTGTGGAAAATCTGGAGGAGGGAGTGCTATGGGCACCGGCTTAAGTTCCTGGAGGAAAGGTGGGGTATAATTCTAGGAGTCTGTAACAGGGGTGGTGTAGTAGTGAATCCTGCAGTGGGAAGGGGGTTGGACTCGATGACCTCTGAGGTCCCTTCCAACCCTATGATTCTATAAATCGAATCGCCAGAGCATTTTGCTACAACAGACCATCTTCAGTTAGGGTAGCCTTTCCTTAGAAAGCCATTTCCCTAATGCCAGATAATGAAAGACGTGCAGAAGTTTTTAATACACTTGCAGGTGCCTATGAAAACCGAAAGCCTCTGGATGCAACATCTGGGCTGAAAAAATCCAGAGGACCATTAGATGGTAGCAAAGGGCAACTTTTCTGAATTGCTTGGGTGCCTTTAATTCAGAAAACTCACTCTTTGAGCTCTCATCTAATGGTGATCTGGAGTCCTCTTTAAAGTGCTGAAGCAACTTCACCAATTGGGGCTGGAGAAGCAGTGGGAACCCGACCATCTGATGAAGCACCAGGGTAACAAGATAGATCATTGTGCGTACTTCCCCATATTCGCAAACTTTCTAAGCCTTTTCACTCTTTCCTTTTTTCCCCTGGGTCTTTCCCTCATCCAAAAGAGAGAGAGAGAAAAAAGGAGGCACATTAAATCTGAAAAACAGGAGTTTTTCAAATGGGGGGGGGGGGAAAAGATTGAATTTATTCATTGTACCAACCCACAGTGCAATTTGTTTGAGGTTTTAGCGTGTTGTGTGAACCCAGCCAATTGTGGCTGATTTCACTAATAACGTTTAATTCTAGTGTGATGCATAAGCCCTCTCAATATAATGGGGTTCCTGCATCCCAAACAAAATTGAACCAGGGTAATTGAACCACGAAGACCCTGCCGGGAAGTGTCTCCCCAATCTCACTTACCATTTGCAGCTCAACTAACCTTAGTTTGCAGACTGTCTTTAATAGCAGCTTTGGATGTCGATCTTTTGAGGCCTCTGTCAGTTTGGTTTGGTCGATTCTGTTTTGGTACACGGGTGCCTCACCATTTGGAGGTTCTAAGTCAAGGAAAAGGCCAGCTGATGCTAACTGGTATTTGGGGGGCCAGTACTTTTCAATGCTAACAATTGGCCATATTTCAGAATAACTTAGGGCATCAGGTGACTTACTTTGGCTCTGGGATTTTCAGCCCACGCTCTTATCCCAAGCAAGAGAGCCAGGGTGGGGTAGTGGTTCAGGGGTGTAGAGAGTACAGAAGATGACCTTGACGGAAATATGCAAGAACTGTGTGTGTGTGTATGCCTTCAAGTCAGTGTGGACTCCCAGCGACTGCCTGGACAAGTCCCTGCAGTTTTCTTGGCAAGATTTCGGAAGTGATTTGTCATTGCCTGCTTCCTAGGGCTGAGAGAGAGGGACTGGCCCAAGGTCACCCAGCTGGCTTTGTGCCTCAGGTGGGACTAGAATTTACGGTCTCCCGGTTTCTAGCCTGGTGCCTTTAACCACTATACCAAACTGGCTTTAATTGCAAGAACTATTACCTAAGCAAAACTGGCTGAAATATTTTGTTCAATCCAGAGCAATGAGATAAAATTCATAAGCAGATACCTCCATGTCAGCCCTCCAAGGCAGACCAAACTTGGAAACCAAAGGCATGCTAGCTAATACTGCTTTTATTATAAGGTTATAGTAACAGAACCTTGCAAGTCTGAATGCACTTCTCCCCTCCCTCCCTTTATCTTTGTGAGAACTAGGGAGAGTCTTGTCTGAGACACTTTCTCAAATGACAGTTCTACCCTGGACTCAGATTTCTTTTATCTGATTGTTGTCTTGGTTGCAGCTCTTCCTCCTGTTCCTCAAGGTTATTCCGTCTGTCTATTACACTCCCCAATTCACTGGAATGGTTTTTCTCAACCGTGAGAACTTTAAGATGTGTGGACTTCAACTCCCAGAATTCCCCAGGCAGCTATGTCCACACATCTTAAAGTTCCCAAGGTTGAGAAACACTACACTGGAGTATAAGAAGGAGGTGGATGCAAGCCACTCGATAAAAATAGTTTCAGTCTTCCCGTGGAGTTGATTTCCTGGTCTGGTGCTGGACCTAAGTTCTGCTCTTCCCTCAGGCATGGAAACCAAGTGGATGACCTTGGGTCTCTTAGCCCAAATCAGCCTCAGGCTCTGCAACAAATTGGCGGCTAGACAAACACCTTGTTGCACCACGTATTGATAGTTTTGCTGGAGGGTGCAGTGCAAAAACAAGTGGATCCTGAGACCACGTGGGACAAAGGCTAAGAGCCACTATAACTCTTCTCCCCAACAAAATATCCACTTTTAGGGGTAGGTAAGGCAATTAAGGAACCAAACAGCCTGAAGTATCTTGGGCAGAAGGCAACCAATGGCCTTGATAAAGGCATTTCATGACGAGGAACTACCGTCCTTTTTGTAGGAATGGGTCTTGTCCTTCTGGATGGAACCCAACCAGCAGCTGGAACAGCTGTCATGTAGGTAACTTTGATTTCAGAAAGCTACAATCCATAGGCAGCTTTCTATGCTCAAGTCCCATGGTCCACTACCTGCAAAGCTACCTTAGACCATCTGCCTCCTGCCAGACTGAAAAGCTGTTTCCGTTCCTCGGGGAAAACCTCACCGTAAGCCTTTACAACTGACTGCATGGTGCAGCCTGGTTGTAATAAAATCCAGAAGCAGCAGAGCATCAGAAATGTCAGTGCAGGCGACCTGAAGACCATCTTGGGATTTTAGAAGCAGGTCTCGATGCAATTACATTCTTCTTTGCTTTCCGACAGGAGCAGACAGACCAAAGACTGGGCTGGTGGGCCAACTCAAAAAGCAGAGAAGAAGAAGACTGGGAGCCAACAAGTCTAGTTTTTCAGTCTGGAGAAGAATAAAGGAGAAAAAAAGAAGGGGTGTGTGTGAATAGGCGAACAAAATGGTGGATGAATTAAACATTATAAGTTGGCATCAGTCCTGCACTGGGGTGAAAAGAAATCTCAAGTCTGAAACCAAAGAGGGTTTTACAAGAGGATGACCATCAAAACTACCCCTGAGAGTTGTGGACTCTGTAGGACAGTGTTTCTCAACCTTGGCAACTTGAAGAGGTGTGGACCTCAGCTCCCAGAATTCCCCAGCCAGCCATCTTCAAGTTGCCAAGGTTGAGAAACGCTGCTGTAGGAGAAGAGTGATGTTAGTCAATGGTGGCAAAAAAATCACAGCTCACGGAAGCTCCTGCCTTTTCATAACATTTGTGAGTTGGAAAAGGTGCTACCAGACTCCTCCTGATTCACGGGGAGTTGTGAAATCCTGGAGTGTCAGGGACAAGACCTTTTCTGCAAAACGCCCGACGTTTTGGAATCCCCATTCTCAGAAAGACTTCATTGGTCTGGGCCCTGTAAATAAAATGAAATGAAAACTGAAAGACGGATTATCCCTATTGCCTTGGCCTACCAGAAGCCCACAAAAGATGCCTTGGGTTCTGTTCGCCTTCCCGTCATGTTCACATCCTTTGCTTTCAACAGATTTTAATTTGCGGCTGCCTTTCTTTCTCTTCTTCCTCGCCTTGTTGATTTACGCCCTGCGTTTGGAGGTGGGGGCGCTCCACCCCTTTGGCATTTCTACGCTGGCATCTCTTTGGCAAGGATTTTTTCAACTCAGCCCAGGGGGCAATCCGCTGATCAAACCTTACGCGTCAGACCCTGCTGGAGATTTCAAAAAGCAGGAGGGCAAAGAGAGAAGGGGTTTGACAAAGAAGGCCACAACCTTCAGAGCTTGCAAGCCTGCCTCTCTGCCCACACACACACACACACACACACAGCCATGATTACTCCCTTGTGCACTGGGCACCGCTACAATTCTCCTAATGCAATACCCTTGGAGTGGCATCTATCTAGCCAGCCAAGGGTGACGGCTGTTGGTGTTCTGCTCCTTTAGCGGGCTACCCAAAAGGATCATAGGAGAGCCCTGTCTCCCTTTCGCCTTGCAGAGTTGCTGCTGCGTTGTCTGTGGCCATAGTGCTCTTGTGTGTGTGTGTGTGCGTGTGCGAGACCGTGACTGCATGGTGTTAACGCTCCTGGCTGCACAGAGGAAGGGGAGTCTCCTTCCACCACTGCTTCAGCTTGCTGTCTCTCTCCTTCCCAGGCGCGCACACTGGCTGGGCTCCACTTTTGGCTGGCAGCCAGGGGAAAAAATTCCATCTCCTCCCCGCCCCCCCATTGCCACCCGCCTTGGCTTGGCTGCTGCAGCTGGAAGCAACAGCAAAGATGGGGAGGAGCCTCAATCGCCAAGCACAGAAATGTCGAAAGCAAGATCCTCGCTCTTCAGCATCTGGAGGACGGGCCCGGAGCAGAAGGCAGGGCTTCTCCCCTGTAGAGGGTGCTGGATTAAAGGCGGTTGGAGCTGCTTATTTTTGTTCTCATGAGTCCAGCTAGATCTCAACAGCAGTCCCATAAAACTTTTTTTTTTTTTTTTGCAGAAGTACCCTTTGGGTCCCCAGACTGGGGCTGGCTCGACGCAAAATGCAAATGATTAGCCAGTGCAATGGCTGGGTTTATATAGCAAACGGTGCTCCCGTCACTGGAGTCTGTTGTGGCCAGGCTCAAACACCAGGCTAAGACAATGGCTGGGTTTCCCCTGGTCTCTGAACCACAAATGACCAACCAGGGAGGGGTGCAAAGCCCCTCTCTGGGTGACCATGGGCCATATGTTGTGGGCCGCTGGAGTGACACACCAGTTGGAGACAAGGTGGCCCTTGGGTCTGGAGCAATGATTAATGTAACGGAAGCGTGGTGGAAGCATCGGCAGGAGGCCCTTGTGAAGGTGAACGATTCTCTGAACAGATCTTTTTCTTGCTCCTCCACCACAATCAGTCCTCCTAAACCCTGATTATTGTGACTTGTCCCAAAGCTGAGGATAACTGTGAACATCGCAAACTGCGTGATTTAATGTTTTAATTATTCCAAGCTGCCCGGAGCATTTCCCCCACCCCCCTTTTTCTATTCTTCTCTTTTCTGCTGAGAAACTGACTACAAATGGCCTAAAACGAAGACATACAAGGCTGAACTTTGCTCTTCTCCTGCATCGTGGGTTGAAGGTGGGACTTCCTAAGATGGAAAATTGGGGAGTCTCTCAAAAGGACCAAAGGACATTTATTGATGATCAACGTCTGGGGCAAAAATGCCTTTGTGATATGGAATATGGTGTGGGATGCTGTAGAATTTCAGCAAGACAAAATGGATTAATTCAGGAACCAAATCAGATGTCTTGTGCAAACCCCATTATTGGGTTGGTAGCAAAGGCAGGTGTGTCTGCAGGGTATGGTCAAAAAGTCACGATGGTGGCCACCCTGATGCAACTGAAGTTCTGCCTGCATCACATGTAAAACATACGTAGAACTTCAATCACACCATCGTGGCTGTCACCTTGACCTTGTTTTTTACCACACTCTGTGGACGCCCCTGCACAAAAGTGAAAGATATACCTGGAATGGTTTCCTTTGCAATCTCCTCCCCCCAAAGCATCCCCAACAGCAATTCACTAATAACATTCCAGTTTTGCAGTCATGAGCAGCCCCTCAGGTTCCCAAGCGACTCCTCAGGGCTGTTAACTTAGTCCTCTTGTTCGAGGATGAACTCTCACTTAGAAGAGAGCTGACACCAATCTGATTCAGAAACTAATTTAGATGATGATCAGAACCTTTGATCCAACTCCTTGACTCCCCAGCCACATTCTGAAATCAGATGAAGAAGAGGAAGCTGTCTGTTTGAAAACTGGAGAAAAGACCTTTGTTTCCCTGGGTTGGGGGAGAAGAGAATGAAAGAAGGAGGATTTGAGTCACTTGTGACATTTGACATGAGATTGCATTTAAAGTGCAGGTTTTAAAGTTGCAAATATATTCTACTGAAGAGGGGGGTGGTTACTGGAATCAGAGCAGACAGGTGTGTGGATTTTAATTTTTTCCCTCGATTTAGTTCTGGGGGAAAAAAAATCTGTCCCTTGAACTGGACATTTCAAGGAAGTCAGTGGGGGAGTTTGTTTTCAGATAGATTCTATGGCTAGTCAGTTTTCCAGTAAGTATTATTTCCTCGTCCAAATTATAGCACACTGAACTTCATGTGTAGTTTAGGTTCTCTTGATATTTTTTGTCTGAACGTGGATTTTTTTTCCTTAACAAAACAGTCAAACAGGCAGAGGTACAATGGGGTGAGTGTGGGGCTTTTATACCTTCCTTAGATAAGATGATTTTCAATGGGATGAGCAACAGACTTTCAATCACGCCTTGCTAGACCTGAGTTTACATATCATTTCATTATGTGCTTATTGGCTCATCACATCTATCATTGCTCTTATCCAGTGTTTCTCAACCTCGGCAACTTTAAGACGTGTGGACTTCAACTCCCAGAATTCCCCAGCCAGCCATGCTGGCTGGGGAATTCTGGGAGTTGAAGTCCACACGTCTTAAAGTTGCCGAGGTTGAGAAACACTGCTCTAATCTGATTGGTTGACTTAATTCCATCTCCCTTGATTATGGGAGACACCATGACACCATGGTGGGAAGTGCGATGCTTCTTTGAATGGATGTTAGGTTGGTTTTATTGCTGTTTTATTGGTTTTGTTGTGGGCTGCCTAGGATTGCGGCATATAAGATAGACCGCCCTATAAGTATTTCATGCAAGGAGCTGCCACAAGATCAACTCAACATGCGCTGCTTCATCCTCATCCTAGCCCAAGGCTTCGGGGAAGAGCCAGGTCTTCACAGTCTTCCAGAAGGCTACAAGAGAGCTATTCAAGGATAGCTCTTCTGTCCTACTCTTTCCACAAGCCCCATGTTGAATATGGCCCTCTGGATGGGGAGCAGGGCCCCTGCATTTTTCCACGTCACACCCCTCGCAATGAATAAGTAGATAAATCAATATGCCGTGCGTGACACCTTGCCTGCGTGATAAGACCGAGCGATGAAAAGAAAGGAAGTCGAAGTGTTGCATTTCAGATGGTCGGGCCGGGGACCAGGCCAAGAGAAAAATAAAAAGTCAACACACCTATTGTTTGCATCGTAGGGACTCGGCAGTTGGAGGGCTGCCTTCTCCCCAGCTGCTGCAACGGTGTGGCGGTGTGGCAACAGTGTGTTTAACCAGGTCAGTTAAAGACTCAGGAGTTGCATGTGCACGACATGTAAGCTGTTGGTCTGTTTAAGCAGGGGGATGACTTAGCAAGCTTGGCCAGTCAGCTCCATCCACCCTCTCCAGAGGTGCAGAAACTGGGGCTTTCCTGTAAGCATTGCCATCAATTCCACAACAGGCCTGACCCTGCCAAGCTGACCTGGCCAGGCCCAAACTCTGAGGCTCTCCTTGCCTTATACTACCTTACAGCCCCGGCTTTCTCTGCTCTGGAGAGTAAACCCCATGGCCCTCTTTCCAGCCTGGTGCAGAAGATACCTAGAAGCTGCAAAGATGCCATTGTTTTCCCCTGGAAGAGGGACCTCCTTTCTTCAGGTAAAGATGTGCTGGAGGGAGGAGGAACGGGCGGATCTGCAGGGCATCGAGCCTTGCCGGAGCAACCTCCCACCCTCTTAATTTCTGCCTAGTTGCATCTGAAAGCTTCTTAGGAATTTCAACCTCCCTTGCGGCTGCTCGGCGTAGCTCAGGGGAGGGGTGAGCCAAGGACACAGAACCAGACAGCCTCCGTCCTGCCCACATTGGAAAAGCTCCGATCCGATTGGTCAGTTCTGGGCTTCAAAGAACTGCCCAGGAATGTGAGTATCCTTGATCGTGGGGGGGATCATCTCTTTTCTTTCGAACAGAGAAGATCGGGGGACTCTCTCCAGCAGTTGAAGCCTTGCCTTTTCCTAGCCCTTGTTCAATCTGGTGACAATCAGATGTTTCTGCTGAGGAATATGACCTACCCCAAATTTGGACATTTGCCACCTGAGGGGACCAGCTGTAGCAGAGGAGATGTCTTTAATCGCTGTCTCTGTATTTTAAATAGCTCCCTCGAAGGGGTTTTGCTAATGTCACTCATCTGGGGTGTCAGTAATGAGGTCGGGGGGCGGGGGTTGCTTGGTTGACTATCTGGGATCAATCAGGGCTTCTTCCAAAGGATGTGAGCTTATATGACAACAGTAGTGCACAGACTAAACCAGTGTTTCTCAACCTCAGCAACTTTAAGCTGTGTGGACTTCAACTCCCAGAATTCCCCAGCCAGCCTTGCTGGCTGGCTGGGGAATTCTGGGAGCTGAAGTCCACACAGTTTAAAGTTGCTGAGGTTGAGAAACAGTGGACTAAATGCTATTTTTTGAAGTACCTCAGGGCCCTACAAGGATGCTACACCGGGGCTATAAAGGAACATTTCAATGGTGGTCACTTAATGTTGAGAGTTGGGAAACAGTAAGCAAGGGTCAGAAGGTAAACATTGCAGGTGCTGAAGGAGTAAGAAACGAGTCGAATGGCTCCCTGTCTTAGTGATAGATGAAAAATTCTCATGTCACCAAGTCCCACTTCCCCAAAGCCTATGCCAGTGTTGTCCAAACTTGGCCACTTTAAGATGAGTGGACTTTAACTCCCAGAATTCCCCAGCCAGTCATGCTGGCTGGGGAATTCTGGGAGTTGAAGTCCACTCATCTTAAAGTGGCCAAGTTTGGACAACACTGGCCTATGCAAACTAGACAGCAGCCATGCCAAGTTCCATCTTTAGCCCACCCTGGGCTCACAGGCCCCCTTCCCATCCCATTTGGAGGCATGGAAGCAGGATTCACACCATGTGCCGAACCCTAAACTCGGTTCACTAAGGGCAATTTCTGGGTTTGCCTTTGTCCATACAAGCAACCTTACGGCTTAAAGTATGGAAGAATTCATGCAACATGCTAAGACTGCAGGGGTGCCCATAAGGTATGGTTAAAAAAAGTCAATATGGCAGCTGTGAAGCTCTCCCCCATCATTTTTATGGGTGTTGCATGAGCACATTAAAAAAAATCAGGTGGACCCTCAATCGCACTGTCACAGACCCATCTTGACCTTTTTGACCTACAGACATCATTTCTTAACTATATGCTGCCCAGCCCCGTTTTAGTCTGTTGGGCATCATGATATTGGCAAGACAGTTGACCTGATGATTCATCGAAGGCACTGAGACAAAACAGACAGGGACTGAAGTACAAGTAGGTCTGCAAAGGGGGATTTTATCTAAGGCTGGGCAACTATCTTTACAGAGAAGGGCTGAAGCATCTTTGTCTTAGAAATCATCCTTTACTCCAACCACATATAAGAGCTGTTAGTTTAAAGCACAGAGAGATCACTAAGAAGGCATTTCCACCCCAAAATAAACCTGCTCGGACAGCATGGTCACCAAAGATCATAATGATATACTTTGGAAAGCATTTCCCCCCCTTTTCATAAGTCTGGGAGGTGTTTAAAGAAAGCATCATTTCCATGGAATGATCTGGGAAGATAAAATAAATTTTGGCCCATTTGCAGTTGCCTTTCAAGCCCAAACAGGCTGCTTTGCAAATTCAGGTACAGACTTTTTTTTCCTTGAAAGTGAATCCCTTGGTGCGATCGAAACCTTTGGAGGAACTCTTATTAATCCCTACAAAATGATATGGTTGGACCAGCTGACCAAACCTCTTGTTCTCTCTCTTTGCATGGATTCTCCCAAGTATTCCTTGACTGACCTCCCTCTAAATCAAAACCATCTCTTGAAGCTGTGAATATTTTTGTGGTTATCCCTGATAGCTGAATGCTGCACTTTAGGCAGAAAAGAACATGACAGTCTCATTAAAATGTAGTAAAAAACTTCTTGATGGTATGATCTATTCAACAATGGAACCATCTCCCTGTGGAGGTTGTGAGTTCTTCATCCCTGCAAGTGTTCAGGAAGAGGCTGGACAGTCACCACTCATGGATGGTTTAACTGATTTTCCTCCACATTGCAGAGGGTTGGACTAGATGATCCTGGGAGTCTCTTTCAACTCCACAATTCTGTGTTTCTATGATTCCCTTCTTGGTGTCTTCTCTCTGCACCAAAATGCTGCTTTTGAAAGATCTCCCAATGAAGCCTGAAGAATACAGTATTTTCCCCCTCCCCTAAGCAACTGGGAAAGCTTCATTTTTTTCTATCTCTGCGGACAGGGCGGCAGTCAGGAATAAATGAGCAGAGCTCTCTTTCAACTGGAGGAGAAAAAGCTGTCGATTTCTGCCTGCAAGGGAGCGGTTACTGATGGGTGTTAAAAATGATTCCAAGGTGGCAGGCCTGGGAGGTACTGGAGATATTGTTATCTTCCCTAGGGACGGAGAAGTGTTAGGAGTGGGGAGGGTTTGGATAGAAAGATCAGGTGATTACTTCCTCACACTGTGTGGAATTGTATAAGGCTTCACATCTTTTTTTTTTTAATCCAGCCAACCCCCCCCCCCCCCCACACACACACAAGGAGGAAAACTAGAACGGTGCTCTTCTGCTGGAGAGCTTGCATTCCTATTTGAAAAAAAAAGAAAACCAACCAACCAACCAACCAACCACCCTCCCTCCCTCCCCCTCCCCCTCCCCCCTCTCCCCCTCCCTCCCTCCCTCCTTCCTTCCTTCCTTCCTTCCTTCCTTCCTTCCTTCCTTCCTTCCTTCCTTCCTTCCTTCCTTCCTTCCTTCCTTCCTCTGACTCAGTCTGGTCAGACTCCCGGTGCTTTGATTATGTGCGATCAAGTTAGTGTTGATTCTGAATGACCACACAGATAGACCCTCTCCATGATGATCAGTTCCTAATATCCTTCTAGTCTTCCAGTGGTGCCCCCCTTGCCACTGTAACTGAGTCCATCCCCCTTGCTACTGACCGTTCTCTTCTCTTTCCTTCCACCTTTCCCAGCATTACAGCCTTCTCCAGAGAGCTGGGTCTTTGTATAATGTGTCTGAGGTAGGATAATTTGAGCCTGGTCATTTGTTCCTCGAAGGAGAACTCTGGGTTGATTTGTTCAACGAGTAGTTGGTTTGTTTTCTTGGCTAGCCCTGCAACTCTCAGGAGTCTTCTCCGATACCAAAAGTGTCAATACTTTGTCTCTCCTCTTCCTCCAATGTTCATTTCCATCTCAGCAGTTTACAGGTATACATTAAAAACAAATATAAGAATAATAACCCAACAGAATGCAATAGAAAATATGATAAATATAACAACACAACTAATGTTAGTGTTGAGTGGTTTTACAATTAATCTCAAAAGCCCCCTGGAAGAGCCAGGTCAATGAGATCTAACTTCTTTGTCCCATAAGGGGCTGATTCCATTGGAGGAGACCCCCTATACAAGCTCACTCCTGCCACACCCCTGATAAGGGGGGACCTTTAGCAGATGTTCTCTGGAGATCCAAGCCAGATAGACAGTCCCATCTGGGAAGGACAGTGAGACTGCCTCTGAGAAACAAAGCCCTGAGTCCATTTTAGAAGGCCTCAGAAATGTATCTCAGGGCATTATCATTTGTTAACACAATACTTCTTTATCAATCAACCCCCCCCCCCCCCATCTCTTACTGCTATGCCTATAGGTATCCTTCCTCCTTGGCAGTATTTAGATGACTGTTTTGTCCCATCAGCACAGGACAAATATATTTGTTCATTACTGAACTTTTGGGTTTATGTTCTAGTAAATGGGTAGTTGACTTTACTTTTTGTACTTCAGCTGGAGACTGGGGAACATAACAAACAAGGATCCCCTGGAATCGGGGGTTATGTTCAAAGGGGAGCTCCCAAGCTTCCTTCTATTGTCTCAATTTACCAAATGGTGTTGCTATCTCAGCTTATACAAGAAAGGCAGAGAACATCTCCTTTCTCCCCAACTCTAACCCAGAACAGAAATTGCTGTTGACTTTGCTGTTAGTTTTAGCACAGTAGGTCAACCAAGGACACTAATGCTCTAGTTTGCAGCTGACACCCTTGTACAAAACTGACATTGGCTTTTTCGAAGTGGGAAAAAATGTGATCAAATCAAGGAGGACTGTCCCATAAAGCGCCGGAGCAAACACCATCCTGTTCTGGCCACTGGAGACAGAATCTAGAGGCGCACATTTGAGGCTGCATCCCTTTGGAGCTTTCAAGAGCCCATCATAGGCTGCACGGGCTTAGTCAATGATGGGTGTCTACAGCTGGTTGAATCCATTTGTGAAACAGAGTTTCTCCTCCATACAAATGGATTTGGGTGCAAAGTCAGTCCCTCAATATGCGTTGGTGCAGGATGAGAGAGCTGGGAATTTCCAAGGAGCATTTGATTGACCAGAGAAAACTGGATTAGGCAAATCAGAGAGGATGCTGGGATGAATTATGCTGGGATGTGGTTGTGATGAATGTGCAGGGAGCTTATATAACCTTGTGATGCCGTCGTCATTGCTCAGATGAGGGGAGATCCGTCTCTTGGAGATTTTGGACCTCCCGAGAGTCATAAAATTACGGCTTTTTTGGGTGGTACTCAGTGGGAATTAGCGGTGGCAGCGACTTCTACAAAGTGGTGGTTATCTATGCAATCGTGAACATCAGCTATCGCGGTGAGCGTGCTTAGATTGTGAATGCTGGCCTGGATGCAAGAGAAAATCATCTCTTGACACATATATACGTATAAAACATAACACCCAGGTCCATAAAGATATAGACCAGTGTTCCTCAACCTCAGCAACTTAAGCCGTGTGGCCTTCAACTCCCAGAATTCCCCAGCCAGCCATGCTGGCTGGAGAATTCTGGGAGTTGAAGGCCACACGGCTTAAAGTTGCGGAGGTTGAGGAACACTGACATAGACACTGAAGACATAGACCAGTGTTTCTCAGCCTCAGCAACCTGAAGACGCGGAAGATAACTGTCTCATCTGGCAGGAGGGATTATGGAGGACAGAACCCGCGGCTGAGTTCACATGTTTTGCTCAACGAGGGTTTGATTAATCCTGGTTTCTTAATTCAATCAAAATCAGCATGGTTCATACAACCTGCTCAGCCCAAGCCAATCTCATTAGGGTTGTGAGGGTGCTATTGTACAGAAAACTCAGACGTAATCTTAGCATGACTCCAGGGCTCATAGAAGGCTGACCCTGCAGTTCGCATTCCCTCCAGCAGAGGCAGACCGGAGCGCAAGACGAGCTGTGGGATAATCACGTGCTACAGAATTCCTAGGACTGGACCATTTCAGCCTGCAAGTGGGAGAATTACATGTTTGAAGGTTTTGCACATCTGCTTCACCCTCTGGACAGAGGGATGGTACAGCTCAGAAGGGACTTTAGCCTATCCTTTTTTTTTTCCCCTCTATTGTTTCCAGGTTTTGACTTCGGGGGAGCTTTTAAAAAAATATTTAATCATACTAGCAACATGCAAACCTGTTGGGTGAATGGACCACATGCAGGATGGAGATATGTGTGTGTGTATACACATATATACGTATATGGTTTTACTGCTTTTTGGTTTTAGCTGTGCATTGTTGCTATTATGGTTGGGTTGTCAGCTGTCCAGAGTTTGGGCGGCTGTACAAATGTTTTAAATAAAATAAGTAAATATTTTTTTTACTCTTTTTTTTCCCCTCGGTGCATGCTGATTATGAGGGTGTTGTGATCTTTTTGGGGCTGGCTGTGTGCCTCGGAGTGGTCCAGGGAGGAGGAGGGTGGGAGAAGGAAGAGGCTGCGTGAGAGGAAAGGGTTTGGGTGCATTTTGGCATCGGAGAAGTTTGTGAGGATTGTTGTGGGCGAGAGACGTCGCAGCCGGGCAATTTTCTAGCAGTTCTGTTCCTTTAGCGTTGCTCACCCACCAAACCCCTGTCCAACCTCACAGGGGTAATGCAATGGCATTCCACAAAGTTTGCACACACTTGGCTTTAGATGACATACCATCCAGGAAGTGGATTAGGCCATTATTGACTCCCCTCTAAAATGTCAGCCCCTCTAGGTAGACCAGACCAGAAAATCAATTCCACAGGAAGATTAGAACTATATTTTATTGAGATAGGCTCTGATACAGCGTTTCTCAACCTTGGCGACTTTAAGATGAATGGACTTCAACTCCCAGAATTCCCCAGCCAGCATGGGGATGGCTGGGGAATTCTGGGAGTTGAAGTCCATTCATCTTAAAGTCGCCAAGGTTGAGAAACACTGCTCTAATTACAGAATCTCACCAGTCTGATGGTGCTGTCTCACTTCCCCCTTCTATACTCCAGTGAATTAGAGAGACTGAGCCCCTTCCAAATGTTATCTCTTTGCTCTGGACTTAAAAAACGTTCCATCCCCTTTTGCCCAGGGAACAGTTCCTGCATATATCCATCAAGGTCACCTGAGGGTATCTGACCATCCTACTGGGTTAGATAGGGTAGGTGCGCTCCAGGTCCCCTCCCTTAAATGTTGCCACCCGATGGGATCTCAGAGATGTGCCTTCTCGGTGGTGTACCAGCCTTTGGAACAACTTCCTACAGGCGATCTGAGGGATCCTGCCCTTTTAGCCTTCTGGAGGGCTATGAAGACCTAGCTTTTCGCCCAAGCATTGGGCTAGGGTGGAGGTTGAGTTGTAAGGATGTTTGGTCTGGTGCCTGGGGGGAAGGGTACCTTCGTTTTTAACCATGTTTTATGGATCGTTCTGAGCCGCCTAGAGTCATTGTATGAGATAGGTGGCTATATAAGTCCTGTAAATACAAATAAATAAATCTTCCTTACTTGCTACAAAAAAAATATAAGAATAAGAAGAGAGCATTCCTGATTCCGCCGAGAAGCAATTTGTTCCAGTACCACCTAATGTCTAAACAACAGTACGATGTTATCCATGCGGACTTCCAACAATAGTCATCAGTGGACAAGGTGACTATGCAGGCTTTATTCTACATCTTCTACAGCAGTGTTTCTCAACCTTGGCAACTTTGAGATGTCTGGACTTCAACTCCCAGAATTCCCCAGCCAGCCATGCTGGCTGGGGAATTCTAGGAGTTGAAGTCCAGACATCTCAAAGTTGCCAAGGTTGAGAAACACCATTTTACAGATTTGTGTATCTGATTCCATGGGTCATTTCAGCAAATCCTCATCATGCTATTAGGAAAAGCGGACTTGTAGCAAGTCTGTTCCTTTAAAAGCCCTGGGGAGGGCTGTCCTCATGGCTGTACCCCCATTCCCTGATGAACACCGCAGGTGTACGGGTGCATGCCTCCCCGTCTCCAAGTGCAAAAGGCTGCAAAGAGCAGGAGGGTGTTTTCAGCCTTTCAGGATGAAATCCCCCAGCTGCTCACTACATTTTCACCAGCAACCAGCCATGAAGGCGGAGGCCACAGGTCACTGCGTCACAGGGGATCAAAGAGGCTGACCCTTGTGTTCTGTCTGGAACAGGTTAAGCCGTTGCTGTTTTGCACGTTCCAACAGTAGCCGCAGAACCAACAGCGAAGGGAAGGCTGAAAGGTTGCAAACCCTTCTTAGGTGAGACGGTGTGGGTGGTGTCAGCTTTAATCCCACGAATTATGAAAGGAGAATGTGACTTGGGTTAGGGTCAGAAGAAGTCAGGGATCAAGACAGAGAACATGAGCAAACAGAACTATTTGTACACGTACAGTGTAAACCATGTGTCTGGGTCTGTGTGTTCAGAAGAGGTACCCCAAGGGACTACTGTACTGTAGTGCCTTAATATCATGGGATTTTTTCTCCCTCTGCTGTCAGATGCTGGTAACACATACGTTCAAACATGTTGAACATTCTGATGCAAATCTATTTTAAACCCATTTAACCAGCCACTTTCCAAAATGCAGAACCTTGGCAAACACTATTTTGAGAAGAGGCTGCCAGAAAACTCCAACTCCCCGCCCCCCCAATAACCAATCCATCCATCCATCCATCCATCCATCCATCCATCCATCCATCCATCCATCCATCCATCAACAATCTTCCAGGATTCCTTGAACCAAGGTTGTGTTCTTTAACAACATTTTATGGCTGTGATACTAAAAAAAGAGAAAGGAATCCCCTCTAAAAAGCATGCAAATGCAAATAAACAAGGATGGATATTTATATATAATTTTTGTGTGTTTGTATACAGAAAAAATAAGCCTACAGGCAAAACAAGGGTGGGGGGAATGCTAAATCAAATGCAAAGCAAAGACGGCAATAATTCCATCAGTAGAAGACTTGTTAGAGTTTAGTTTTTAAACAATGTATTGAACCTTGATTAAGTAGAATTATATTTTTCAGTATTTATTTTATTCCAATAGAAAGCCAGCTCAAAAGCTGAGAGCTGACACATTTCACCTTTGGTATCTGGTATGCAAGTATTTCAGGAACATGTGATGTTCTTTTTGGCAATAAGTCAAGCATGGTAAATCCCAAATGCTTAATCAAAAGACAAGTTCCAATTTTTTGAACAGAATTTAGCAACATAGCTCGGCTGATGGACCATTTTTCTCCCCCAAACATTTCTACCTTCAAGACAACTTTTCATATTTTCCAGAATGCAGTGGCAGAATTTTAACAACTTGCTAGGCTGGATGAAAATGGGGTTGGTTAGTCTGCACTTCTGTGTGTCGTGACAAGTTCACCCCTTTTTTTTACCATGATGTCTAAACCAGACCATCCCCTTAAGCCAAATACAATGTCTTCATTTGGGCATAATATGCTACGAGACAATAATCATTATGGCTGGTTAACCTGGGTTTAGAAATCCACGGGTTGTGTGAACACGGGCATTACACAGTTCTTGGGACAGGTTTCATAGACTCGGATCCCCATGGCCAAATGCACAGAGCCATACAGAGGAGAGTTGATTGTTTATTGATTCATGGCCTGTTGGCCATAAAGTGAAAACAGAGGCTTGAATTGTTCTGTCAGAGATTTGTGAGTTCATTCTGGATAGTAGGTGTTGTGTTGATCCATAAGTTGGATCAGATGGACCCCCAAATCCCTTTCAATTCTCTAATGCCAATCCGTGCTTCTCCTTGAAACTTTGAGAATGCAGCTTTTCAGTCTAAACTAACTTGTAGGGTTATTGTGAGAATCAACAGTTCTCTTTCTCTCACTATCTCCATCCATCCATCCATCCATCCATCCATCCATCCATCCATCCATCCATCCATCTCTATATGCATTCCGATATGGCATGCCACCCAAAAGGGGCACAGCTTGAATTGCAATGCCATGATACTGCTTTTTATCATCCAGAGAACGCTCCTACCCACAGTGTCATTTTCGAGACTGGATTCCCATTTTGCTCTTCTTTGGATCCTTTCTCTGCCGAGGACTCTGTCGCCCAAAGTCTTCCCCCCTTTTAAATATTCTTTGGCCTCCGTCCACGTGGCATCTTTTGGTGGGGTGGCAGCTAGCAGATCCATGCCCCATGGAGCTTGCAATCCAGCAATCAGTGGTGGGTAGAGGACAGAAGAGAGAAGGAGGGAAACCTGAGTGGGAGTGACAAAACCCGTCTTCATTCATTTTTTTATTTTTAAAAAGCATGTACTGCCTTTCAAATAATTTTTCCAGAACACCCTGAGAGCATGTGGAACCCACAAGTTTAAACCCAGAACAGCAGCTAAAAGTAGAAGTCGACCATGTCGGATAAATAGAAATGAATTATTTGGTGAAGCCAGTCTGTAAGGTGTCTTTAAGATACTAGGGGATTCTTGGTCATGCCAGGGCAAGAGATCCTCCTGGAATTTAAGGCCAGTATGCGCATAAGGTCCCTAATGGATTGATCATCATTTGGAAATGCAAAAGAGGCTGTAGAAAGTTGCCCTTTCTGCCCTTTCTGCCCCTCTTTTCCATCTGCTTTAACTCCACTTACATTGTACAGTGCACTGCTTAGCCAGGGTTTCTAAACAGGCTTCAAATCTTGGATAAGAAAGCTACTCTGATGAGACAGGGGAGTCGTGAAGTTAAAGGGGAAGGAAGCACAGATGTCTGTACATCTTTATCCAGGAGATGGCACCAAAAGTCAATCAGAAATCAAGCAGCAGGACTTCCACCTCCCCCCCCCCCCCCCCGCCGCTTTAAGATATATATTGGGCTTTGTCAAGTCTATATTCAGTTTTCTTGTACCTAGACATCATCATCATCGAAGTTTTAGAGTAAGAGGTTATCGTATGATTTATCTACATCTGCTGTATAAGAAGTCGGAAGGTATTCTTTTTATAATTTTTTTTCCTTCCCTTTTTTTTTTTCCTTTCCATCACTTTTGTATTCTTTCTCTGTCCCTAACTCTCTTGTTCTCTGTTTTTCTCCTCGATTATCAGTTCTTGTTTGCTGTCACGTTTATGCTTGCTATAACTTAATAAAGTTCTTATATAAAAACGGTCATCATCATCAAAAACAGGTCACAATAAAACAAAAACAATCTATAGCTCTACCATGATCAAAAATGTATTCACCTAACAGAATGTAGAAACGAAAGGATTTTTGACTGCAGAGCCTAACGGAAATAATCTGGGTGGGGATACTGCAGAGAGATAAATCTCAGAAAAGGTATTTAGAGAAAGTTCAGTGAAAATAAGGATTGTTGTCCCCCTGTGTGGCTTTAGCACAGAGGTGGTGCCAGCATCGACTGGCATGGCTGATGTCACACAGCTAAGCAGGGTCGAAGCTGGTTAGTGCTTGGATGGGAAGCCACCAGGTAATCCCCCAGAGCTAGATTTTGCCACATGGTGGCAATGAAAACGACATAGATGCATCCATAAACATCTACAATGGAGCTCAACTGGAAGGAGACTTTACTGTTACCTAGTGAAGCTAAAACTCTCCAGATGTGGCTGAACCACAACTCCCAACCACCTATAGGAGCCACTGCTAGGAATTGTAGTTCTGCAACACGTGGGGGGCCACAGGTTTCTCATCCTTCCTTAATACGTGTACCAATCTTCCCATGTAAAGTTAAAACCAACAGAATTCACTGATTCAGCATGACCAATTCTACTACAGGAGAAGAAAAAAACCGCAATGTTTGCAGACGTAAATTGCACAAAAGTCTGCCTCCAGGCTGTGTGTCTGTCTGGCTGTCTCTGCATATCGTGAGTGTGTATGCACATAGATCAGACTGAAATGATGTTAACTTTATTGGCAGCTTCCTTCAGTCTTTGGATGGAGTGAGACAGTGTTTAATAGTGTGAATTAGGTGGGAAGCGTTGCCATGACCTGGATTATACAGCAACATGTTGGGTTAGGGAGGAGTGCAACTCAGAAAATATTGCATGCACATAAGGCCCCTGCTTTGTCTGCAGATGTTCAAAAGGAGCCTCAATATCTTTCTCTTCCATATTAAAAATAATCTTTAAAAATGCTTAGGCATGTTTAACATTTTTAAGTCATGAACGAACAACGCAAGGGTCCCTTAGCTCTCCTTTTGCACACCCAAACTCTGAACTACATTTGGCCAAATGCAGGCTACTTTGACCGACCTTTAAACCCTAAAACACTCAGAGGTCCTGTAGTGAGTAAAGAGGATGGTCTTGAAGGACAGAGGGAAGATCCGCTAAGAAAATGCTTTACGAAAACACCTCAGACAGGCCTCCCCTGAATTCTCATGAAGATAAAAGAAGGAGGAAGGGAAGCACATTCAGACTTGCAAGATCCTGTTCCTACAGCTGTTCTAATAAAAGTAGTTTTAGGTCTGTCTGGTTCTTAGTCTGGTCTCCCTGGTAGGGCTGACAGGTCCTGAGCCTTTATGATCCTGCAGCCCCCTAAAACTCCCCGTCCCCACTTCATGAGGACGACTAACTTAACAATAAAACTGCTGTGATTGGTGGAGAATTTTGAGTTTCTCAACCTTGGCTACTTTAAGATGCGTGGACTTCAACTCCCAGAATTCCCTAGCCACGCATCTTAAAGTTGCCAAGGTTGAGAAACACAGGTTTTGACCAGGTCTCAATTCACTCTGGATTTTGCTCTCCACCTGAGCGAGTCTATTGTCCTCTATTGCCCCTGTACAGGGCTGAGTAAATTTTTCTTTAAAATGCAACCCCTTTCTAATTAGTTCATTCATTCATTCATTCATTCATTCATTCATTCATTCATTCATTCATTCATTCATTCATTCATTTCACTGCCTCCATTCAAAGGGACTCTAAGCGGCATACAAATCTAAAACAGCGTGACTTTCTTTGCAGTTGAGTCCCACAGTTCAAAAACCTCTGGCTCCAAAACCCAAGGGGGAGGACCTTAAAAATCCTGACCTTTGCGCTCCATGAACCAGAAGCACAACTCCTTTGCCCATCCACCCCCTGCCTAGCCTATGCCCTGGAGGTGCCAGATGTTTGCCAATCTGCTTCTAAGATTCTGCCAGTGGTTCCTGGCAAGGCTGGCTGGGGAATTCTGGGCGTTGAAGTCTGCACATCTTAAAGTTGCTGAGGTTGAGAAACACTGCCTTAGAGCATGTCGGAAGGGGTGAGAGAGTTTGGCTCAGAGGATAGGTTTTATTTTTCTCTGCTTCATCCACTGCTATGCTGTCGTGCTTTGCTCAGCAGGGTGGGTCCCGTCTGCCTTTGGGTATCACTTCATTTCCCTCTGTGAGAGTGTTTCCATTCCCTCAATTTCCTCTCCCATCGCTTGCAACATGTATTGGTTCCAGCCATGCCAGTCTCAGCTGCAGGTGCTGCTGAATTTTGGCTGCTGATAATAGTTTCCTCCCAAATGCCTTGCTTGGCTCACACCCACAGAGTGACTCAGTCACAGAGGAATGTGGCTATTAATAGCCAAGGGCCTGCTGTGGGTACACGCCCTGTGGCTCTGGGGGGAACTTGGAGGTTTCATGGGCAGGGATGATTTCTTCCCCAGTCCAGAGCTCTAGTGTTGTGCTGAGTGTTGATGGACAAGTGCCATTTCCTCTGTTCCCACCTCTTTTTTCTTCCCATTTAGTTTCATTTTCCCCATGTCCACGTCGGTCCCTCAAGTTAGACCAGACTAGGAAACCAAAGTCATGCATGCTAATACTACTTTTATTATAAGGTCACAGTAACAGAATCTTGCAAATCTGAATGCATTTCCCCTTCCCTCCCTTGATGAGTGAGAACTAGGGAGGATCTGATCTGAGGCGCTTTCTCGGGTTACAGTTCTATCCCAGACTCAGATTTCTTTTATCTGAACGTTGTTTGGTTGCGGCTTTTCCTGCTGTTCCTGAAGGTTATTCCTTCTGCGCATTACATCCCCTAACAATCCAAACGTTGCTATCAACTTCTTATCAAATTGTTTAAAACATATTTTCTAAAGATATTTTCAAATCTTAGGGCAGTCTTTTCCAACGTGGGTATCCTCCAGACATCAGCCCCAACAACACTGTTAGCATCGTGACATAATTGTGAGTTCTCCATCTGGAGGTTTGGAGAAGAGGCTGGACAGCAAACTCTCAAGCATCGTTTAAAATGGTTTTCTTGCCCATGGCAGAGGGTTGGACTAGATTGTCTGTGGGATCCCTTCCAAGTCCACAGTTCTGTGATTCTATGGGACTGGTGCTATGCTCATCCCTGCCATGCATTCTGAATTTTTTTTTTCCCTTTAGGTCCAAAATGTTGCATTGTCCTACATACTGGATCAAACTTTTTTTAAAAAAATTTACTTGGATGTGGTTTCATAGCGGCATCGAATGCTTTCCATGCCAAATAATCCCAGGCTTAGTTAGGACTAGAACTCAGGTCTCCTGGTTTCTAGCCTGATGCCTTAACCACTACACCAAACTAGCTGTCTTCACAAGTAGAACACAAACCAGCAAATTCTATTGGTCTCCTGGGTGCCAGGCATACATCTTTCCTCACTCCACAGATCCTGGGAATTTAACCCAGGGCCAGCCTGCCAAGTATGCATTCTTCCCCTGAGCTTTTTTCCTCACAAATGCTCTTTTCCTTTTAAAGTTCAAATTCCCTCCGGGATTGAGTCACATTGAGCTGGGTCCAGATCACAGCCCTGATATTCTGCAGGAGGATAAGATCTATACTTCCTTCCTTGAAACTGCTGTTTCTCCCTGCAGATTCATCTCTCAAGTACCGATAATTTCCCGTATGTTGTAGCTTCTGGGTCCCAATGGCTGACTCAGCCACTCAAACCAGATGTTTTGTAGCAACTGAAGAAAACGTTCTCAAACCAGGGTGGACCGAAGGAAGATTACAGCGTCATTTGCTTGTCTGCCTACGTCTTGCAGAACTAAGGACTGAATGAGCTGTCTCACTCAGTAAGTTGCTGTCTCAAATCCATGCCAAGGGTGAATAATCCCCTTCTCATATGAGAGACGGGTTGAGTGGGTGGGTGGGGGGTGAGGAAGGGAAGGGTAGGGTAGGGGGATCAACCTAACGGCAGACTCATGAACAAGGGAAGTTTCTTCATCAGGGACTGGCAGAGATCCTTGCATTAAAAAATGTTCAGCGCTGCTCTACGGGCATGTGGTGTGCTTCCCAATATTTTATTTATTTATTTATTGAGCAAATTTACATAGCTGCCCCTCTCAGCAAAAGTGACTCTGGGCAGCGTACAAGCAGAAAAACCATTCAAGCCAGATCACGGCATAAAAAAAATCAGACATAAATCACCACCAAAATAAAAAATAAAAACGTAAAGGAATAAGAACATAAAAGGATCCTAGGACAGCTGGCGGTCAACCATCATTTAGGTTCATTCAACCACTTTGCAGGCTCCCTGTGGGATCCCCAGGGTTGATGGAAGAACCACGTTTTCAGGGCTTTCCAGAAGACTAGCAGAGATGGGGCTAACCTCACCTCAGGTGGGATGATGTTCCAGAGGGCAGGGGCCATGGCAGAAAAGACACATCTCCTGGGTCCTGCCACATGGAGCTCCTTAGCGGATGGGACTCGGAGCCTACCTCTTGTTCTGCACCTGAAGGGGTGGGTAGATGTAACCGGGAAGAGCAGTCCCTCAAATAACCTGGTCCCATGCCATGTAGGGCTTTAAAGATCACAACCAGCACCTTGAATTGCACCTGGAAGCAAACTGTCCATTCCTTATCAGTTAATGGTGGTGAGCAAGGCAGGGATGACCAGATCCATCTGTCAAATGTTGGCTCAGAAAGGACTGGAGAGAAAATTAGGGCTTAGCTTGACCAGGAACCTCTACGTGGGGATTTCTGTTTTTATCTTTGTTTTTATGGATTGTTGGGAGATGCTTAGAATCATTATATGAGATAGGTGGCCATATAGGTTCTGTAAATAAATAAATAAGTGCTTTCACACCCATTTATTTGTAGAATCCCATACACACATTCCTCTTTATTTAAACTGGCTTACCTGTCGCTTCCTCTCTCCCATTGGGAATTCAGGATTAGTGTCATCAAGGTAGTGCAATCTTTCATAAAAGCCTATCCCTAGTGGTTACCACCCATCCCACCAGATTTGGCAAAGTAGGCATGGTTCAGGTCCCCTTGGTGAAGCAGTGTTCCTGGTGGGTCCTAGGAAGTGTGTCTTCTCTGTCCTGGCACCTGTCCTAGGGAGCAGCCTCTCTCTTGGAGATATAGATGACCCTGACCCTACCGGCCTTTCTGAAGGCAGTGAAAATCTGGCTGTTCCCCCAGGCCTACAATCAAGGCACCTTTCCTATGCATTTATTACAGATTAAAAAGAAAGAATATTTTCTTAACCAGCAGCCCTTGAGTGATGAGAAAGAAGGTCCCCATTTCTACTATTTGGCACCTGGCTGGCTGTTGGATCAATTTCACAGCCATCAGACCCCTTGTAGTTCATTTCATAACCCTGTCTAGCTAGTGTCACAATGCCCGTGGACACATTGACTTTTCCTGCTTCAGCAGCATCTCTTTGACAACTAAAGTTGCAACTTCAAAGCACTGTACTTGGCAGTGCATGGAAGCCACACTAGTCCAAAAAGGCCACTGTAAAATCAATAAGGGAAGAGAAGGGATTTGGGAGAAAGTTACATCAGGAAGACAGGTAGAGCGTGCACCAGACAATAATAATAATTTTTTTTTTTACACAATACATAATCATACTTTGGAATTTCCTACCGCAAAATGTGGTGCTGACTACCAGCTTAGCTAGCTTCAAAAAAGGATTGGACCAGTTCATCAAAATCATGGGGATCAATGGCTATTAGCCTTGATGGCAGTGTGACTGACCCAGATGGCCATCTGCTGGGAGACTCGTGAGCTTCCTTGTGCAGTTGGTTGGCCACTGTTGGACTAGATGGGCCAGGAGTCCGATCCAGCAGGGCATTGCTTATGTTCTTATGTACAGCAGCTGATGCATAAGGTAACCTCCGTGCTGATCTGTTAAAGGAGTGTAATGTCCATGACCTCTGATAAATGGCTTTGGAACAGAATTGGCCACCAGAAAGCATATGCTGATCGCCTCACCTCAATGATAAGGGGAACTACCAATTCCTGAAGCCAACCACTACTCCTGCTCTTTGTGATCTGTCCCAGCTGGTGGTAGAATGGCAATCTTAGATACATCTGAATGAGACTTTCTGAACCAATTTTAGTTGGCCTTTTGGTCAGGCGAAGGCTGATTTGGTCACCAGAAACAATGGCATCTGCTGGTGCCTATATGAGGTGCCAGAGATAACTATCCAATTGTCTGTACCCATTTGATTCGGTCCAGCTGAGTGGGTGTGCTCCAGGTCCAATCAGTTAAAGGAATGTAATCTTGCAGGACCCAGGAAGTGTGCCGACTCTGTTGTAATCACTGCCCTCTGGAATGATCTCCCCCCAGATAATTGGGTGGCTCCCACCCTTATGTCATTCAGAAAACTGTTGAACTGGATGTTCTCCCAGGCTTAGGGGAATAGGGTGATTGTGGCACCTTGTTTTTGCCTTGTTTTATTTTGATTTGACCTGTATTGGTTTGGTTTTGGTATTTTGCTCTTCTGGCCAGTTGTATTTTATATGGTGGATGGATGCATGGATGGACAGATGGATGGATGGATGGAGATGGAGAGATAGTAATGCATGCTTAGTTAGTTCTGTTAGAGAACCTGGCACCTTCTATTACCACCAACCATGGTATCTTCACCACCTGGTAGATAGAATCTCAGAGAGGGACTCACTAAACGTAGTCTTTTCCACGAGATAGTGTCCAGATGATCTTGCTGGAGCTTACTTTTCAATCTCAGACAATGTGGTGATAAGTTATCCCCCAGTGTTATATTTACATCCAGCTGCTAACAGAAGTCGCTTAGACCTTCAGGGCATGGTTCCATTAATACGTTGACAAGACAGAGAAGTACTAACATCTGTCAACCTAATAACAATTATCAAATAGCACTTGCTTATTTTGTTGGGTTGTTGTAGGATAACAAGGGTCATCTGCAGGGTACGGTTAAAAAGGTCATGATGGCAGCTGCAACAATGCAACTGAAGCTCCACCATTTTTATTTTTTACTTTTTTCACCATGTCCTGTGGACATCCCTGCTGTACGTCCTGTGTTTTATTGTGTAACAGATGCATTCAATCAGGTGCTGGTTTATAACAAAATTTGCCTGGCCTAGGGAGGAAAAAAAGGATGAAACACCAGGAAAGAGATTTTATAAAATAAATAATGTTTTATTTTACATTGCTTATAAAACGTCTTTTAAAATCATCATTCAACTTTTTTTCTTTTTAAAAAAATTAAAAAAGAACTCCTTTTTATTATTAAAATACGGCAAATAAATAACTTCAGATCCTCCTTTTTCCTGCAAGAAAGGTGTTCCTCAAATTCCACTGAGACAATATTGTGCCAAAAAAATTAGAGATGGTTGGTGCAAATCTGACCCACCACTCGGCTTTCTTTCCAGGAGAAAAAGAACAAGGAAGGCAGAATTTTCCAGCTTCCGTCACGCAATTGTAAACGTCTGTGTTTCTTTTGTAATCAAGTCTTCACAAGGTATATATCATAAGACATTTTTTTTTTCTTTTTGCAAAAAAAAAAAAGCCACAAAAAACTTTTTTAAAATTATGTAGCATCCAGAGATGCAAAAATCTGATCTTAACTTCTGGCAAAGCAAGGGTTTCCCTCACCACTCCACTTTTTTTTCTCAGCAAGATCCTACCTCCTGCAGCCTTCAAGAGAACTGCAACGGCAAGCAATGGATACAACATTCCCATTTTTTCATTCAGTGGTTGTGGCACCAGCATTTCAGTGCAATTCAGTAAGTCCCTGTGCAGCCCACTCCCTTATGTGGTGGCATCACCCAATGGCTGCAATCCAAAGAGTACCTGGGCACTGAAGTACTCTTGGAATGAGAAAACTCAGCAGTAATAAATAGGTTTCAGATCAGAAACATTCCTCAGGACAGGAAGAGAGAAGACAAGTAACCCCTCATGTTTTGTTGGATAAAATAAATATCCTCCCTGAGACTCAAACTCACACACCCTCACAGCTCCTGTACCATCATTTGGCTCCACCCTGGATTCAAGAAGAGAACCGAGGAGTTTAAACTTCAACTTGAATGACAGATACCATGGGTTTAAAAGATGAAAGAGTTGGACTTCCTCCTCGAATGATAAACTCCTAACTCTGGACCCCGGACATGCTCCAGTTAAGCTGCTCTGTACTGCTACAGCTTGGATGAGAACCCAGGAGTCTGGAGATCTTCACCCTCTTTCCTGCTCACACCTCAAGGCTGTAGAAGTCCATTCGTTTCCGGCAGCACCTCCGAATCCATACCCAATAAAGCATGACCATGAACGTCCAATAGCCCAAGTAGATGGCCAAGCCAGAAAGCAAGTACCAAATCTCAGCTTGTTTGGCCTCTGTTGTCCAATCAGCCAGAGCCTCTTGGTAGATAGTATAGGTCAGGCCTCCCAGTAGAAGCAGACCCCAGATGGAAACGGGTAGCAGAGGCATGTAGTTGCCCACCATTTTCTTCCGGCCTGAGGTGCCCCAGCTGCTCTTGTTCATGGTCAAGATGGCAAAGTACTTGGCTGGGAGTAGGCCTCCCATGTAGAGGACAGCATAGAGTGACATGAAGAGCATGACTGGGTTACTTCTCAGCCAGCAAGCATAAAGGGCTTTCACACAGGCCACCAGCTGGACGCAGAGCAACACCCACAGCACATCCCACAGATTCCCCCCATAGAAGAGCCGCAGGACAGTGGCTGTGACAAAGAAAGGGAAGATGCCAGAAACCACTGACTCGTAAGTCATCCAGAGGTGATGACGGTGCCACCAGAGGGCATTGTAGAGCCATTCCCGGAAATACGACTTTGTCCAACGGGTTTGCTGAGCCAGCCAACGTAGGAATAAGGATGGGGTCTCTGAGTAGCAGCGGGAACGGGCTGTGTATCTGGTACAAGGAAAAGAAAGAGGAGAACATTAACACGAAAGGAACAAGACACAATTTGACTCCAGTCTTGAGTCCTCCCTGCACTGTTCCTTTTCTGATCATTGGCTATACTAGCTGAAACCTTGGTCCAAAATATCTGCAGTGGGAACTGGAGGATAAAATGGTGAAGTTTGCCACAAGAAACCTGCAAGGGACACTATAGCCCTGGAGAAATCCATCCCATTTCTGCAGTTCCCTACCTGCAAAGTGGGGAATCAAGAGAAGTGAATATGTGTAGCTCAGGCTTGAACTGTGGAGTCCTTGGGGTTCTCTGAGCTTGGTTCTTTTCTTGCAAACGTTTCATTACCCGGCACCAGCAATCATCACCCAGATAAGCAAAGGTTACCACCAGGCACACAATCAAGCAGCAAACATATGCTAATCAAAAACTACCAGAGGAGCAAAACAGAACCCCCACCCCCACCAGCACTGGCAAGGCAGGCCACAACACATAAATAGAGAGCAAACCCCATCCCATTTTAGCATTGAAGATGTTACCTAGCTGGGTAATGAAACGTTTGCAAGAAAAGAACCAAGCTCAGAGAACCCCAAGGACTCCACAAAGTGGGGAATGCCTGTGTCCTGCCTCATGAGGTCATTGTTGCGAGGAAATGAGAGAAAGGCCACACAAGCGTTTTTCTGTCTGAGTTTGTTTGCAACACACTAAACTAGGTGGAAAGGGGTTGGAAAATCTGTGGTTCAAGATGTTGTGGAAATGCAGCCCTTCTCTTTGCAAACTATAAATCCCTTTTCATATTAAGTTCATAATATAGTTTCTTTATTTGAACAAAGCCTCTTATTTAAAAGCAGAACTTAGGTTCATTAACCCAAATTTATCATGTCGTATGAACCTAGCAAAAGAGTCTGGGAATACTGAAAGGTGTTGCGTGGTGTTAAGTGCACAGCAAAAGCTTAATAGTTCAAGCTCAAACCAATTTGATTTCATAACGTAACACTTTAATAGGAATAATGTTTTGGCAAAGATTTGCTATGTCAGCTCACTAGCCAAACACCAGAAAAGGTAAAAAGGGCTTGAATTTATTTGTAGTTGGGTAGCACAGCACCTGCAAGTTCTGCCACCAGTGTCAGTTAAGGCGGCAAAACTTCAAAAAATGTCAGAGATTTCTTCATTTTCTTTAACCGCTCCCAAAGGGCCACCTCTGTGTTTTCACAACAACCCTATAAGTCAAGAAGTCATTGAAGCTTAACCTTGAAGGCATCACAAATGAAGTTCAGTTTTGAAATGGGATGTCCTACCTACAGAAATTTAGCATCCTAAAAGTACTACCTCAACAGACTTCTTACATTGGCTACTTTTCATTCCATACTGCTCCTATTCCATCAGATATCCAGATTTCCTTACTTGGTGGCATAGCCGATGCTCAGCATCCTGTTGGTGAGGTGCCTATCATCCCCAAAAGTGCAGTGTGTTCCAAGGAACTTCTGATTGTACCAGGACTCCAGAAACTGCTGTAGGAGGTCATTCCGATACAGACCTGATGAGGCCAATAACAAGGACGGGTGAGATAAAAAATACAGTGAAGCAGGGAAATACATTCATCTGTCCAATATCACTTCCTCAGAGAAAGGACTTGGACATTGTTCGTGATGGAAGCCTTACCTAAGGGACCACTGATACAGGAGACACAGTTGAAATAGGACTGGCAGGCACGCTCAATGTTGAAAGCCATCCAGTAGCGCAGGCTGCTCATGAAGCTGATGTAGGAATCGGAGAGGTTGAGGATCCTCACATCTCCACCAACAGCCCCGTAGCGTTCGTTTGACTCCAGCACCTTCACCAGTTCTACTGTTGCTTCTGGCTCCAACTTGGTGTCTGAGTCACATACCTGGGAGAAGCCAAGAGTTTAGGCTAAAGATACCCCTTCATCAAGGAGATCTGAGTGACTCGAGTCTGGATCCCAAGTTCAGAAAAACTTCACAGGTCACCTCTTCTTTCCAAGAACTGGCTCAGATTGCACAGTCCTTGCAGGAGAGTTCACCTGATGACTTGCCACAGATTTTGCAACTTCTCTTTCTTCCCCAAAACGATGGTGCTTCTTTGTGGACTTCATTAATATATTTTATATCTGATTGTCATGAAGTGTGGTGTACATACATGTGCAAGCCAGCCCAAAGGCCACAGCAGAACCAGAGATATACATAAACTGTAACGGTCTGTGAGAATAACCTTGGGAGTCAGGAGGAAGAGCCACAGCCTAAACAATGGTAGTTCTCTGGAAAGGAAAGGCTGGTTTCTCCAGGAAATCAAAACCATTAGTTACCAAATCTTGCACATCTGAAAGCACTTCCCTAATCCCCTGCCTTTACTTTCCATAGAACTAGGGAGGTTCCCTTCTGAGATGCTTTCTCCACCCCATCCCTCTACCCCCATCCCACCCCAAAGATATCAGATTTTTGTCTAAGCTGAAGCTCTTCCTTCTGTCTCCTAAGCTTATCATCACAATCTCGCTATATAGAGATACATGCCATATGCAGCAGTTGTGATGCAATGTAAGTGCACACTCTAGTAAACAACCAGGTGCAACCTCTCTCAGCTTGTAACAGTCACTGATAGGCTTAAAAACATCACAGTTTACTTCCTCAGTTGCCCCATCTGTAGAATGGGAAAGATAACTAACCTTGGAACTGATACATACACAAATGAGAGGGAATGCATTATTTGTTTACTAGAAAACCAAGATTACAGGGTTAAAGATAAAGGAGCTTAAGAGATAAAAGGAAGGACACCCTATGGGAGGTAATTTATGTAGCTCAATTTTATTTATTTTTTTTTAGATCAGTCAAGGTCAGTGAGGTTCAAGCACCTACAGTTTGCTTAGCATTTTAGCTTGGACATGGTAGGAAATTCATGTCTGCTAGAACTTATACAACTACCACTCTCAGCAGCTGAAATGAGATGACAGAAGTCGTAGTCCAATGAGAGCAAAGAAGCCATAATTGAAGATAAGCAAGTTTCAAGACAGATAAACAACTGGGTGCTTAACTGCTTGGGTGAAGAATAAGGTCTAGAGCCAATTTCCCCAACCAAGTACCTTCCAGATGTGTCAGACTACAAATCCCAGCACCCCCAGACATGATCAGGATGTCAGGGTAAATTTGCCAATACATCTGGAAGAGACTAGTTATGGAATGCTGGGATAAGATGTTGGCCTAGAGTTCAAATCTCCACTTAGCTCTGAAGGTCACTGTGTGTTTTTGGACCAGTCACTACCTGTCAACCTTCCAGAATTATCCTAAGGATAAAAATGAAGGGGAATATACTGTATTATACACCAAGTTCCTCCAATGGAAGGTGAGATAAGTAACACAATAGTATAAAACAACAAGAAAAGAAGTCTGGTACCTGAACATAGTCCACTGAATTCCCAAGGGCCTTGAAAGCTGTGTACATGACTTCCCTCTTTCCACCCCACTTCTGCATGATGCAGACACATCTCTTGGTGCGGATCAGCTCTTCCACCACCAGTTGCCCAGGGTCCTCCATATCAATCTCGGTGTAGGCAGAGGGTTCGTCTCCAGTCTGGTAACTACTGTCCCCTTTATCCACATCCAACTGAGGTTGTTGATGGTAGTTGTTCTCCCAAATAAAAGTGCCCACATCTTCTCCAGCAAAGACTTCTTGGAACATATCCATCATGTATCGGTCCTCAGTGCTGTTGCCATCTATTACCATGATGATCCGGAGTTTCTCTGGGGGATACAGGGTTGCCTTGACAGATTGAAGGCATTCGCGGAGGTAGGCTGGGTCCTCCTGATAAGCGGAGATGGTGAGGGCCACTGTCTTGGTATAGCTGCAGGTCAGTGAGTCCCTCCGCATCCTCTTGTGCTCCAGGAAAGCAAAGAAGCTTTGGATGATGAGGTGGGATGTGAGGAAGGCTCCGTAGAGACCAAAGGCCATGATGTGGTATTGGTCAGCAACGAGCTGGATGCCTGTAATGTAGGCCCATGCCAGAATTGACAATATGAGCAAGGCAAAGCCAATGGTGAAGATCCGACGTCCAGTCGAGACAAAAAATTTGGTGGCTTTGGAAACATCCATCCCTAGAAGAAAGAACCAGGGAAGTGAGTCATCTCAGTTTTTATGATGAATATAATTTAGTATTTATCGGTAGGAACAGACATTTGGTGCCATCTCACAAGAACTGACATCAAAGATGCAGAAGATGATCCTCTACCTAGATATAAGTAAACTACTTCCATAGCAATATAGTGACATTTTGCTATGCCGTGGTTGAATTTAACCATGGATTGTTGAACAAGACAGAATGACTTGGTTCACCCCGAACACTAAATCATAAACCATGTCTCACAAACTCCCATGGCTGATTTCACAAATCATGCAAAAATATAATTTACTTGGTTCATATTACTGTTGTGTGTAAACTCCCGTTAATAAATCATGATTTATGGTTTTAGCATGATGTATACACAAGGCCACCCCAGCCTCTTTTAACCATGGACTCTGACTTAGCATAGTGTATAAAGCTCATCGCTACTGATGGCCACTTAAAACACTGAAGCATTAAGTCAACTGAAGCTCAACCATCTAACTATTAAATGACTTGCAACCATTCTTCCAGTTGATCCATAGGGAAAGGATGCCATGGGGGTTTTTCCATTAGGAAAAAGGGTTGAGATGCTTGTCTCCCAGCCTGTGTGGGTACCACCCCTCCAGACTGCTCCCCACCTCGCTACACTAATTTCCTGGCACCATCTCAGAACAAAGCTATTAAAAATATATATTTATAGGGCCAAGAAAGGGGTGTTTCTCCAAATCATAGCCATTGGCAGCAATAGGTCATTGAATAAATAAATGACCAAGTGCTTGAGATGGCATGTATCATTACCCCTTTCACATGCATGCATGCGTTCTTTCCTACTTAACCCTTCCTGATACAGAATATCAAAAACTCCCTTTTCCTATGTTCACCATTAAGGGCACAATCATGGGTAGACTTCAACTCCCAGAATTTTATAGGGCAGGGCTGACCCTGCCGCTAGAATAAAACTGCTCCCTTAGGCAGCACGTGCGTTAGCATCAAAGATGAAAAGGCAAACCAAACATGGTTAAATAGTTTATCATTGTTTATGTTTGTTGCCAGAGATGATTGAGGGGTTTTCTGCCTCCGTTGGGAAAAAAATACCTTGGTTAGCCTTGGGTACTGTAGAGAATGACTTTGGAAACAAGTAACAAAATGGGGTAAGCTGGCCCTGAACAGGGCAGTTATTCCATGCTAGGTATGGAAACAGGTCATCTTGGAAGAGTGCCCGCCTTTCAGGTATGGTAGGAAATCCCAAAATGATCTTAGTCAATACGGCCAATCAAAGGATTAAGGCATCTCCTTAGGTTCTTAACTTAACTGGTGGGATTTACTTCTGAGCAGATCAGTGTAGGAGTCCACCACCAGATCAAAACTCTGGGATCCTGGAACAGCTTATGAGGTTCTTAACGGCAGACAGGTCCACATTCTAACCTAAGTCCCATCTACGATCCCAACTTCTACTGCTAAACCACCACTTACAAAATCATTAGGGGTTGGTGGTAAGTACACATGACCAGCTGAGAACCAATGCCGGTGTCTGAATAGTCATGTGAACAAACATACTAGGAAGAGATGAAAGAGCTGACTATGTGTTGTTATGGGAGAACTCCATAGCAACATGTTTTGGGCAGCATTGCTGCTAAATTGGGCAAGACTGCAATCTCTGAGCCAGGAGTAATATCAATCTCCACTGAACTCAGCTCTAAACCTGGGAGGTAGCCTTGCGCAAGCCATTGTCTCTCGGCCTCTCACTTGCAAGATAAGAGATCATCTATCACAGTGTTTCTCAACCTTGGCAGCTTGAAGATGTGTGGACTTCGACTCCCAGAATTCCCCAGCCAGCCATGCTGGCTGGGGAATTCTGGGAGTCGAAGTCCACACATCTTCAAGCTGCCAAGGTTGAAAAACACTGATCTATCATGTTTTCCAGGATTGTCGACTTCTTAGATAGGTGAGCTTGTAGCCATGTTTGGCAGACAGGTTACGGGGCAGCCTTTTCACCTCTCTAAAATGCTATAGTTATGTTGCACGGTACTGTAATGTTTTAATAAGGGCCAGTTTGGTGTAGCGGTTAAAGGCATCCGGCTAGAAACCAGGAGATGGTGAGTTCTAGTTCCACCTTAGGCACAAAGCCAGCTGGGTGACTTTGGGCCAGTCTTTCTCTCCCAACCTAGGAAGAAGGCAGTAGCAAGTCAATTCTGAAAAATGTTGGCAAGAAAAATACAGGCACTTGTTCCTGTAGTTTCCAGGAATCAAAATCAACTTGAGGCCCATGTGCACACACACAGCTTTAATACAACACAGAATCTTTTTTTCTTCCTAGTGTTTTCCCGCAGGTGCCGGGTCTGTTTTTTTTCAGATCAACCGAATGTTGATCCGTTGGTTGCAACAGGAATTAACTGACCGGCTTGTTGCCCGAGCCTGACGTCGGGGACTGAGAGGGACTGGCCCAGAGTCACCCAAATAGGACACAGAAATAATACAATTATTATTTTTATTGAATTCTTGTGTTGCATGAAGTTAATACAACACAGAAATCCCCCCTCCCCAATAATTATGTCTAGCTTCCATGACTACGTCACTGGTAAATCTTCCAGCTCAAAGAAGTTACATGCAGATCACCAGTATACCAAGCAGATAGAGTTGGATTACACCAGTGTTTCTCAACCTTGGCAACTTTAAGACAGGTAGGCTTCAACTCTCATGCTGGCTGGGGAATTCTGGGAGTTGAAGTCCACCCATCTTAAAGTTGCCAAGGTTGAGAAACACTGGATTACATGCTCAGTCTCCTAAGTAACATAAGCCATCTTCTAGAGTCTACATCCTTTTAGAGTCTAAACTGACAGAACATTGCTATAGCAGGAATGGGGCAAGAAGGATAGCAAAGGTGTGACTCCTGAGATACTGCTGAACTACAGCTTCCACCTGCCCCAGCCAGCAGAGCTAAGGAGAAGACAAGCTAGGTGTTTTAGTTTAGAAAGGCAAAAAAAAAATAATTATTAAACTTGCATACCACCTGACTCTCATTGATTCTAGGTGGCTCACCACAATCAAAGCAATTACAATAAAATCCATAAAAGATAAAGATAAAAGATGGCAAGCATGGTGAATCCAGGGGTCTCACTCTTCCTTGCCAAAGGCCTGGACGAAGAGCTATTAAAATTAAATAAAATCAGTTTTCCCTTCTGAGGTCTTTGACAATGGGCTCCGATGAATGGCTTTGGAGAGCTGATCTTCAAGCTTCATTCTCAGTCCACTGGTCCCAACGTTGGCCAAAAAGGAACATCCAAACCAAATCAAACCAAAGATGACTTTAACATCCACAATATGTGGAAACAGTACTGGCTAGAGAATTTGACCCCCACAATGTCGAAGCTTGCTCTGCATCTCAGAGAAACCACCTGGATTTGACCAGCCCCGTGCGATATGGTCAACATTGAACAGAATTCTCATGGGCCATGGTACATGTGCAGATGCCTTTTATAAGTGGGGCAAAATAACATCACTGAATTGTAATTGTGGGGCTGAAAGACAAACTATCCAACATATAGTGACATCCTTTTAGAGTCTAAATTGACAGAACAGTGCTATAGCAGGAATGGGGCAAGAAGGATAGCAAGGCTGTGACTCCTGAGATACTGAGTGCGAAAACAGAGCCTATAATGGAGATTTTGCTGATTTCCTGGCTGTGACAAATGGAGTTAAAAATTTATATTTGTAATCTAGAGATACGTCTGTAATTTTATATTTTATATCTTGTATTTTATCTCTTGTGCTTTTATTCTACCGAATTGCGGTGGGAATGTGCCATACGATAAACAAATATGTGGCGATCTATAACATTCACAGATCGGGACCCTGATGGACCGTGCAAAGCAGCCTTATACCAAGCTAGATCCTTTGCCCATCTATCTCAATCTTTGTCAACACTGATCCGAAGTAGCAACTGCTTCTAATTTCGGTAGAAGGGTCTGCACCGGAGCGTGGCTCCTTAATCTTCACGCCGCTTGTTTCAGTCATAAAGACAGCTTGCTCAGAGAAAAACGTAACCCTCTACCTTTCTAACCATCCCCTTTGCAGCCCCGGCCGAGAGTTTTGTTTCTTCTCCCCAGGCTGGTGAGAGTAACTTGCAAGAGTAACTTTTTGACTCAGGGTGCATTTTTTAAGCAGCGTTCATAACTTTCACCTGCCTCCCCCCCCCCCCTTTTCTGGGTCTGGTAGAAAGCCTTGCATGAACGGACTTACACACCCACCTATTCTTTTCTTGTGGATTAATGAATCCAGACTAACAGTTCCAATACACAATCAGTCATCCCGCTCAGCACACCTTAGAGCAGGAACTTTCACCGCTGATTTAACTATTCTTCCTGTAAGGATGAACAGACGTGTAAAACAAAAAAAAAAAAAAAAAACTCCTTGTAATTAGTCTCTATTGAATATTCTTCCCTAAGCATCACTCATCCTCTGTAAGCAGGCCTGGGGATTTTAGATGCTGACACTCCCTGCTTTCCACCTCAACTTTACTTAATATACATTTTATAAAGAGATGCGATTCAGGTCTCCCCCCCCCCCCCCCTGCCTCCTTTGACAAAGGTCGGTGTCAAATACCGCTTCTAAAACCGCGCTCCAGCTCGCTAATGTGCAAGACCCTGACCAGGCGCTTCAGCTGGGCAAGAGCGCACTCTGCATACGCTCCAGGGCGCAGTCCTCCTCTAGCGCAACGATCCCAGGCTAGCCACTGAAAACAGACATCTGGGCGCGAACTCGGATCACTACCAAGCAGGGCTTACAGATCCGCGCAGCATCCCCCAGCCATTGTTGCAGCGATGCGGCGCTGGAGGAATTTCACCCCGCTACCGAAGCGGCTCGGGGTCTCAGGAAGGCGCGTGAATGCCCGGCCCGCCGCGGTCGCTCCGGCCCCCCGCGCGCCCTCTGCTCGCCAGGCCACGCGGGCTTGGCCGCCCGTCCCCGCGGCCAGTTCTTACCTGCGGCGCCGGGGCGTGCGAGGAGCAGCCCGCGCAGGACCCGAGCTGGCTGGCCGAGAAAGCGGGGCTGTTGCGCGCCTGGCGGGGGAAGCTTTTGAATCAGGAGGGGCGGCCCCTTCCCTGCGTCAGGGCTGGGCTGGGCTGGGCTGGGCTGGGCTGGCGGCATTTGATGTCCTGCCTCATGCCTGGGCTATGTGCTTCATTCCGGTGTATTGGGTGGGGGGCCGCCCCGCCGGGAAACACGCCTCTTGCTTCATGCTGGTGGGCGACTTCCTCTTCTCCCGCGCCGTCCAGCCCGAGCACGTGCCGGGAGGGTTTGTCCTCAGCGAAAGGACGGGCGGAGGCGAGCGGTTGCCGGGCTTTGACCGACGGGCTTGGGGTGAAGAATAAAGCCTCCGTCGAGGGAAGACCGATGCCTGGTCGCTTCGTGGACGCGTCCACGAGATCTGTTAGGCCGGTGGCTGGCCGGCCGTGGTCTTCCAGGTTTGGCTGCCACTGGAATTTCCTGGTGGTCTCCTATCACCAAACCCCTACCAGCTCCAGTCCTCCTTAGCCTATGGAGTTCCACCTAGAAATGTGGTGCGTCTCTCTTTTAAAAGGAAAGAAAATGTTTCAGTTGTCTTTCTTGAACTTTGCACATGATCAGGAAGCACTGGGGTGCATGGGTTAAGATGCTGGCTAGGGCTGGGGTGTTGCAGTTTTATGGAAGCTCAGTCTGTGCTTGTTGGACCGATTCTGGCCTGGTTTGCATAACACACAGTCACCACAATTGGCCAGGTTCACTCGATAAGATAAACCATAAACTGTGGTTTATAAATGTTATCGGTTCAGCCACTAGCCAGCCAAACACAGAGTGGCTTGGTGCATTATCTGAAACCATTACATAGCCCCCGGCCAAGCATGTCTCACAGGGTTGTGTTTGGACAAAATTTGGAAATATGTGCGCCAGGTTGAGATTCCATGGGAAAAGTGGAATATAAATCTAAAAAACTAGGAAGGCAGTGCCCCACAAATACCTGTATGGTGGTCTTTCTCCTTGCAGGGTGTTCCTAGCTATGCTGAATCAGAAGTATGAAACTCAGTTTAATTGTAGCTGAGTGCATCCTGCTGAATGAAACTCTTCATGCCTCCCAGCTGAAAGTAAAACTGTTTTGCATGAGAGCCACAGACAAAAGAGTTGCTAAAATTCCAGCGAAGGGGAAAAGAAAGTCAGACCAGAAGAGGGTAACGATTTGGATGACGCAATCAAGGGCAAATTTTAGAAAAGAGTTGGGGAAATCCAAGCGTAGGATAAGGCTAGCAGATGGGGCGAGGCAGAGGGGGAAGACAGGAAGCAAATTGGAGGGGGATTTGAAATGCCAGGCCAGGCAAGGAAGAGAGAAATTGGATTTCTATTGGTAGAAATCCAATAGCTGGAATAAGGAGGCTTGCATGGATGGGTTGATCCTCAGGAGGAAGCCAATTGTAAAGCAGGAAAGGGGAATTGTGGAAGCCTAGAGCTGGAGGGGCTCTTGAAGCCCAATTTTTGCTCCATAAAGCATTTGGATTAGATGGTTTCCAGCTTCTGCTTTAACACATTGGTGAAAGGGGGGGGGTGTCCCAACCTCTCAGCATCGCTGGTCCCCTTGTTGAATTGCTCTTAGGATGTTCTTCCTAGAGTTCAACCAGAATTTGCCTTCCTGTATCTTTAATGTCCTCTGCTCTGGGAAGATGGAGAACAGGTGTGACCTTCTTCCTGTGCTATAAAGTGGGTCTGGATCTCTGGGATCAGCTTAACTCTCTCTTCCATTTCCCTTGGAAAAAAAAATGGTACTTTCTTAACTGTATTGAAGAAGCATATCCCCTGGAGTTCAGTTAAGCTTCCTGCCAAGGCAGAGGCCAGAAGGCTGTAATTTGAGCATCTTTTATTGGCCTGTTCTATCATTATTAGCATCACCAGATTTCCTTTATTGCTTTTTTATATATAGATTTCTCAAAGGCTGGGGAGGGAAGAACCACCCACGAACACACACATCACTTGAAATGTTTAGATCTAATCTAATTACCTGGGAGTAAGTTTGATATAACTCACTTAAACCTATCTGAGTTCATGCAATGCTCTAAACCAGTGTTGCTCAACCTTGGGAACTTTAAGACCTGTGGACTTCAATTCCCAGAATTCTCCAGCCAGCTGGCTGGGGAATTCTGGGAATTGAAATCCACAGGTCTTAAAGTTGCCAAGGTTGAGCAATACTGCTCTAAACACAAAATGTGTGTTAAAGTGCAAGTGTTGGGTTCAGATATTACAGCTTAACCTGATGACCTGATTCATACAACTGGCTAAGGCTCTGCCTGGATTCCCACCGCAGACCAGATTTTGACCTGCCCAACCCTGTTTTGGCCTGGCCTCATGGGGGGATGGGAACCCAGCCAATTGGACTGATGCTTAAATAGACATGCATAAGATTGATTATGATTAGACTGGACCCTTACCCCAGTTAATCAAGGTTTCTCAAAGTTAATGGAAAAACACGTTTTTGCAAAAACAGAGGAAGACAAGCTCTGTGTGGATTCAGAGAGGCATCTGTGGTTTGCATACTGTACCTGGGCTGCAAAACTCCGAAGGATCACTAGATGGAGACAGAGAGACGCAGAAACACTGGCTGTCTGCTGCCCCCTAACTCTCCTTTGGGATTCTGCATCCAGATCTGGTGGGCTTACTCTGAAGTTTCCTCTTTCCGCTGGGGTTCCTGCATTGCATGCAAAAAGCCCCATGCATATATTCCGGCATCTTCCAGGTTAAGGCTTGACAAATCTCTTTCTGAAACATTGGCGAGCTGTGGCCCGTCAGTGACCACAGTAATGAGAGAGGAAGGCCAGTGATCTCATTCGATATACAGGCTTTTCTTGTGAAATGTTACCTGCCATTATCGGATCTAAAGGCAAGAGACTGTTTTGTCCCACCAGAAGAGATCTAGCTTTGGGGGATTAGTTAGTCAGTTCAGACTCAGACCATTAATTGCGCCTGTTTTCAATTGAGCAATGGGGGTGGGGGGTGGGGTGGATGGCTGGAACCCATTTATTTATTTCTTTATTTTATTTGTCATGCTGCTGATGTGCCAAACAGCCCGGATTCATGCAGGAGCAACGTTCTCTAGACGGTTTAGAAAGTTACTTGGAAACATGAAATGTTGATACATACATATATTTTTAAATGAGGAAACAAGAAACCCCCTGGTAAAATTTGGTGGCATATGTATATGATAAATCCATAAAAAGCCACAGCAAGAGAAAAAACTAAAGCAAAAACTTGTAGGGTGTACAGAAACAGCTCAGGAAGGAAAATATGTGGTCTGTAACATGGACTATCCTAAACTGAAAAGCAGAAATACTTAAAGGAAGGACTTTCTTGATACTTGGGGGGAAAAGAAATACAAAATGTAAAATTCTGCGGTTCTGGTTTCGGCATCAGCTTCTAAAATCCAGATCTAGTCTTACTAGTTTTTCTAAGGAAGTTTTCCTGAATGTTTTCCCCATTATTCTTCTTTGAATACAAAATATGGAATGAATAATGTCACAGAGAAATAGATATGTAGATATCATTGCTCATTAAATATGATATTAGATATCATTAAATATCAGTTGCAGTGCTTGGGGGCAAAATATGTGAAAAACAACTCAATTATCCCTATCTTATCCATCAAGTCGTGGATTAATTTTCTATCTTTATATACATTATACTTAAGTTTTTAAATAGGAAGGAGAATATGGAAAAGACTCTCAGGTATTATTTGCCATTATAAACGTAAGAAGTATTTCCCCACTATGCTAACCCATTATGTTATATTGTTAACCGCACACCACATGATCAGCCATTCAGACTGTAAACCACAATGCCGAGGTAAAGGAAACTGCATAATGATTTAATCATGGATTGGGCAATCTGCTTGGAGATGCTCAAGACCAGTGTTTTTCAAACTTGGCAACTTCAAGATGTGTGGACTTCAACTCCCAGAATCCCCCAGTCAGCACATTCCCCATCCACGCATATTGAAGTTGCCAAGTCTGAAAAGTACAGACTGGGGGGGGGGACCCCAAACAGGTAACCATGCTGGGGGGGCAGAAACAAAGGATAAAACAATGGGTAGTAAGAATATGATGCAAACCACATGACTGATGTACTCGGGTGTGATATCCTGACACAACGCTGAAAGGCTGGGCTGTGTGTTGTGAAGTCCCAATGCACGTTTCTTCATTTCTACCTCATCTTGCTTTTCCTGGAAGCTTGTGAACAAACACACACCATTGGAGAGACTATTTCAATATATTTGTAATCTTCAGGTGAGACACAAAATGCTAAACGTTTCTAGTAAGTCTGTTTCGTTCATTTTGCAATGATGGAAGTAATCTAGAACGGGGATGCCCGATGTGAATAAAACAATCTTTAATTAAAAGATTCCTCACAAGCCTGCCGCCATGTTAGTTTCTTCAGCCAATGCTCCTTCCTACACTTTCAAATACGAGGGCCATGTGTACTTTGAAATGATTTGGAACAATAATGTCTGTAGGAAGGGGGCAATGTCTCCAAGATGGTGGGTGTGGCATGGGGATCAGAGCTTCAGTCCCCATGCCTCACCCACCACCTTTCAGATTTTGATTCCATTGTAGGTACCCATCATTTGGAAGGATTTTTTAAAATTCTGCCTTTTTATTATTTTTATAAATAACTCAAGGCAGTGAACATACCTGATACTCCTTCCTCCTATTTACCCCACCACACCACAACCCTGTGAGGTGGGCTGGGCTGAGAGAGAGGGACTAGCCCAAAGTCACCCAGCTGGCTTTCAGGCCTGAGGCAGGACTCGAACTCACCGCCTCCTGGATTCTAGCCTGGTGCCTTCACCACTAGGCCAAATTGGCTCTTGGACCCTCTATGAGCACAGCTTCTCCTTCCTATGTAAATTTGCTACCATTTTTTCCCCCCAGGCTCCTACATGAATTTGAAAAATGAAGCGGCTGCTTGAAGGAGTTCATCTGAGGGGACTCTTAAAGCAGCCATGCCCTTTTTCAGTCTCACTTAGAAACCTGAAAAAAGAGTTGGGCTGCTTTGATGAACAGCAGAGAGATGCTGTGCTTATATGAAGTCTAAAACCCTTTCAAATTATTTGCCGAGGGTGCCTTATTAAATATCCATTGGTCTAAAGCAGTGTTTCTCAACCTTGGCAGCTTTAAGATCTGTGGACTAAAACTCCCAGAATTCCCCAGCCAGCCATGCTGGCTGGGGAATTCTGGGAGTTGAAGTCCACAGATCTTAAAGTTGCCATGGTTGAGAAACACTGGTCTAAAGAATGGTTTATTATGGATATACCATGTACTGGTACAGTAGATCTAGCAGAAAAGAAAAAGCATAGATTTAATTTCTTGCATTGCACAATTTTTGGTTTCCAATTAAACAGGCAATAAAGATACAGTAGCATTGATTATTACAAGAAAGTTGTTTCACTGCCTTCTACTTTTTTCAAAAACTGCCAAGCAAAATCAGCGGCTATCATTTTGCGACCAGAGATGCGAATATATACCAATTAGATTACAATCTTCCCAGTATCCTCTAGGCAAGCAAGCTTTAAGGGTGAGAATATCATTTGTGAATGATTTTTATAGTCCATTCTTGATGACTAAACCAGTACAAATTTCAAAGAAATTTTAGACCACGACTTGTTCATACTTGAGTCATCACATTCCATTTTTAATTTTGAAAAAGGGTTTCAAGTGAATTGGAAAGGGTGGGGGTGGGGGTGGAGGTTTTCCCTCTCATTTGCTTATGGGGGGGCGTACAATGTGGTTTCCATGTGCTTCCCACCTTAAAATGGTAGAAGCAAGGCTCTCACACTTCAGTAATTATAGTCAGAGGAGGTTCTGGGTCCATGAACATGACTGGGGTGGGGTTGTCCACGGGCCTGGGACTGCAAGTTGCCCACCCTTGGCTCAGAATTCTGAGCAATCCCAACCACATTCATCTTCATAACTCCAACCACCCAAACCTCATGATATCAGGGCAGAGTTCCTCACTCACCCAAAGATACTTCTTCTAGCCTCTTGAGGGATGAGAGATACAGAAGTCTGGAGACCTCAGAACTCGTCTATTTTGGGTGATCTTGGAATTAGCCTCGCAGAGGTATTGTGTGTGATCGCTCAGCAAGCTTTACTAGGTCAGTTACAAACTTAGCCCCATCTACACAGCATCTTAAACCTTGGCTAGTGTTAATTTGGGATAGCTTTTTGTGACTTAGCCTGTTATACGAATCCAGCTGATTTTATTCTTTTATAGGTGGATGTGTTTTGCAAAGCAGAAAGTGGGTTAATTCAGTAACCACAGGAAGCAGGTTGTGGAGTCTTTATGACATGAATCTAACCATTGCCTGTGTCTGTAGAAGCTTCCAACTTTGGTTGAAATGATGAAAGCCGGGCTGCACTGTCACACTGCAGCCTCTGCCCCTTTGGGACATGTGGATGATGTCATGACATATGTACAAAGGGGTGGGGCTCGCATCACAACAGCAGAATGCTGATTTCATCATTCTGCCCCCCCCATCCCCAGGGACACCACTGGGTAGGGACTACAAACGTTCTTGCAGATATGAGCTCAAATATAACTAAAATGTTTGCAAAGTTTATATATAGAGTGTTAGGGTGTGTGTGTGTATTGCTACTAAGATAACAGCCCAGTGTTTGTTGTTATAATTATACCAATTATGTCAAGTGAATTTTATTTTTTCAAAATCTGATCTTGCTGTGGATTTTATCATACTTGTTAATTGGCCAGCGGCTGTAATAAAATATAGTGGTGGTGTTATACACAAAAGCTCCAGCCCAAAAAAGGTGGTTGTGCGGATCGGATAGTCTCTGGTGGAAAGAGATCAGTCCCAGAATGGAGTGGAGGTGGGTGTTTGAGAACAGCAGAAGAAGAAAGTGCTTACACCAAAGGAGAAGGATGGGGCACAGCTTCAGCACTTTTTCCTAAAGTTCATCATGGCCAATGAGCTATGCCACCTCTTTTTCAACCAACTTTGGGCACATCCAGTCAGTGAGTTGAGCGTGTTTTCCTCCAGTCCATGAAATGGAAGAAGAGTTTGCTGGCATATTTCCTTCTGTTTCAACTGCCAACTGCTATTCTCTCTTGCTAGCAAAGCGGTGCTGTTTCCGTGTGGAACGTGTGACAAAAAGTGAGTGGTGGATTTGCTGCTGGTGGGGAAAACCTCCCCCAATTGCTCCTCCAATGTGGGCTTGGGGAGGAGGCACGCTTAGGAGGACATGCGAATGAGCCCTCTTGGCCTCTGGAATAGCTAGTTGATAGAAAGAAAATGTGGTTATTTTGTTCTGCTGTATGAATCCAACCCATTGGCTGAGTTGGGGAGTCAGACTATTGGACCCACCTGAAATTGAGTTAACCCCATAATCCAGTCAAGGGTGCTGTGTGAACACAGCCCAAACCTCTCTCTCCCCTTCCCCGCCATCTTCTGATAAATGAAACCCACTGGCATAACATTACTATTTTGAAGAGTTGTATATGGCTGTTTCAGTGGGGTTGCTCTTGGAATCGTGGAATCATGGAATCATCGGATTAGAAGGGACCTTGGAGGTCTCTATCTGTTGATAGATGCAGGATTTTTTTTTTTTTTTAAATGTGTTTAGAGTCACACACAAACATTCTCTCCAAGGCTTCTTTTCACGGCCTCTCTGCTTAAAAGGAACGGCCGACTCTTGTGTCTCCAAACGTTTCGGTGGTTTGGAAAGGGACCCCAGAGCATCAGTTCAGGAGGGGCAATTACGTTTGCTGCCTCTAGCACCAGCCCTCGCCTGTGCGCCGTCTCAGAAGCCGGCCTTCTCTGCTTTATGTCAGTCCGCCCCGGGTTTCTGACACGTGGAATGTTTCTCTAGATGCTGTTGGGATTAGTCACTTCAGAAGCTGGCTTGCAACTCCAGCCACTTCCCAATCCTGGGCCACATCCCTGCCTGTGGGTCAGCAAAGGGCAAATCCACCCCCACCTCAGGCCAGGCCAGTCTGCAGCTTCCAGTTCAAAGGATATTTCCCTGAAACGGGTGTGCCCCAGTCCCGTTGTTCGAGCGATAGCGAAAGGCCAGGAGTCAGCCATGCCCAGCTTCTGAACTGCCTACGTTTCTAGTGTTATCTCTGCGGATTAAGCGGCTGCCTCAAGGTTTTTTTCCTCTGCCCTTCCAAGATGCTTTTCCATTGGGGGATGACCGCATGCGGTCAGGATGACTTCATTTCGTGTTATCTTCAGTTGAAAACAAGCACCTTCGATGGAGAAGCCCTGGGATAGACCCTTATTATAAATAAAAAATAAATAAGCAAGTCTCCGTCATTCAAGAACTAGGCAAAATTTGCCTGTGACAACCATATGTAGCAAGCCAGACATCCTAATCATAAACATACACACACACACACATACACACACACAGAGTATTTTTAGCAAATCAGTTCTCTCCTATTCCTTCTGCCATTTTAATTGTTGATGTTAGTGGTTCACCATCAGCCTCAGCCTAGACATTGCTTGGCAGAAGCAAGGCCAGCCCTACCATTAGGTAGAATGAAGTTGTTTCCTTTGGCAGCACAAGTTGTGATTTGGGGTTGGGCTTAGGGGCAGCCAAGTTGGAGAGCAAGCCTATTTTATGTCTCTAAATGAGCTTGTGGTTGATTTCAGGAGCAAAGGAAGATGGATCTGTTGCCAGTGTTGAGGAAAGATTCAACTGGTAGCTCTGGAGAGATGAAACGGAAGGTTTGCCATCTTGTTCTTTGCCTTAGGCTGAAAGATATCTTAAGAAAGGCCTGGGTGGAGATCTTCCTTCTCAAAATTTACACTGGTAAAAATTTGAATCTCCAAAAACCCAACTATTACATCCTCTTATCTGGAGACCCTCAATCATTCCCCAACCTGTGGTCCTTCCAGGAGCATTGGGATAGCAATTCCCAGAATTCTCTGCCAACATAGCCAAAGGGCTTGGCGAAATTGTAGTCCAAGGAACTTGGGGAGCCCTAACTTGTGGACAGCTGATCTGCATCCTACTTCTAAACTTATTATATCTGGTTTTCATTTAATGGTGTGCTGTTTAAACCAATCAGTAATTGGGCAAGTCAGTGATAAAAGGCAGAAACCAGACAGCAAGTCTATAAAAGCAGTTCTCCTAGCTCTGGTAGAGGCCTTCTGGAGTCGGGGGAGGTGAATTGGGAGGGGACAAATCAACATAGAAGCAAAGTCACACAAGCAATGAATGCCCAGGTATCCTTTGCCAAATTCTGATCTGTAGGAGGTTTTGGGACCAAAGCACATTTGACTGATTATCGCCTCTACTGCAATTGTTGGAGCTCCAGATGGCTTGGGCTCCAAGCCAGTTCTCTCTTTCTTATCTTCCCAGCTGTCACTCCAACTCCTGGAAAAAGGTAAAAAGGAGAGAGAAAAGCAAGGTGTTCCTTGGCTGGCTGGCTGGCTGGCAGGAAGGAATTCCCAAGCGTTTGTGCGACCACAAGAATGCCTATGTGCACGTCTCCTTTTCTCCACCCAGCCAAGGGGGCCCTGGTGCCTACTTTATGGATCGCAGAGCTTCTGTCTTTCTGTTTGAACCAGAGCCCATCCGAAGGGCTGTCCAGGTGCGTCAGGTTGATTATTTTTTTAAGGGTCAAAAGAACAGTAGCAAGGACGTTGCTCCCTAGAAGTTGCTTCTGGGCAACAGGCAGCTTTCCCACCCTCCTTCCCCCTGGGCCACCGCTGCACACCCCAGCTTTGCAAATACCTCTTATCTCCTGGTGAGAGACCTTGTGCAAACTCTTCTCAACACGCTTCCCTTCAGTGTTTTGCTCCATCGCCAATCCTTCTCGATAATTTGCCCATCAGCTTTTAGTTCCATTATGGGAGTTTCCATTACATCAATTGAGCTCCAGGATGCACTCAGTTTCAAGACATTAAGGGCCTCTCCTTTCATTGTCAGATGCCTTGGGAACTGTTTTTCTGTTTTGCTGGCATGACTCAGGTGCTTGAGAAATCTTATCCTGGGTCTACTCCTGAAAAGCTGATGCCAGGCCAAATCCTGGGCCGTGAACCTGGCTGATTTGGTAGCAGTCAAAGAAGGACCTTCACTGTCAATTAAAGTAGGAATGTGCATTCCAATCTTTGCCAGATGAAAATAGAATATTCTAATGTTCTTGTAAACATCACAGTCCTTGTGAAAACAATGACTATACACCTCCCATTATATATTGCTAAAATTGTACTTTGTATATTTATTTTGCTATAGCCTGCTCTTTGTTGGCATCCCAAACAGAGCATATTAGTAAATGGACCGTCATTGACAGATTTTTGTTTTCTCCCTGAAGGTAGCAGCTAATGGACTGAAGCTAAAAATCAGAATATTTCAGGCTGGAATTGTGCCTCTGGCCTAACATTTCCAAGTAGCCTTGGACAAGCCATTCACTTAAACTCCACATTTTCAGTCTGCAGCTTGGGGTATGGGAATAACTTAGAACATTTTTTTTCAGTTTGGAAGGGAAACGAATTACAGTAGCTCTCCTGGGAGAAGCGTTGGGGTGGAAACTTCCAGAAGTCCTTTGGGTATTTTGGCCAGGAATTCAGAGGGTCCTAAGCCCAACTTTTCTGCAGGTTCTAGAGTCCCCAATCCATGCATTGCACTGTCAACGTTCAACAGCACGTTGCCAATATTGGGTGGATTCCTCTTTAAAAAAAATAACAAGCAGTATAGGTATGCTAAGCCTCTGCTAAACTTAAAGTCCCTATTTTGCTTTTAAAAAAAACCTGGACCCCCAAAAGAAAAAAGATGCAGCAAGGAAATGCCAGGGATGGGGACAGGGTGGCTGAGTAGAGCATCCATTTTGTTCCCCTGACCTGTTGGTCACCTGGTTGGCCTGTCTGTCCTCCGCCTTCCTCATCTTCTACAGCCCCAGGAAGCAGCCACAGAGACATTGGTGTGGCTGCAGGATATTGCTGGCGGGGGGTGGTAGAAGAGGTACAACTTGATTCCTTGGCTTGTCTGATGGGACTTTGGGAGAGACATTAGATCTTCCAGTTCTGGTCCAACAGACATTGCAAGAAGGCAACCCTGTTTAAAGGAAGCAAAAGAAAATCATCCTTTTAATGGAATATATGTAGATGGGATGGGATGGGATGAGATGAGATGGGATGAGATAAGATAAGATAAGATGAAAAAAAACAACAACAAAAACCCCACAAATAAACAAACCACAATGCTGAGATTGAAGACGAGAAGAAACACATACCCTTCGACGATACGTCCTTCCCTCCCAGCTTGATAACTATCTTCACAGAAGGATGTTTTAATGGGGCCAAAATGATATCCTTTTCATTGCTGTTTAGAAACCTAGATTCACTGAGCTCATCTAGGAACGTGTGAGGCCTGCAGGAGAGAGCTTTGACTGGCCAAAACAAATGCTTTGCATCACCTCACAACCCTTGATCAGGACTGAAGTGGTTTGCCCACCCTAGAGTCCACTTAGGTTGAGGCAGAGATGAAATGCAAATCAATAAATATCTAAGGCTGTGCAGAAGCAGGAATACAAGGAAGAGATGGGTTTTGAGGGGTTCTTGAGCCTTCATGGAAGGGGGTGCCCCTTGAAGATCTGCCCAACCCAATTGCCAATAGGTTTCCAAATACACATTTTGGCATCGCACAGAGAGAATTATTTTTAACCTAGCAGGGAGGTGTCTGCCCCCAAAGGCTTATGGACGAAAATCAGACAAAGGTGGAACCTTAGAGGAAGTGGAAGGAAATGGAAATGTCACAGATAATTGACTTTGCATTAAGTATATTGAGACTTACGCACATGCTCTTGAATTCCACAACTTTTGTCACTGCAGATGTCACCACAGTTTCTTCATCCTCACAGGCACTGTCATTTAAGGACAGTGATTTCCTATTCCTTCTTTTGAACTAGATCCATCTTGTTTCATCTCCCACAACAGATGCAAATTCTTCCTTTCCTGGAAGCTGGAAGAATCCAAGGTGCTGTCAGCCCTCCAAGGTAGACCAAACTTGGAAACTGGAGACAAGCAAGCTAATGCTACTTTTATTATAGGGTTACAGTAACAGAATCTTGCAAGTCTGAATGTGCTTCCCCCTCCCTTTAACTTCATGAGAATAAGGGAGGGTCCTGCCTGAGACGCTTTCTCAAATTACATTTCTGCCCTGGACTCAGATTTCTTTTATCTGACCCTTGTCTTGGTTGTGGCTCTTCCTCCTGTTCCTCAAGGTTATTCCTTCTTCTCATTTTAGGCACTCTGTCACCTTCAACACAACATGACTCTCCCAGCCTTTTCCCTTTATTTTCTGGAACAATCATTCCTAGATTTATCCTATCTCAGGTGTCCCCAAATACTACTTTAGAGAGACAACATTTCTTTCTCTGAAGGATTTTTGAGGATGGTTTTCTAGTTAAATACATCCAAATGAATTTACTTTGGGAATTATTTCTAAAATGTATAAAGGAATATCCAGTCAGTGTTGGAAGTGTGAAAAGGAAGAGGGGACTTTTTATCATGTATGGTGGACTTGTGAAAAAGAAAAAAAAATGGGTACAAATTCATGCAATGATCCGAAAGATATTATGGACTAATTTCATAATGAAACCAGAATGATTTTTACTGGGTTTTATGTACAAGGAATTAGCAAAGAAATATGGGAAATTAATATTGTATATGGTAACTGTGGCAAGATTATTGTATGCAAAAAAGTTGGAAAAGCAATGAAATGCCTACAGTGGAAGATTGGATCGTAAAATTAACTGAACTTGCAGAAATGGTGAAGCTGACCAGTCTGGTCAGAGAAAAAAAATGATAAAGACTTCTTTAAAGGACTGGAAGCCTTATATGGACTTTTTGCTGAAAGAAGAAAAAAAATGAATTGATGACTAGGGATTTGGGGATTAAAAACGAGATAAAGAGGTTGGGGGAACGTTTAAGATCACAATTACTTGATAGAAAGAAGGGCGGAACGCATTTTTTTTTCCCCGATTTCTTTCTTGTTTCTCTCTCTCTTATTTTCTATCTTTGTTCTTGGGGTTTTTTTTGTTTGTTTGTATATTTTATTACATTAAACATTTCTAACAAAAAAAGGAAATTGTTTCTAACGTTACCCTACTAAATGGAAGTCACTATTTCTAAAGTTGCATTTCTATGTTATGCAAATTCGCATGTGCAAATCTGTCTCCTCTTGACCCCCCCCCCTTTTTTAAATAATGCCTTTCTTTTTCCTTGGGGAGAAATGTGTAATTGGCCATCCTAATCTCACCCTACTTTTGGCTACGTTCCTCAGAGCACCATTTGCCTTGTCTTAAGTCACAGATCCATCGTCGTAAAGTTGACTATCAGATCGGAAACCTCTCCATAAGATGCAGCGCCAAAGTTTTGCTCCCCCTGCAACCCTCTCTTCAGAAGGAGCCCTTCCCAGCTCCTCCAGCTTGTTTGCTTCATAGCTGAATAACCTTTAATCTAAATCGACTTTCCTACTGCTTACAAATCACTGCTCCCCTGTCTACCTGCTTCTCTTTCATGGACAGATGAGCCATTGTTTCATTGTTGTGGAGATCCCTTAAGCAGTCAATAGCCAGCATCGGATTTCTCCTTTAATCTTCCTCAATGCCTCATCCCCCTTAATCCCCTTTGAAACTCTTTCTTTCTGGATCCAATCCCAGTGTAACATCCTGTTTGAATTTGTGGTCGCTGAGCTGTAGGTGCTGTTGCAATAAGCTTGGTGGGAATTTTAGCTTCACAAATTCCAGTCTATCTACAGTATCCATAGAAAAAACAGCACTGTTTTCAGGCACTCAAGATAAGGACAGACACCTTTTTTTTTCCCCCTGAGGAAGAATATGATCAGGTGTTTTTTTTTTGGTAGTTTTTTGGTAATTTTTAAAAAAATTGTTTTATTGTATTATAAGATGCAGGTAATCAGTTTTTGAGTAGTGTGCCACGGGGCAGCCACTCAAAAATAGAGGCTAGGATAAAGAAGTGGGCAGGCCTGTAAGAAAATCAACATTCGTTTTAAGTTCCATTTAATGTTTATTCAAACAAATTAAATAGAGCTAATGTAATTCTTCTCCAGTTATTTCATAACTTTTCTTTCTGGCCACTTGAAAATGACAGTTTGGGAGCAATCTTTGGGAGGGTTCTGGAGACAGCCCCCCAGTGCTCTTGGGGGTGCTATTGCTAGTCCTGGAATATTGTACATTCCTGGTTTAAATGCATTTCTATTGACACATCAGTCACTGGGTTCCAGTCTGGAGAACCTTGAATTAAAGCATCACCTTTGCTGCAGATTGTGGATTGTATTTTTCATACCATATATATATATATTCCCATTGTTCTCTTATGGGGAAATCAGTTTCAGCGGGATTGGGATCTTGGTTTTCTTGTGTTCAGTAGTGATGGGAGAAATGTGTGGGCTTCTAAGATGTCATTCCATCATATCTTCCAGCATTTCTCGCTGCTGCCCATGGTGGGGGTAGTAGTTCTAAGAGATTTGGGAGCTCTCCAAACCTGTTTTGAGAAGGGATGCACCCACACGCACGCACACACACACACTGTTATACCTTATTGCTATACAGTATATAAGCATTCCAGATTTGACCAAATTGTGATCTGGCCCTCTGTGCATTTAAAATTTGAATTTTATCTACAACTTTTTCAACGACAGGTACAGACCATACCTTTGAACGCCATTTTTCAACTGTTAAATTGTCTAAAAGTTTCCATTGTTGACATTATAGATTTGGCAGCTAAGAGTAAGAATATAATACGTTCTGGAAATCAGAGGAATCTTTATCGGTCTGTGTGCAAGAATTGAAGTTGAAGGTAATAGGTAGATGACCTTTATGCCCAATTCAAACAATGTATATATCTAGTAATGACTGAATAAGATGCTGGAGGGGATGTCAACAGAAGGCTACATTTCTTCATATGTGGGAGGCCTGCAAAAAGGATGCACCATTCTGGCAGAATATGTTCTGGGAAGTCAAATCTAGGATTAAACAAAAGGTAGAACGTGTCCCTGAGTTGGGGTTATTACATATATTTTGAGGGAAAGGATGCTAAGCTGAACTGTTGGGACTCATTATGAGTTGATTGTTGCATCATATTTATTCATCTTTTTCCCAAGGCCTCAGACATTTTCTCAGGGAGAAAAAGAAAAACTGCCCTTCCATGGGATAACACTCTGTTGGTGTTAAATTGGCTTCCAGTTCACCTACAGCAAATGCCTTGAACCTGGGTAAAGACTGGCGAATTAAGGTTCAGGAAATATTCCCTGGATATGCTCGTGTCAAAAGGTGACCTGAACACCTTTCTTCTCCAGCATCAGAATGGAAGCATTTCTGTCAAAGAGGTGTGGTGTTCACACAATATTGTTCAATTCTGAGTCATGGGTTGTAAGCCACAATGCCTGTGCTCACAGAACACATGAAGTCAAAACCATCTTAACATGCTGGCTTGGCTTTGTGATTGCTGTTAACTGCTGTTTATGATGTAGTGCAGTGTTTCTCAGTCTCAGCAACTTTAAGATGTGTGAACTTCAACTCCCAGAATTCCCCAGCCACCAGGTGTGGACTTCAATCCCTAGAATTCCCCAGTCAGCCCTGGCTGGGGAATTCTGGGAGTTGAAGTCCACATACTGGAGTTGCTGGGGAATTCTGGGAGTTGGAAGTCCACACATTGGTGTTGCTGAGATCAAGAAACATGGATTAAGGTGTTGTACTACCACAGCTATCGCAGCATGAATAGTGTAGCTCTTAGCTTCTCCATGTTGATTGTTAAACCTTAGTCTGTGACTTAAAGCCCTGTTCCCACAACCCATAACCCAGGCAAATGTTCTTATCCATAGTTCTGGCATCAAACATTAAGTGGGTCAAAAGTCCCCATTTGGAAAGACTAGGTTCATCTGAAGTTAGGAGAAGGGCTCACCCTGGGGATAACCCTGGTTGGTGCTCCCTCCTGTAACACTGACAGTGTGTAAGGTTGGGAGAAAGAAAGAAGTGGGTTACAATGATAAATGTTGAGTACTTCACAATTCAGACCATGTGAGTCAACATTTGGATTGTCTTTTTTTCATGGTTTCGGGAATTTCCATCAACACCTTAATCCTATGTCCTCTTGAATGGATTGCTCAACTTTACCTTTTCACTAAGATAACAGTAAGAAAGCTGGATTTTTGTTTTAAGTTACCACTCTCAGCAGATCTATTTTGGTTGTTTACTGGCTCAGATGAGATAATGGGAGAGGTTTGTTAACCCCATGTTGCATATATAGACTTAAGTTCACATATTACATTAAGCCATAGTTTAAACATTTGTTGAGAAAACACACACACACACACACAGAGTTGACTGGATTCACACATCATGCCAAGCCATAAACCTGGGCAGCTTATAGCTTTATATCCTTCCGTGATCCTTGTGGATCTTCTGACCATGACTGCTAAAACCTGACAACACAGTCTCCTATTATTTTGACTTATTAAGAATAAGCCTTAAAATAGGAAAATCGTCATACCACTATCAATAAAGCGTTAGGGTTTTTATTTATTATATTGCGGTCTCAACCAGGTTTTTGAAGCCCAGATTGGATAGATCTACTTCAGCTCATGTTGGATGGCCCATTGGTCAAAAAGAAGAAGAAGTTGCCACTCAAAAGGAAGAAGACATGGAGATACGTAACATTTTCATCTGCTAATAAGTATGTGTATAGATCATGAACTTCTTACTGCAAAATTTAGGCTTAAATTGAAGAACGTAGGGAAAACCACTAGACTGCTCAGGTATGACTTAGATCATATTCCTTGTGAGCACACAGTGAAGGTGATGAATAGATTTAGAGGATTAGATTTGGTAGACAGAGTGCCTGAAGAACTATGGACGGAGGTCCGTAACATTGTACAGGAGGCAGCAACTAAAACCATCCCAAAGAAAAAGAAATGCAAGAAAGCAAAATGGCTGTCTGATGAGGCTTTACAAATAGCTGTGGAAAGAAGGAATGTGAAAAGCAAGGGTGAAAGGGAAAGATATAAGCAACTGAATGCAGATTTCCAGAGAATAGCCAGGAGAGATAAGAAGGCCTTCTTAAATGAACAATGCAAAGAAATCGAGGAAAACAATAGAATGGGGAAGACTAGAGACCTCTTCAAGAAAATTGGAGATGTCAAAGGAATATTTAGTGCAAAGATGGGCATGATAAAGGACAAAAAAGGCAGGGACCTAACAGAAGCAGAAGAGATTAAGAAGAGGTGGCAAGAATACACAGAAGAACTATACAAGAAAGATCTTAATGTCCCTGATGTCCATGCTGGTGTGGTCACTGACCTTGAGCCGGACATCCTAGAGAGCGAAGTCAAGTGGGCCTTAGGAAGCATTACTAACAACAAAGCTAGCAGAGATGATAGTATTCCAGCTGAGTTATTTAAAATACTAAAAGACGATGCTGTTAAAGTGCTGCACTCAATATGCCAGCAAGTTTGGAAAACGCAACAGTGGCCACAGGATTGGAAAAGGTCAGTTTACGTTCCAATTCCAAAGAAGGGCAATGCCAAAGAATGCTCAAACTATTGCACAATTGCACTCATTTCACATGCTAGCAAGGTTATGCTCAAAATCCTACAAGCTAGGCTTCAGCAATACATGAGCCGAGAACTACCGGATGTACAAGCTGGGTTTCAAAGAGGCAGAGGAACTAGAGATCAAAGTGCCAACATTCACTGGATCATGGAGAAAGCACGAGAGTTCCAGAAAAACATCTACTTCTGCTTCATTGACTATGCAAAAGCCTTTGATTGTGTGGATCACAACAAACTGTGGCAAATTCTTAAAGAGATGGGAATACCAGACCACCTTACCTGTCTCCTGAGAAATCTGTATGCGGGCCAAGAAGCAACAGTCAGAACCGGTAATGGAACAACCGATTGGTTCAAAATAGGGAAAGGTGTACGACAAGGCTGTATACTGTCACCCTGCTTATTTAACCTATATGCAGAGTACAGCATGAGAAATGCCAGGCTGGAAGAATCACAAGCCGGAATTAAGATTGCAGGGAGAATCATCAATAACCTCAGATATGCAGATGATACCACCCTAATGGCAGAAAGTGAAGAAGAACTAAAGAGCCTCTCGATGAGAGTGAAAGAGGAGAGTGCGAAAGCTGGCTTGAAACTCAACATTAAAAAAACTAAGATCATGGCATCTGGACCCATCAATTCCTGGCAAATAGAAGGGGTAGAAATGGAAGCAGTAACAGACCTCATTTATTTGGGCTCCAAGATCACCACAGATGGAGACTGCAGCCATGAAATTAAAAGACGCTTGCTCCTTGGGCGGAAAGCTATGGGAAACCTAGATAGCATATTAAAAAGGAGAGACGTCACCTTGCTGACAAAGATCTGCATAGTTAAAGCTATGGTTTTTCCAGCAGTAATGTATGGCTGTGAGAGCTGGACCATAAAGAAGGCTGAGCGCTGAAGAATCAATCCCTTTGAATTGTGGTGCTGGAGAAGACTCTTAAGAGTCCCCTGGACTGCTAGGAGGTCAGACCAGTCAATCTTAAAGGAAATCAACCCTGACTGCTCATTGGAAGGATTGATAATGAAGCTCAAGCTCAGATACTCTGGTCACCTAATGTGAAGAGAGGAGTCTTTGGAAAAGACCCTGATGCTGGGAAAGATGGAAGGCAAAAGGAGAAGAGGACGGCAGAGGATGAGAGGGTTAGACAGTATCACTGAAGCAATGAGCATGAAACTGAGCAAACTCAGGGAGGCATTGAAGGACAGGAAGGCCTGGCGTGATATGGTTCATGGGGTCACGAAGAGTTGGACATGACTTAACGACGGAACAACAACAACAACAATGTGTATAGATGGACATTTAAACGTGAGTGTTGTTTTTTTAAAAAATGGGGGTGGGGGAGATGGTGACCAGGTGAAGTGTGTAGCTGGTTAGTGGAAGGTCCAAGTGCTAAAACTGGTTGGTACCTCCAAGCTCCTTGCTACTGTCCCCTCTGAAGATACCTCTTGGCTGCCAGAAGATTCCTGCAGACTATTCTGGTACACAAATACACACCCATGGATAATATGTTTAAAACCTTGCTACAGATCTGCATGTCTAACAGCAATTGGTCCATGAAATGGGGTGAAATTCTCCCTTAGGTCATGAGTGAAGAATCGAGGCATGCATTCAGAAAACAGAGGGCTGCTCCTGATCTGAAAGAGAAGAAGCTGCAGCCGCAGAGGCCACTGGCAAGGCATTTGTGAGGAGAGAAGGCTTAAATGATAAGAAAAGAATGTAAGGAGATCCATTTAAATGGTTGCTGGAGTGTGTTTTCCACTGAAATAAGGATGATCTCTCTTGCCAACATTGATCATTCATTAACAATACCCGAGAGCCCAGGGGATAAACGAATCAGCAGCAGGAGGAATCCTGATGCAGTAACCCCTTCCCAAGATCCAGAAACATCTTCTGAAAATAAGTGCGGGCTCGGTGAACATGAATTAAAGTGCTACCCTCTCCCACCTTGAGCAAAGCTTGAAACAAAGCTTGAAACAAAGCTCCGAAGGTCACAGCTGAAGAATGGTTGGCCCAGTAGAAAATGTGTATTGCTCTGTTTCAAAGAGCCCTGAGTGCCATGCTCCTTTTCTAGAAAATACTCAGAAATTCAGGGAAGTATTGAAGAAGGGAAAGCAGCCTCTGGAGAAAGGAAAAGAAGAGACACTTGATGCTAGAAAATCTCAAAGTACAGCTCATGAACAAATTGTTTTTTGGGGGAGCCAGGATGAAGGCAAGATGCCTGCTAGGAAGATCACATGGACGTATTGCTGATGCATTTAAGAATTCAGACAATTTGGGGTTGGGAGGGTGAATCGACCCCTTTCAGTTTCTTTTGCTTTTGGATTTTTTCATCTGTCAATTCAGCTCATCCCTTTCTTCTTCTAAGATCTTTTTAAAAACAACCTTGCCCTAAAAGTAGTACATATTTTTGTGCATGTTTCAGATGTGCATGTCTTGTTTATAATTCTCCTTAATGCACCCATTTCTGGTAAACAGTTTTCCATAGCCAAAGGCCTTTTGTGCATCACTTCATTCATACTTCCTTTTTCTGCAGGTCTTGACCCCTGATCTATATAATTATGGTTGATTGACAAACTCCCTTTTGGAGAAGTTCAAATTCTGAAGGCGAGCTTGAGGTTGGCCCTAATATTTTGGCTTCAAAATAAGGTATTAGCTAAGTTTGCATTCAAAAAGCAACAAGAACAAATGTTTCTCTTGTCTCTAATATGAATAGGAGGAAAACAAACCCAAGATAAGCAAAGTTAGCTTCATCAGTTTGAGAATGCAACAAATAACCTAAAACACTTTTCACACTGTTAGTTCAGGGAAGGCTATACATTCTATAATAAGAGAGCTTAGAAAAACAGATTTCTCACAATGCCTTGTAATGGTTTGGGTAAAGTGTTTTTGAGTTCTATCAAATGCTTTAAATGTCTGGTTTTTTCCAACACCACACATTGGCTGAAAGCCAGCCAAAGTACGCAGCTTTGAGCATTGTAATAATACCTCTTCAAATCTGGAATATCCAGGTTTACTTTAGTTGTTCATGGTTAGAATTCTTATAGGCTCATTCTAGATTAAGCAACCGTGTGACTCCCTCTAAATTGAAGGGCTGAGTTTTTGGTAAGGTGTAGGATGGATGATGGAATTCATGAACATAGTGAAACCAAGAATGGTTTGTAAGAGTAGAAAGAGACGGTGATGTCCTCAGGGTGTGGTCAAAAAAGTCAAGATGGTGGCCATGACGGTGTGATTGAAGTTCTGCTGTTTGTTATGTGTGATACACATGAAGAGAAATTAAAGAAAGAAATTAAAGGCAAGAGCTAAGAATATAAGTAGTTCTCATTTAGCAACTGCTTCAGATAGCAACTTTTTGCAGATGCCATGGTAATAAAAAAAATTCATTTTCCAACCAGTGGACCTGTACCACAACAAAAGCCTTCCGTGTGAAACTGATTAAGGTCTAGTCAGTTTCAGGTAGCAGCTGCAAGCTGGCCCAAGGGTTCTAATCCACTAATTAAGGTCACAGAGCTGAGCTTGTTAACTTGTGGTTAGCACTTTTTAGGGACCCCAGGGAGAAAAGCAGCTCAGGAAGAGATTGCTTGTTTAGGCAATCTCTTCTCCCTGCAAGGTGGGAAAAAAAGGGGGAAAAAAAAGGGTCAGGCACAAGAACTTTATCTGAATGGGATGGCAGGAACCAGTGATCTTGGTAGCATCTGTGTCTCTCTCCCTCAGTTATGTGTTCACTTAACAACCATTTCACTGGAACCAACTGCAGTCACTAAATGAGGACTACCTGCATATGTCAAGGGATATCCACAGGGTGTAGTAGATCAAAGTGATGGCCACGACAGTGCAACTGAAGCTCCACCACCTTGCCTTTTTTGACCACACCCTGTGGATATTCCTTGAAAGAGATATAGTGAGCAGTGTTGGTATAATGTTGATTTAACTATATTTCCTTTTTTTAGCTTGTGCGTTAAGCTGGCTTATTATTCCTTATTCCCTTTTCAGTAGTTTACATACCTTTGCTTAACCTAAAAGGGAATAGCGTGATGGGCATGTATGCATGAGGGTGCCAGGTTTTATATTATTTCTTTATTGGATTATTTTAAAAATGCCAAATAACTAACTTTTCTTTGGTGATGCATACATCGACATGCAAGGAAAAAGTGGAAAGTGCAACCGACAATAAATGTCAGACGGAAGAAAAAACATCTGTAATCCAGAGGATAACTAAAAGTCAAGATAGCCGTACTAAAATAGTGTGAGGATCTTAAGCACAGTATATAAAATGCCTGGGGGAATTGCAAAATAATTATGATGATAGATGGTTTATTGCCAATAAAGATTATTTTTAAATGGTGCGATAAACAGGGCAGGTTAAAGAGAGAGCGAAGTGTCGGTTCACCTCATACATACAGATTGGAAGGTGCAATTTTTCACGGATGATTCTTGTCATAAAAATGGAAGTTGGCCTAAACAGTCTTGGAGGGATTTCTTACCGCACGACAGACAGGCTTTTAGGACCGAGGGCTGCACGGTGCAATTCTGAAAGTGACGCGAAGGAGGCATGGAAGAATTAATTTTAGAAAAGTAGAACTCCTCTTGTTCACAATGCAAAATATGGAGGCGGGGTGGGCAGGAACACAAATTAAAGAATAAAATGACCCCTTGAATATCAGTTCCTGGTCCAGTTTTGGTGATTTGGTCAGTTAACAGGCCTGGGGACTATAAACCAATCGCTCAGGAGTTACTGATTGCCTACAGTTAGGCATCCTCTACCTTACAAACTATGATTTTAGATATTTGGGAATGGCAGCAGATTTCAGGCCTCTGAACCAAGGGAGACCTGTTGCTTTCGACCAGTGTTTCTCAGTCTCACCAACTTTAAGATGGGTGGACTTCAACTCCCAGAATTCCCCAGCCAGCACAACCCCCTATTAGTGGATCCAACTGCCCCATGGATGCTTTCTCCCTCTGCTTCATGCTCCCAAAAATTGTGCAAGAGAGGATCTTTGAAAATGCCAGATGTTTGTTTGTTTATTTATTTATATGTCAAATTTATATCACCGCCCAACTCCCCCACAAGGAGGGGCAAAGGCTTTGAAAAGAAACCCAGGAGAGATACCTCTACTAGGACCGATGGCCTGAATTCAAGATGTGTGCAAACGGTTACGTTTTCCAGAACTCTTCATCTGCTAATCAGGCAGATTTCTTTTCTTGTTTTTTTAAAGAGTGGGGGGAAAGGCTGTTTTTTTTTGTTTTCAAGCCTGGATGTTTAATGTCATGCTGTTTGTAGTTTTCTGTCAATCCTAAAATGGAGTCCACGGGATAAATGCTGGGATTTTAGGTGCTGTCAGTTTCAGATTACACCCAGCGGCAAGGGACAAAGGAAAAGCTCAGAAGACAAGCAAACGTCTCAAGACCGGGCTTAAAATAGAGGTCCGGTGACACCTTTAGGGGCCCCGAGCTGCTTAGGAGTCGAGGAGAGGAAGCCCCAACGGCAGGAATGTCAGTGATCAACATCTCCATTGATGCTCAGCCCGTGCGCAAATAAACCGCCCATCAGAGTACTGCTCCCAGCCCCCAGGAGCTCATGCCAAGAAAACCAAGCCCTAAGCAGCTTGCTTGCACACCTGGTGTTCTCACTGTTCAGAGATTTGGGGTGTGAGGCTGAAACAATACTGCCTGAATGCAGGATTCGAACGTCCCTTCGCACCTTGGCTGGGCTGTCAAGGCTTCCATGGAAGTCAATAGGGGTACCTGGGTGTTGACCGCTGATTAGGAAATGTTCTAGTGACAATGTGATGAATGGATGGCCATCGCTGAAGTGCTCAAGCTCCGGTTGGTCCACCCCAATAGTTAAACACCTTCTGACTCACCTGAGGGCTAAATATAGATTTGAGGGGCTGTGAAACACGTTAGCAAAGCTTCCTTCGAACAATGACAGATTACCTGGAGACACGCTGGCCATCTCCGATCCCTTTGAAGCACGTCATTCTGGAAATCAGCTTGCTAGTCTCTTGTTTGCCCTCAGATTCAAACCAAGAAGATAATGTGATGTTTGATTGTTCAGTGCAGCATAAGAGTCTCTCAACTCTTTCCTTTTGTTTACTTTAAGTCTTTGAACTGGCAACTACTAAATTTGGTAATATTTAGCACTGATGAGAACTGGATTGTAGAGCATTTTTATTGCTTTCATTCCCTCCAGGATGCCAAGTGCAACTTTCTTACCCATGCTTACTCCGACTGTTGGGTACATCATCCCCGTCCATCAAATGGTTTCCTTCATGGTGCAGAACGGAGGAAGGATCACCTGGTGTCCTACTTTCCATCTCTCTTCTGCTGCTGTTACGTACATAAAAGGGTTAAATATTCTCCATCCTAATTACTCACACTATTATTTCCAGCGGCCCTGGAAAATTCTGTGTCCTTTTGATATATAGCTAGAGATATACACATCATACAAATTCTTGCTTGTGGTTCACAATTCTCTCCCTGTTTTTCCCTGCCCTGTATCCTGATTTTGCCAATTAACTGCTCTGAGGTTTGCTAATGTTACTAAATAAATATCAAGCTATCTTTTTCTTAGCTGAACTCAGCGATGTGGGCGGTTGTTCAGATCTGGATATAAGAATTAACTGGGAGTGTAATGAGTGCAGATGAAACTGGAAATTACCCATAGTAATTTTCCAACACAAATGAAGTCTAAATAATGCAGAAGAAAGTGGAACTGTTACTTCCTGTTTCTTGATGACAAACTTTCTATTAATGTAGACAGAAATTGCATTTGGGTTTTTTTTTTTTGCAGACATATCATATCGCTGATTCATGTTCAGCTTGTAACCAGCTACAATTCTAAGGTCTTTTTCTTTCTCCTGCCAAATAAGATCTCCTTCCTTCAGTGCTTACAGATTTGCAAACTTGCACCAACAGCTTTGAGCATGAAACTGAGCAAACTCAGGGAGGCAGTGAAGGACAGGAAGGCCTGGCGCGATACGGTTCATGGGGTCATGAAGAGTCGGACACGACTTAATGACTGAACAACAAGAACAACCAACAGCTTATTCACACCTGTGTGCAATTTGGGTATGTGGTTTTTGTGTCAGAAGCCACTCTTTCGGCATATACTTAAAGCCTGGAATAACCTTCTGTAAGAAAGACATGCCAGTCTCAGCCCCATGAACACCACGGCAGAAGAGCTACTCAGTTCGTGAAACTTCTTTTGCTGATCTAGATGAAAAGGCCTGACTCAGTCTGGCAATTCCTATGTTCTTATGTTGATTGCAAGCAGCACCCTTGGAGATCTAATTACATTCACTTTTTCCAAAATAGCAAATCAATCTTATAGTCTGGCGGTGAAGCATCGATACTGATGGGCTGAGCCAGGCAGATGGCAGGGTTGCCCCAGGAACAAAACAATTTGCAGCTTTGCTTCCATGAGAAAATGGAAAATGGCTAGTTTGGGTGGGATAAAAACTATCCATAGGGCAAGGCTCAGTGGATTTCAGGCATGTGGGAAATGGATCCAGTTTGTTAGTTTTTCTATAAAACACTATGGCTCACCAACTAAAGCTGTGCACAGAGTTAATGGGTTTGGTTGGTGGGCAAGGAATGTACACAAAATGGTTGGCTTTGTGTGTTGTTGGTGACTGTGAGCTATAGGCTGGATTAGTCTGCAAATATCTATCTATCTATCTATCTATCTATCTATCTATCTATCTATCAATTTTTCCATTTCTATCTATCCTCTATCCTCCATCTATCTATCTATCTATCTATCTATCTATCTATCTATCTATCTATCTATCTATCTATCTATCTATCTATCTATCTATCAATTTTTCCATTTCTATCTCTCTATCCTCCATCTATCTATCTATCTCTCTCTCTCTCTCTCTCTCTCTCTCTCTCTACCTACCTATCCATCCATCCATCCATCCATCCATCCGCTATCTCTCTATCTATCTCTCTATCAATTTTTCCATTTCTATCTATCCTCTATCATCCATCCATCCATCCATCCATCCATCCATCCATCCATCCGCTATCTATCTATCAATTTTTCCATTTCTATCTATCCTCTATCATCCATCCATCCATCCATCCATCCATCCATCCATCCATCCATCCATCCATCTACCTACCCATCCATCCATCCATCCATCCATCCATCCATCCATCCATCCGCTATCTATCTATCAATTTTTCCATTTCTATCTATCATCCATCCATCCATCCATCCATCCATCCATCCATCCATCCATCCATCCATCCATCTATCTATCTATCTATCTATCTATCTATCTATCTATCTATCTATCTATCTATCTATCTATCTATCTATCTATTTTTCCATTTCTATATATCATCCATCCATCCATCCATCCATCCATCCACCTACCCATCCATCCATCCATCCATCCATCCATCCATCCATCCATCCATCCATCCGCTATCTATCTCTCTATCAATTTTTCCATTTCTATCCATCCATCCATCCATCCATCCATCCATCCATCCATCCATCCATCCATCCATCTATCTATCTATCTATCTATCTATCTATCTATCTATCTATCTATCTATCTATCTATCTATCTATCTATCTATCTTTGTGTTGCTAGGGATTAGGGATTCAAATACAGTTATGTTTAAGAGTTGCACTAAAATCTTGTTCAAGATAACAGATTATTACTCATATTTTATAGACGAGAAAATTGAGAGGTATAAGGTTAGCCACGGTCTGCTATGAAAGTCAATACTTTTAAAATTCATAACATTAACTTGCTGTTGGTGATTTTTGTTTTGTTTTGTTTGTGCCTTGGAGTCAGTTTTTGACTTCTGGTGACTGCCTGGCAAGTCCCTGCAGTTCTTCTGGCAAGGTTTTTCAGAAGTGGTTTGCCCCTGACTTCTTCTTCCTAAGGCTGAGAGAGGGACTGGCCCAAGGTCACCCCGCTGGCTTCGTGCCTCAGGTGGGACTAGAACTCACAGTGTCCTGGTCTCTACCCGGGTGCCTTAACCACTACCCCAAACTGGCTCTCTATCGGTAAGTGACTTGGAGCTAAAAAGCCTTATGAATCTATTGAGAACCATCCAGAGATCTCAGTTTACCTTCTATTTGCATCTGAGATTCAGTACAGACTGGGAAGAGAAAGTAAAGGCGAAGGGGAACCGTTTGTAGATAGGCATTACAACTGAAGGAAGGAAATCTGGCCGTAATTCTAAAGAATCAACAACAGTGAAGAAATGGAGCATAGGAACTACACTCGCTTCCTGAACCTAGTGATTTTTTTTTTCTACTTTAACCATTTAATTTGGATTTTTTTTTTCTTCAACAGCTGGTCTGCTTTATATTTTGCCTCTGTTACCATTGCTTTAATGCAACTGTTCCCCATTCATAAAGGTTAATCCATTTCTTACGTTTCAGAAGCTTGGTGCAGTTTTCTCATATTCTGCTATAAGAAGAAGATTTAGAAGAAGATTTTGCATTAGCTGAAGCTCCCGACCAGGCGTATTTGTCTAGGAAGACAGAAATAACTTCTTTGGGGAGGCCCATCATTTTTCCAAACCATCCTTGGGGATGCTCAGAGTGGTGACGGATCTTCCAGTGCTAACAAAATTTCACACAAAACAAAATACTGTAGCTAAATATTTCAGGAAACAGTGTCCAAGGAGGGGAGCTGTGAACACCTAATAAAAATAACATATAACTCAGTTTTGGCCATTCAATCATCCTCTTCCGTCATTTGATCATAGTTTGGCACAACTAAAAGAAACAGAAACCAGGACAAGAGACCCAAAGCTCAGGGAAATAAAACAGGAATTGTATGGAGGTGGTGTAAGATTAATTTCTTCTTTACCATCCTCACTTAAAAGATGAATAAGAAAGAGTCCTGCCAAACCAGGACATGCAGCTGAATAAAATAATAGACTTTTCCCCCATGGCTTCTGATAAGTCCACCAATCTGTAGCCATCTCCAAGTCAAACTCAAGTCTTGACGATCTGGCAGCATTTCAGAAATGCCACTGCCTTCTCGTGGCTAGCAAAAGTCCTGGAATTCTAAGGTTCCCCATCTGGGTATCTGCCCAGGGTCACTGGGAATTGAGCGGCATATACATTTAATACATTATTGTTGGTCTCACAGTCACCCAGATGTTTAGACTGGATTTGGCATTTTTGTCCACCTATTGAGTCCTTCCCAAGGACCTGGGATGGGCAGATGTTGTTTGATGGTGATCAAGGCATTGTCGCAGGATGGAAGCTGTTCCAAGTAAGGCTGCCTTTTGCAATGGACTGATGGTGATTTTGTCAATGCCAGTGGTCTTCAAGTGGTACTCCAGATGTTTTGGGATTGTGCCCAAGGCACCTATAACTATTGGTACTATCTTTGCTTTCTTTTGCCATAGTCGTTTTATTTCTATTTGCAGGTCTTTGTATTTTGTGATTTTCTCCAGTTCCTTCTCTCCTATTCTGCTGTCTCCAGGCATTGCAATGTCCACTATCCAGACTTCTTTGTCTTTCTTATCAACAGTTGCTGAGTCTGGGCTGTTGTGTGGCAGGTGCTTGTCTGTTTGAATTCTAAAGTCCCAGAGCACTTTAGCGTCTTCATTTTCTATTACTTTGCCTGTTTTTTGGTCTCACCAATTCTTGCTTGCAGGCAAATGTATTTCTTGCAGATATTCCAATGCCCCTGAATTCTGACACTTTCCTCACCACTTCTTCTGATCCAATTCTCATATTCTACAGTAAGAAGGTAGCAGTAAACAGCAACTTCACCAGAACCCAACTTTGAAAAAAAAGTCGATAGGTTTGGAAAACAAAACCAGCCTCGTCTCTTATTCATTCAGAGCCTTTGGGTATAGTGATGGTTGGGAAGGTGTGGGATGTGAGAAGAAGGCAATGGGGTTGGAAGAAAGATGGGGACACTTCACCTCTTCTCCCGCTCATGCAAACTGATAGACTCTTAACTAGTTTATGGGTATAATTTGACAGATAATTTCTGGATTATATCTCTTAGTGACACTTCCGCATGACCAGGAGACAAGATTGTACAGAAAACTCTGGTATGGTAAATGAGGTATGTCAGAGCACGGTGGGGTGTGAATGACCCTTGGGGGATCAGGTATGAGGCTGTGGCCCCAAAAGGAAGGATCTCCCCACTCCATACAACACAAAATTCCTTGCTTTATACCTGTTTCTGTATAAGCAGGAATGGGCAGTGGAAATATCTGACCTTCTTAAGAAGTGAAACCTATAGATTCCTAGCAGTTGCAGGGAGGGTAGGCAGTGAATCAGCTGGCACTTTTGACATGCCTCCTTCGCTATTTTGACCTTTGAAGGGAAGAGCAAAGTTGCTGGGAGGATGTCAGTTGGCCTTACATCCTCAGCCCCAATGCCGCAAAAGTATGCAGGAATGAGGAAAAGCTTCTATCTTCAGCTCCACTTGAGTGAGCATTTGCCAAGGCAAGATGCCCAGCAAGATCTTGTGTTTGCTTCCTTAGCATAGGCTTGGGCAAGGCGAGTGTTTCACTTACAGGCATCGGATGGAATGTGGGCACACACCTACATTTCATGAATAGCAGGATGCCCAGTAACACCATGGGCAGAGAGGCTCCCCCTCCCCTTTCTGGTCAGTGGTGTTTATTTAGTTTTATTTTTGCCAGAGAAACTGAGTCAGACAGGGACTTGGTTTCCACCACTGTTTGGGCATTGAGCAATTTTGGAAACAGAGCAAGGGCGGCATACTGATTCAGCAGATAGCTCAGGGCATAATGGAGAGATCACAGCAAGGTCACGTGGACTACCCAACTAATGGGGTACGAGTAATACTACTAATAGGGTACTACTAATGGGAGTGACCCCATAAAGGACTGGGCAATCAGTGGGATTTGGGGATTTTTTTTAACCTGTTTCAATATCTACTCTTGTCTTAGCAAGAAGTACGAACATGTGGAGAGGATTTAAATCAGTCTTTCTCAAACTTGGCAAGTTGTGTGGACTTCAACTCCCAGAATTCCCTAGCCAGCCTAGAAAGTTGCCAAGTCTGAGAAACCCTGATCTAAATGATCATTTTATTTTTCCAGAGCTAGCAGTTTACAGTGAATCACAGGGCTCTTACACCCAGACAAGACCACAAGGCTACCCAGAACTTAGTCTACGGTGGTGAAACCGCTTTTCCGACAGACAACTTTTATTGAAAGGCAGAAACTTCTGTGAGCTGCAGCGTCTGATGCAGTGAGCTGCGGCTCTGGAACGCTTCTGCCTTTTAATAAAAGTTGTTTGTTGGAAAAAGTGCTACGAGACTCTAGATCTTAGACAGAACCTTTGATCAAAGAAAGTTGCACTGGAGAACTCAAAAGAGAAAGAATTGCTTTACAGCTTTACAGCTGGTAAGGGAATGAGGCCACCAGAAAAAAGGAGACCCAGATATCCTTCGTAGGGCGAAACCATTGCAGAAACATTCTTTCAAAGGCAGCATTGATATAGGAGAGTGTCAAGGCTCTGTTATAAGTTGACCCTGTGCCACCCTGCGGAAGGAGAGACCGAGATAAGGATCTCCATCCACTGCCTCCTTTCAAGGCATCCGTTCCATAATCAATTAGTCACTAACGGGCGCAAACTGACACAACCATAAACATTCCATTCTTAAAGGTGACATCAAAGAAATGAAATCAAAAGAATGTAAGTAATACTATACTTGTATAAGCCAGTGCATGTACATAATTGATTCACTCTGAATTCACAATGGGAATAGGATCCAGGAAATCCCAATGAATGCTAGATTCACACAACACACTTCACTCTAAACCTAGATGAAAAAAAGCAGAGGCTGTTCCTTAACATGCAGTGCTGAAATGAAATAATCAGGTTATAATAAATCAGATTATATCATATGTGTTGAGCAGAGTTCAGTTTTGCAATCTTTGGATGCAGTGAACAAAATCCTTACACAGTGGATAGAGGGAAAGATGTCATACAAACGATGATATAAAATCTAATTCGTTGTATTTGTATTTAAAACTGCATATTGCGTATATAAAATCCTATTTGTCATTTCATGCGTTTTTAGGACACTCCTCCCCTGCTAATCCATTCACTCATGGGTTTACAGTGACACTTAGTAAAATGGCCAGGTTAATATAACACGTTACAACAACAGCTGCAAGCCTACAATGTATTGGCCTTCTTTTACACCATATGTGAGCTGTTCAGCCCCTAATCTCATCAAGACTTCTTAAGCAATGGTTTTGGCAGCACAAAATCACATCAGCCAGGTTAAAAGTCACAAGTCTGAAAGTTACTGGATTCCAACAACTTTCTCCTCAAATAGCCCTGGCATGACCGGTCAGGGGGCAATAAGTGTGGCTGAGACACAGCAGCCAATCATTGTTTCAGGAGGTATGTTCTGTGCTTTCAAGACTTGGTGGTTAGTTTTATGTATATTGGAGGGTGATTGTTTTTTGCTCTTTCTCTTTCTCTCCAACTCTTTTTCTTGGAGGATTAAGCCTATAAAATGGTCCAGCTGCTTGCTTTAGGTCAGTGTTTCTCAACCTTGGCAACTTTAAGATGTGTGGACTTCCACTCCCAGATTTCCCCAGCCAGCATGGAGTTGAAGTCCATACATCTTAAAGTTGTCAAGGCTGAGAAACACTGCTTTAGGTGTTTCTGTAAGACAACTGGCTAGGTTGTGTTAGTGCATGTCTAAATCTGTTTGCAGCTCAATTTACTTTCCTGAGAGTTAGTAGATGGAGTCCATTGACCCCCTGTTGGGTATTCCCACAACAGATAAACACCCCTTTCCAATGACTGAGTTAGGTGCATTGTGAAGGAAGGATCACTGAACCACAAAATTTTTCTTCTTCTCTAGTAAATTGTGCAAACCCACCATTTAGTGTATAGTGGTGTGAAGTAGGAGGAGAAAGATGCTCCTTACTCCAAACAGTGGAGAAAGTTTTGTTGCTCCTTTTCATAGTCTGAGCCCTCCCACAGTGCTTGGTATCCATTACAAGTCAAAAATTATTTCTGCATTTCTTCTTCTTATCAGAACATAATAGCCCTGCTGGATCAGGGTAAGGTCCATCATAGTCCAGCAGTCTGTTTCTCGCCATGACCAACCATGGTCAACCAGAGGCTTCTGGGGACTTGGAAGGTGGGCATGAAGACATACCTTTCTCCTGTCTGTGTTCTCCTGCAATTGGTATTTGAAGGGACGCTGCCCCCAACTGGAGGAAGCACTGACTCTCAAGACTAATAGCCTTTGGTAGCTCTATCTTCCATGGGCCTCCATGAATTTATCCAATCTGCTTTTTAAGGTCATCAGAGTTAGCATCCATTGCAACGTCTTGTTATAATGATATATCATCTGTTATAATCTACAGATCAATTAGTACTTCCTTTGTTCTAAATTTCCTTCTAGATAATCTCTGGTC